>NC_134277.1:97741962-98041962 GCF_949628215.1 Phalacrocorax aristotelis | reverse complement strand
GCAGACAGATCTGTTCTTTCCTCATAAAAATCTGATCTGTAAATTACAGACAGATTCAATGAGGGCACGGTGTGATGCGAGTCTGGAGTCAAGAGTTCTTGTGGTAGCGCAAGAATTATTTGGAAAGGTTCTTAATGGAGAAGCACCAGTCTGAAGGCCCGGGAGGTGGAAGTGACCAACGGTACAACGGTAGGGACACAAAGCCATAAGCACACCTGGCAGTATCCCTGGGCCAGGAAAGGGAGGAGCGTGCCAGCCCCTGCTTTCCTCGTGCCTGTGAATACACAAACAAGAACCGGCACTACTGCTCAAGACTATCAATCACGGGCGGTCACACAACACAAAGCATGCCAAATGTCATACAGTTGAGACTCTCTCAAAAAATAATTTCATTTGACCCTTCTTCAATCGCTGTCAAGTCATAATGTCAGGACTCATTGTGTAAGCGTAACCTGATTTTATTTCACATTACAGTGGCCAGATTAATTTATTATATAGTAATATTATTTTAGAGTGCCCAGGCATAAATGAACTGCAAATAAAACCACATTCCTATAAGAATCTGAAAAATTAACCGACAATTTTATCTGGATTTCATCAGGTGTCTTGTTATTCCTTCCCTGCATACAGTCACACTCCAGATACCTCACTGTTCTTTGAGATCAGGAGGTGTAGAAACATGTACCGAAATGCAAGTGCGTGGGGAAGGAGCGGCCCGCTCTTTCTTCTTCCCAGGTGTAACTGCTAAACTGAATGCCGGAGGTTTCCATGATGCCACCTTCATGTGGTGGCAGGTGAAAGGCCCATCTCTGCTTCTCATTAAATGGTGGGTGACTGCCCTCCCTCCCGGGGGTTGAAAAGGGCACCAGATCCCAGAAGCATTCTTCCATAGCAACACCAGAAATAACTAAAGCCCAAAAATTGCTTTGATCTACCTCCATTTACCTCTTCTTACATTATTTTCCCATTTTTAAACAGCAAGTACGCAGGACCAGTAATGTATAAAATTGGGGGTTGGGCTTCTTTTCAGTTTTGCATACAAATACAGCCATCTTTGTGGTGCGTATGTTTCCACAGTATATTCTAGTTTTATGTCAAAATGCAAAAGTTTAACAAGACATAGTACTGTTTAATGAAAATATGCACATTTTCTAAACTGTGCTTTTTAACCCAAAGCTGGCAAAGGATTTAAATACAAAATTAAACTACAAAATGATTAAACCGTATCAGACAAATAGTATGTACAGTACAGTACTTCAGTGCTGACTGTCAATCTGATTAGCAGAAGGCTTTAGTAATAAATTTAGCTGAGTCTTCTATTAGCAAACATTATCTTTAAACTGACTCCATTGACCCCAATTTTATCTGCTTTGGGTTTTGTGATAACCCCGCTTCAAAATCTTCCCTGTTTTTATGACATTTTTCTACTGTTTGAACAGTCATAACTGGCCACAAAATGTACAAGATGTCAGAAAAACAGGCTGAGTAAAATTAAAGTGTTTACACACCAGTATTTTGCTCTTGGCAAGTGCATAAGTGACTTCACGAGATGCAAGTCAGTGCACATTACATATTACACATTGTCTTTTTAGACCAGTCCGTAGGCAACATAAGCACGTCCCGGGGCCCCAACACAATGGCTGGTTTTTTGTTCAGTTTCTAAAGACTCATAAATAGCATCTCAGGCTTTAGTTCCTAATGTGGTAAAAAAAATATGATGGCTTGGACTAAACTGAAACCCAATTATTTAAAAAATGCAGAACTGACTTCTTCGCTTTCATTCCCATCAGCTTCCCTCTCATGTGGATTATATTAATCATTTGTCATACATTTATTGCTACATGTTCAAATAAGCCAAGAAGCAGGGAAAAGAGTCTTAAAGAGTCTTACGCCATTTGAGATCTTTCCTTCAGCAGAAAAAAAAAAAAAGCAGTTCCCATTTAGCTAGTACTTTTAAAAACTACGTAAATAAGTTGAAGAAATCTCTTCTGCAGTGGAATTTAAAATTTAAGGAGCCTTTCTTAGAGTGGAGGAGTCAGTTAAAGTTTAGTCATTGTAAGCCAAAATCCAAAGGGGACCATGTCAATTAAGGAGGAAACAGTGATTTTTCTAATCCTCTTTCTTAGCAAACCTGGGTGGACTTCTTTGATGCAGACAAGAGGAAAAGGTTTGGCTTGGTATTGATACCAATACTTTCTTGAACAAAGGAAGAACTATAAAAGATCTAAAACAGGCACCCAACAGTAATGTCAGAGACCTGCAGAAGTCATGACACACATGCCTTCTCAGCTGCTTGAAGTCACAAGGAACACAAATTCAAACATTCGCTGTAGAGGCGGTTGGATCCCTGCCTTGGAGGGAGGGAGGGAGGGAGGGAGGGAGACCTTCACTGGCTGGCTGAGCTCTCTGCAATTTGAACAGCAGAATGAGGTAGTCCTTTCCAGTGACAGATGTGTCTGGAGGTGAGCCCAGAGAAGGAAATCCTGCATGGAAAGAGAAAGAAGGGAGGAAAGAAGAACGAAGGTTGCAAGTTCTTCTTCAACCAGGAGAACCATATGGCTTAATATAGGAAGCCATCTTAGAAAATGTTGTCCTTACCCTCTTCTTCCTGGCAAAGAGCTTAACACCACCTAGGCTGTGACTTTCATCAAAAGGCATTTTTTTCAATTCTTCCATGATTTTCATTGCTGTGCTAATATTTGTCAGCTTATAATTTTAGTTTTAATGCCTTTATGTTACAGGCTACTCAGAAGGAAGTCAAGTTCCTTTTATCCATTCCTCTGCATTTCAAAGGCCCTATGTTTTTCTCTTCTCCCTTTCCATTTATTCCTTCAGATTAGTCCAGGAACAACAATTTTGTTAACTGATCCGTGTGACACCTTGCTCAATCTATGCTCTTCCTTAGTACTAAAGTAGACATAAAAAATAGGCTAATTATGGGGACAAATGATTGAAAACATATAAACCTCATATTTATCTCTTGGAATAACAAGAGTTACATCTACAGTTCAGGCTTCATTTTTCCTGAAGAAAGGTTCCACACTGACTCCAAACAGGCAATAAAATATTTTCTGTAGATGTGGAAATATACTAGTGTGGGCAGAGTCTGGAGAGATATGCACAGACTATGTAGAAATGTATGGGATATAGTTTTCCTGGTTCATAAGGTATACATTTTAGGTGCCAGTCTCTGTGTCTCAATAACTGTGGGAGGAAACCTGACTTTAAAAAGTGCATCCATCTTCCTAGACAAAAGAAAAGATCAACTTCCCAGAAACTTTTGTCACGGAGTCAATTCTTACACAATGACATGTAATGCTAAATAAATCATTTTTTGAATTACAAATTGTGAATCCATCATCCTGGACAAATGTTATTCATCTGAGGGGGGAAAAAAAAGATGACCTAAGAATAATTGTCTACAAGTATTCAAAAGAGAATCTGATTTGTCACTCCCATTTTGGAGTGCCAGTGCTAAAGTTGTTGCCAGCTTTTAAAACCTTCGCTTTGACTTTCAAGTAATGGGTGTGCGGTTAAAAGCCAATTAGAGAACAGTGGTATGATTTGGTGATGCAAGGCAAGTGCCACAGTTTAAAGTGTCATTAAAAAATCTACTCTCTTTACAGACTTAGATAAGGCCTTTCTTTCCTTTAGTCATGCTTGGATGTCCTATTCAGCATAGTTACCAGACTGATATTAACAAGAATTAATGTGTAAAAGTAATGCCCTCACTTTGCATTTTCTAACAGTCTCTTCAAGGTAAGTTTTTTTCAGCTCTTTAAGAAGTGCAATGACCGACTATACATTCAAGCAAAAGGAACTGTTCTCTCTGGCCAAACTGTGTGACCCCATCCTCCATCACTGCCCTAATGAGCTCTAAGCGAAAGGCTGTATTCTTCCCTCCAGTCCACACTAGCAGAATTTATCTACAAGTGTTAGCAGGAAACAGTCAATTTACCTGAAAAATCATAAAACAATATTCTGTGATGTAAAGAAACTTTGGACTCTGCCAATGTGCCAATCAATATGTATATATGATGAATCATCAAACAAACATTGAGGGGCATGGAAAAAAATAAATCCAGGTTCTGCCTACATGCCAATCAATCAGAGATTGCCCGAAGAATCACGAAACACATTTGGAGACAAGTAAAAAATTTCTGGGCTCTGCCGGGGTGCTGGGTCAATCAATCATGGTGCGGCTGATGAATCATGAAACACACTCTGCGGCATGTCGGCACACATACGCGGCTGGCACAGTTCTCATCATCCTGAGTTTGTATTGCAGTGAAATTGACTGAAGGTGAGTTATAGGACTGTTGTTTCTCCCACCTGCTGACCTCCGCAGCCAGCCACTCTTAAATCCTCCTGCCCTGCCCTTCGTTAAAAGTGGAGATTCAAGACAAAGGTTCAACAGGAGAGCAAACATGGTTTCAATGTCAGATGGGTTGTTAACATGCTGCTGAAAGCTGTTGAACACATATTTTGACAACAGAACAGACACCTACAAGAGTGGTATTCTTTTCAAAGTTTTCCATGTTATTTGCATTGAAATGTAATATAATGGATAACAAATATGTAATATAATCATAATTTTTAAAAATGAGAAAAAGTAAATCTGGAATTTAGGTCACTGACCCATCGGTAATCTTTTTACCTAAGCAACTCCTAGCTGTACTGTGATTCATTACACCCGGGGAAGGTGGGGGACACCATGGCACTGTTATTATTTTTGTTCTCCTGCCTCAGCCAAAAATTGTTCGGCACAAAATATTTCCTCTATGGAACAACTCAACTTTTTACAGCTGATGTCAAAATCATCTGGGTGAAATTAACATTGTCTGCCAAACTATTCTCCTTTGTCTTGTGATCAGCCCCATTGCAAACATTCTAATAGTATGTTGCAAAGCATTTTCTGTGATTACATGAATACTCATCTTGCGTGACATTTTCTGATTACTATAAGATTTTTGAGTTTAAAAATGTATGTTTGAAAAAGCAACTTTTTTACCAGATCCTAACTCTTGTAGAGTTTGAGTGCTCATTGTGTCCTTCTACCTAATGCTATTTTAGGGTGCATTTTTCTAGACCAAGGCAGAGCTTACCACAGCAGCAGGAATGGTATTTGCATAAAAGAAAGTGGCAGTCACTTTTTTTAAAAAATTAGGAGCAAAGAAAGAGCCCATCTTCACACCACATTTTTCAAGCTATAGTCAGCAAGGCTATGTGAGGAGCTGGTGAAAGGTTCTTGCAGGTACTCCAGCAGTAGATGTTCCATTCTCATATGAAAAAGTCAGTTTACTGAAAGAGCAATCTGGGTCCTGATTCCCTATGAGTATGCTGTCCAGTTCCTTATGGACTCTCTAGCATCGTCATCATTTTATTAAACAGAGTTCTCAAACTTTCCTAATGCCTCTTCAGCATTCTTGCGGCATAGCAGAGAGAATCCTATTGTACAAGTTTCTTAATACAGCATTCAGAAACATCCTAAGCTGTGGGAAATGTAACTAAAACATGTTCTTCTGCCATATATAAGATTATAATCAATTTGATAGAAAGAAGTTTGGTTCCCTATGCCAGCAGACAGGAAATCCATGACTAATTTCATAGGAGCAGGTAAAGAAAAAAGGATGCTTTGAAATAAAAAACTGAATTATCATTATCAGCTAAGGAAATATTTGATTTTATATTTTCTGTAACTTCTGTTACTTCATAGTACTTCAGAAGTTACAGAAATATCATATTTTTTCTAATAAGAAATAATAATTTATATTTTTATTACTGTTATTAGCATCCCTGTTATTATTCAGAAACTGAAATTAATGGTGGCAACAGGACAATAAGCAGTTTAAGATGCAAAATATACTGTTTACAAAAGATTGCACCCTAAATGTAAGTTAGTAACTACAGTCAGTTTCCTTTGATGTCAAGGTAATGGTAAGCATGTTGCAAGACTACATCTATGAATAATATACTACTGTTGGAGGAGATGCCAGGAAAAGATCTTAAGTTCTGAAAAAAATATGCAGGTATATATGCGTACATTCATGTATATTCTGAACAGAAATATATATATATGTCAGAGAGATAATTTTTTAAGAAATCAAAGGATTGCTGATATCTTTCATCATTCTTAATAATAATTAACTCTTTTCACCATTAAGGGCTCCCAGAAACTTGCACATATAGCCCTGTCTCAAGTTAAAGATGTGCTGATAGAAATAAATAATGATGGAGAAGCTACATTAAAAATACTACTTTTGAGTCTTCAGTTTGAATAAAACTTGACTTTTCACTTTTTGGTAAGGTGCATTGAAAAAATACTCTCATCCTATGCTGAGAATATCAGCTAGATAATCAGATGATGTAAATCACCAGAGCTACGTCAATTGACGTTATCAAAGAATACAACCTTTTATGTTCATTATTTTAAAGAGTAAGTACTTTTCCTACCATGGTCAGTAAATGTCCATCTCTGTATTTCAAGGTGAGTTGTGCTACATTGTCAGCCTTGTTTACTTATGCTTCACTGAATTAGGCTGAAGAGGATGCAGAAAAAAAATGACTGTATAATATTTATGAAATAAAGATCCAGTCCAGTTCTCTCCAGGATGAAAATATGCATTATCCTTTAAAGACATCTGCCAACTCAGAAATATTTGCCAGCCGCTGCTTGTTAGAGCCACCACTAAGAAATAAAGAAAAAAACTTGGAAAAGTGAATCCTTCCCAAAACCAAAATTTGCGAGGCTTATTGTATACAGATGCTGGTTTACTCCAGCAAATGTGCGCCAGATACGCACAGCTGTCTTTCTGTCACTTTTGATCCACCTCAGTATGTCTCCCCTGCTAGTTCTGTCTGTACCTTGTTGAGTGTGTTAGAAGGGAAAAAGTTCATTTCTCATTTTGAAACTTCCACGTCTCTAATATCCCTCTCCCTCATATTTCTGTGGGGTTTTTATGCCTCTGTGATGTGGAAGCCATATACAGATGAGAAGGTGTTCAAACACCGATCGGATATAAAAGCTCATATCTGAGTTCCCAATGAAATTGAATAGAGCCTAAAATGATAATAAGGTGGAGGTGCTAGTCCCTCCTCTAAGAACCAAACACTGATACTTTTCACTTAACTGCCTGAAGCTTATGATTTAAAGGCTTGTTTTCTCAGCTGATAGCCCCAAGCTGTGCCCAGTTTCTCTACAGACAAAAGGATAAGAGAGATGGTGACAAGCACACACCCCTTTTATGAATCAGAGAAACAGTGCTCTTCTTGTTCCCTAGGCACCAGCCAGTTGAAACCTGAGCCTCAGTTTTACAGCTTAGCACTTACCAGCTGGCTTTCACGTGAAAGGCTTTTAAAACATATACGCACACACACAGAGTAAGATATTTTTGATTGTGTTGACAGTTAAAGAAATGTAGAAAAAAATGAGCTCTAAATCATGTTTCTTGTTGCAACTGGGGTTCTTTGTATGTTCTCCCGTGCACCTTGGACAGGGGGAACAGATTGTGCCTCTCCTCTTTTCATCAATCTTTTATGTATTTGAAGGCTAATGTCATATCCCCCTTCAGAGGTTTCTTCTTTAGGATAAATTGCTCCAGGTTGTTCAACTTCTCCTAATAGCTGATATTTCTGAGTAGCCCAGGCTGGATAGTTTGTTCCTGCTAATACTTGGAGCATGATGATAGAACAGAAAGTTTATTTACATATCTTGGCATGGCATTTCCATGTTTTATCATCTCAGTGAGATGTTTGCCTTTCTTTGCAACAGCCTGACATTACTTCCTAACCAGTTCATCCTATTTGTTGCCCCCCAACCAGTCCAGCTCTACACTTGGTAGAATGGATGAATTCTATAAGTACCTCCACATTCAGCCCAGACTGAAACAGGGGAGTCTGATACATTGAGTTTTCTCGGCTTTCCGGTTTTATCTGGGCAAAAGAATGCAATAGATTTCCTCTAACTTTGTAGATAGTTGTATCTAAACGAGTCATCCAGTATCCCTTTGTAGTTAACAGACATAAAAAGAAACAGGCAATTCTGTGGTACAATTCATCTCGCTTTGCTGTACACATCTCAAGTAGGTCAAATGAATCACCCACTATCTGATTCAAAAGTCGGGAATGTGAACAAGGAAAACTGGGAAACAGAGGAAAACAGGTTTACCAGGACAGATGGAGAAACTATTAAGAAGAAGAAGAAAGTGTTAAGGAAAGAGGGAAGAAAGTGGATATAAATTATGAGGGCTTCGTTGGTCTTTTAGAAATAGTTGCAAAGATCAAGCAAACAAAGGGTGTATTTGAGTATTGAATGGAGAAAATCCAAAGTGAAAATAAGCTACAAATATATATAAAAATATATTATAATATAATATAAATAACAGATTCTGTATGCATTGAGAACTTCTCAACTAAACAACTTTACTCACATGGAGAACTTCTCAACTGCTGTTGAGAAGTAGTACTTTCTGTTAAGGAATAAAGCATGTCTGCTGGAAGAGGAAATTGTTTGGTCATGGTAGATTCAGGAAAAAGAAATAAAGAATGGGTGCATGTAGGAAGCAAAATTTGGGGCTTTCTGGGCTAGATATTAGAGTGTGAGAAAGGGACAAAAGTAGAGAATGGAGGGGAAAGTGGAGAGATTCAACTGGACAGGCATCAGAATCAAGGGAAAAGAAAAGCAAAGAGGAAGAGAGGTATAGAGGAGGAAGGGCAAATGCGAAGCTATGGGCTGAATTGTAGGTTAATGAAAAGCCAGTCAAATAAGGTTGGATTAGTTTTATCTACCTTTAGGAAAAAACATACTGGAGAAGCATTACATGTAATTACACTGAAAATATGCTTTTGCAAGTCACTTTTATACTTCATAGAAAAAAAAAACCAAGAAATAAGTGTATTACAGGAACACTTTTGTACTTGTTCATCCTCCAATATCGCAGAACAACATTTTACATTACGATGTCTGTTTTGCAAGGTGTGTTAAGCAAATGTTTTAAGTGTTCCTTACTCAAAATATTCCTTAAGTAGATTAAAACAGTAGAAAAATATGTGAAACCATTGTAAAAACTGTTTCGAGTTCTATGCTTTCATTACTTTAAACATCTTACCTGGAGGTTTTTCTATATTCATCTCATGCACAGAAGAAATTGGCCCAAGAAAAGAAACATTCCTGGATAATGGGAAGCAACATGTGTGTGTGTCTAAAAACAGAGAAACTCTTTGAATGTCTTCCAAAATATCCAAGTATATACACACATTCCTCCAGCTAAAAGGAGAGCTAACACTCACTGTCTTCGTACATGTTGCTCTATTTTATCTTATGTATTTATATACCTCCTACTTATACCCTGCAGTTGATCCATTAAGCGTAGTTTTGTCTGGGTGCTCTTCCCCTTTTCCCCCATCCTTGGTGGATCTCAGGAAGGAATTGTGTTTCACGGGACGGGGAACAATTTTTTTCACGTAGTCCTACCAGATGGAACATGGGCACACCTCATTACAACATATCTTAATCCTACCATCTTCTATCCTGTCTTCTGGTTCAGCCCTTGAAGGCAGAGGGGGACAAGTATGAGAGCACTACTTTCCACCCTGTTGCCCCCTCTTGGTATTGCTCACACATGAAAAGTAGGAAGGGATTTCTTAAAGAAAGGGGAGACTGTAATTACAAAAAAGAGCTAGAAACCAACTAAAGCTGTACTTTCTCCTTTTCTTCTGCAGTCATTTCACACTCACAGTCTCATGGTCAGTGAAAGTGAATGACCCTTGGAAACAGAATTAATGCCTGGTACCTTCTGACAGTAACTTTTAAGTCCTTTCTCATATCAAATTATTTAAATTATCCTCATATTAACTGGTAAAATGTAACACAGGGGCACATTTTAAGAACAGAAATTTTGTGACATCTGAAGTAATTGCTTCTCAGAAGCAAGCTCCAAAATATCCAAAGAAAGGGGAGCTCCTTCAACTTAAATAAAGCATGAAATTGAACAAGAAGCAAATTTAGCAGTTCTACTAAGAATGGACAGCAAGGGGCCAGATGATGGCAGCTATGCACACGTGGCTCCAAAACTTAATGTCGTGGTGAGACTCAGTGTCCCACCAAGAGATATTTAGGATGTAAATATTCCTTAGAAGCACTTTAAAGAATCAAGACGGTAGTTAAAACATTTTTATGAAGCTAAGTAAGTCGTTCGTGGGACAGAGAGCTTTAGAAACAGCCTAGAGTCTGTTTTTCTCTTCATGCCACTTACTATTTCAGCCAGAGTTGCCTTACAAATGAGAAAGGCAGCCAAAGAGAAAGGCCACGAAATGGCTCACTTTTACCTCCTCATTTAGCCACATTTTTGTAACTTCAAGAATTGGCAATGCAGAAAAAATTATGCTAATGGAAAGGAACATGGTACATATCATGTACTTCGGCAGTCACGGCTGGAAATTAGGAAGATACTGAGGAAAGGTGAGAGAGAATATGAATGGTGAATGAGCAGCATTTCACAAACAAATGAAGTTAGTGATGTCAAAGAGGTCAACCGTCTGTGGTTTTGTAGATTGTAGGGCAGGGATCTTAAATCTTTATTTAAAAGACACATGTAATTGTACAGGAAGTGCCAGAATAAAGAAGCAAATATCACTTGTACCATGTGTAAAACCAGTCTGTGCTTGGAAACTGCAATAGATCTGCAAGATGTGTAGAAAAACCCTCTTCAACAGCAGGCTCAACTGGAACCTAACCTGGTATATAGAAATAGACCTAAGCCTACAAAAGCATCTGTCTTTCTAACTGAGTTCTACCTGGTGAGTTGCTCTGCCTTTTGATTTTCAGAAACACCCACATATCCATTTCTCTTCTAAACAGAGGATGAGAGAACAAATGGGCCATGCATCACTGGAGGGTTCAACATAGTTATGTTCTCGTGTCCTGAAATAAATCACCTTATAAAGTGAGACTCCTCACAGGAAACTTTCTGTCAGCTTTCCTAGTTAAAAGAGGGGCTAAAAGATATTGCAGGCTTTCAGGTAGTCTCATTAGGGAAACAAGAAGTCTCTGCTGATATCCAGTCACAATCTGATTTACGATTTAATTTGTTTATTCCAAATTATTGATATTATTTTACTTTAATTTACTTGGATGAACTCAGAAGTATAATTCAAGGCAATATGGTTTCATACGTTTACTCCAAGTGTGAATGAAGCCTCATGTATTCATTCAGAAAATCATATGAAAGGGCCTGAATGAGCAAATACATAACCTATGTACAACTTCTGTTTAGGAGATGAATCCTTTAAAAATCTAGTGTCCTTCTAACACTCGTAGGCAACTCTCACACTTCCTAGAGTTTCAGAACAAACATATCTATCACTAATGTTAGCATGGGAGTTGACTGGCAGGTGGCATTGCTAAGACCAAAAAAAAAGCAGGCAGGTGTGTTGGAGAGAATGAAACACACGGAACATTTCTGTGTGTACTCTTTGGCTTCAGTGCATAGCTGAAATAGTTACTTGAAAATGTCCTCAGAGGTAAATTGTAAATGGTTTCAGCAGCAGGTTTTATACCGCCTTAACAGTAAGAGCTGAGAAGTCGATCAGTTCCCTCTTACTACAGTTTTTAGGAGACCTTAACTCAAGATAATCTAGTTAAATTGAGCTTCATTGGTGAGCATGAAACTGACATAACTTGTGAATTAAGGCTCAACCCTGTGTTTTGGTTGGTTTGGGGTTTGTCTTATTGTTCATTTATGGTTCTGCCAGGGCAGTTGAATAAATTACGTCAATTCGTTATGTCCTTGTTGAAGCAAAAAATTAACAACCAGAATATTTTACCTTCACAGCAGAGAGTACTGTCTATTTCTTCATCTTATCATGTAAAATGCTTGGGAAGCTAAACATTTCTCAGTTTATGCAGCTATACATCAGTGTTGTGATCTCAAAGTGAAGTACTGCAGCACCTGCTCATTGATTTGAAGTTTCCCTGTCATTCTTATATTCTTCAATATATGTTTCTTGTTTGTAAGTAGTTTCAGAAGTGTTTATTCTCTAGGTCAGTTTTTCACATTCCTATTGATTAACTTTTGCTGGTTTCATTATTGGGGTTTTTTTAATTACAAGTGCTAAATAATAATATCTGGGGACTCTATGTTCTTGCTTATGCTGCTTTTCCTCTTTCACAAGGCTCTTTAATAGGTTCCAGTCATGCAGTAATGCGGAGGCTTGAGCTTGTCATTTCTGCCCATTAAATCTCTGATCACCCGCTTCCGTCTGCTGGTCAAACACACCATTTGCCCGCAGTAATACAAATTGTTTGAGGCCTGTCAATAACTGGGGTATTCCGTCCAGGTGGGAAGGGTACTCAGCTTAATGAGTGAGAAGAGCATGAATGCCAGCTTTCCTTCGTTCCCAGCCTCACCTGCCCACCCGTGTGGACAGCTGGCAACAGCTCTTTCACCGATTTTTCCTCTGTGCCGCAAGCCTGCTATCAGGTTGCCAAGTCTGAAATGCAGAAGGTAGCACCAGCCCCTTCTAGATGTTTCTAATGTACCAAACAGGCACTTACAAGTTGGATTCCAGTTTTGACAACTTTTCTGGTTGCTGTTATTGGCTGGTCACTTAGATATATCCTCCAAACACAGTAAGCGTTTTTGCAACAAAAACTAAGCATCACAGTCCTTGCTCCCTTTAGATGAGAATAATTTGTAAATTAAGATGCCTGAAATAATTTAGATAAAACAGACATATCAGATCAGACTGATGTTCAGTTTAATCCACTAGATGCTGACAATAGCCAATGGTGTATTCCTAGCCAAGACTGCAAGTATGGGACAAGGAAAGTGGGATTTAAGAGTCTCTCCCATAAAATTGTCCAAACACCATTCAAACCATGTGCACTTTTAGCAGCCACAATGTTCTGTATCAGAGAATTCCACGCTTCAATTCTGTGTTACGAGAAGCACAACCTCTTGTCATCTGCTTTGCGCTTACTATCTGGTAGTTTTCACTCCCAGGTCTTGTAGAGAAGAAAAACAGAGGACAGACAGTTACCCTTCTATCCTCTTAATGGTACTCATGATTTAGTAGGCGGCTGTTGTGTACCCCCTCAGCCATCCTGCATGGCTCAGAAACCATCCCAGAGTTTTGATTGTCCCTGTGGCCCTTGTCTGAGCCTTTTGCAGTTCTATCATTTTATTTTTGAGATGGAGCGACCAGAAGTATACAGGGTGTTCAAGCTGTACATGCCTCAGGGATTCATCACCATCGGGTGGTGGCAGAATAATGTTAGTCTTCTCTTCTGTTTTATATGACTTTCCTCAGAATCCCTAACATTCAATTTCTTTTTTTTTTTTAATCTGCTACTGAATGATCATGTTACATCTATGTTTTCATCAAAAGAGCTATTCATCAAAACCCCAAGATCTTGTTTCTCAGTAGTAACAGTTAACTCATGATACATGCAACATTAGGATTTTTGTCCCACGTACATTAATTTACTTTCATCTATGGCAATTAACATCTCCATTTGTCTAGAAATTCAACACTGTGAGATACTTCTGCGCCTCTTTTAGAGCTGACTTTCAGTTTCACTGCCATAAATTATCATCAGCAAACTGTCGCCGAAGTGTGACCTTTTCTAGATCATTTATAAGTAAGTTGGACCGCATAAGCCACACCTCAGTTGCAAGTGTGTCCATTCCTAAGTTATCAAGTGATCCACAGAAAGCATGAAATTATACAAAGTCTGTCTTTCTTTGTTTATCCTTATTCTTACTGTGTATGTATTAGTTCTAGCTTTAAGGAGGCAGATTGTCAGGGGGTGTGTAAGCAGGCATTGAGAAGCCCAATCTTCATGCTGTTGTGACTCCTACAGGCATCTCACTTTGGTCTGGGAGGTAAAAAAATAAAGAAGATGCATACAGTGAAGCAAGAAACAAAGTTCAGAAACCAGCGTGGGAGGTGAAGATCATGAGGTAACAGCTTAGAGGACTGGGAGACTGAAATAGAGGTAAACCTGAACATAGCCTGGAAGTGCGGGGATGAACAGAGAGGGCTTCAATACCAGAAAGTGGCAAAGGGCAAGCGGCAAACAAAAAGCAAGATGAAACGAAATAAAGAGGCAGAGGGATTCTCCAGAAACATACACGGTACCAAGGGACAGAAAGGAAAATAGCCCTCCAGATGTAGAAGAAAACACAGGTAAGGAAAGGAGGAATTCATTTAAAGGACAACCGTCCCCAGTCTTTGCACTTAAAACCATAAAGGATGTCATTTTGTTTTCCAGATAAGACAACCTGAAAGAAAAGTCCCACAGGGTATAAAATCACCAGTTCTTCCATTTGCCATTATAGCCAAAGACAGAAGTCTCACATCTGCTGGCACTGGCTTTGGTAGGAACTGCAGAACAAATATATGTGTAGCTTAGCAGTGCTTTAAGAGTTGAGAGAATAATCTGCGAGTAAACAGCCTGTAAAAGAAAATGGTTACAATCTTTCTTAAATGGCCTCCAAAGGGAATTGCCCATGTTGCCATGTTGCATGCTGTATAGACACTGCTTGTTAGACGACGACTTTCTCAGCAAGACCCAATGGATAGAAGATCTAATTGATACTGTCAGAAAAATCTGTTGCCACATTTCTAAACTCAGTAGATGTTCACAAAGCACTGAAATCTCTGCATCTGGCAAAACCTCCCTCTGACCCATAAAATTGCTGGAACAAACATCGTGTTTGTGAGAAACAGTTGAGTCTGATTTTAAGAGTCTTGTTCCTATGACAGGGCTCTCTCCAAACTGCAGATGAGAAAGTTATTCAAGAGATGGTAAACTCCAAGTCGGAGTGTGCTTCTCATTCTGGTTTTTTGTTTCTCGTTAGCTGAATTGATATTTCTTGGCTAGTTTTTTTATCTGTTTAATTCGTAACAAGCACCAGAGTGATAACTCTGAAGCCTTTGCATCGTTCACTGTATAGATAGAGTACTGCCAGCAAAAAACAAGATTTCCAATTATGAGCTGCCAAATTGCTTTAGCCTTGTTACGAAGATCCACTCAGAATGACAAATTAATTCATTTTCCTTGCCAACCTAGTCATTGTCCTCTCCACTGAGACTGTCAATAACTGCCAATTGCAATGCTGAAAATTGTGATGTTTTATGAGACACTTGGCTTGTGTGCTGGTGGCAAGGAATAATAAGTAAGAATAAGGTTTGACAAAATCACCTGCAATTTGTGCCCTGCAGAACAGGTAAAATCTTACACCCAAGGAAGACTTTCATGCCTGAATGCTGAACAATGACCCCCCCAAAATGTATTTAAAAATAGAAAAGAACTTATCAAGAAACAAAAAGATGTCTTTAAGAGGTTAGAACTATCAGGATAAAATTATAAAATCACAGACAAAAATTATGCTGTGTTAAATTTTGCAAAGAATATTAGAAAACAGAATTCTTTAGCTGCATGAATTTTATACAAATTCAGCAAAAAATGAGAGAAGGTAGTAAGAAGGGGAATGGGTATGCAATGACAATAAAGTGGGGATTAAAGATAGCTGAGATATGGCTCCCAAACTAAATCAATAGTCTACCTTAGTTTCTCAAAAATTATGAAGATTAACAATGTAGGGGGGTGGTGAATGGGAATAGGGTTTGTGGAAATGGAAATCACTTCATCTTAAGTGGAAGAAAAGTGGAAGATTTAAATGGGGGCAAGAGTGGGGAAGAAGAAAAAATAACTTTATAATCTCCGTCCCAGTATTCTGAGAAAACTGGTACTCACAACCAGCATTTACAGTATCAGAGTTTGTTTGGCGTAGTACCATCTGATTGAATTATAACATAGGTAAAGTCTATGTTTGAGGATGAAGGGGGAAAAAAGGTGCCCAGACAAATCTATGTCCATTAAGTTGATTGCCATAAGACATTGGACGTTAGAACTGAGTTTGAAGAAATAAGCAATGACTTAAATGGAGATAAATAGAAAAGGAGATAGAATGCAATATGGATTTAGCAAATGTAGGCTGTATCGCTCAACCACATGGTGTTCTTTAGTCAGAGACATGATGCTTTTTTAAAGAGAAGGGGAATGAAATATACCAGAGTTACTCAGATTGCTATAAAGTGGTTGGTACAGTTCAAGAGGGGAAGTTATTAGCTAAGTGGAAAAAGAGAATGATGACTAGAAAAACTGTAAACTGAGTAAAGTGGTAGGTAAAAGGAAGACAGCAATGAGTAGTACTGAAAGAGGATGCATGTGGCTAAAGTGAGGATTAGTATAGTTGTTTCTTATGGATTGATTCTAGGGTATTTCTATTTATTCAGCATTTTTGTTAATTGACTTGTCACAAGAAGCAGGAGTGAGCTAATCAGATGTACTGATGACAAAATGTGGGGAAGAACTGTCAATAAAGAGAAGAAGCAGGATTCTGTAGGGAGCATTATTTTAATAAAAGCAGATGAAATTCAATAGTGGTGTCACAGTAAGTCACTTAACTAAGGCAAAGCATTTATACTAGGACCTGATCATTTAGAAAGGAGTGAGAGGGGCAAATGCCTGGGTGTATGAGGCAATCCCAGTATCTGCCTAAGGAACGTGCAGTGGTTGTATTAAAAAAGAAATGTAACCACAGGATGTTTTGGTACTAATGCTATTGATAAAGGCAGTGGGAGGGAAATGTTTGTCAAAGCTGAGAGGTTTCAGGCAGAAGTGACTGGCATTTTTCAGTGAAATTAGGTTTTGCTAGTGAATTTCCACCCAGCAGTGCTACAGTCCTGGAGTGTCAACAGAATTCTCCCTTGGGTAATCTCTTAGCCTTTTCATGATGCTTTTAAATGACTTGAGATAAATGGCACATCCAAGCCATATCCAATGGTGAGCTGATGGCATCCTTTCACTTCCCAGTGCACACTCAGTAGCTCCTTTTTTGATTGTGTTTGCTGCCATGGTTGCTTAGAGTTTTGTTAACAAGCACAGGCTGCCAGCTCTGCATCAGGGCAATTCCTTCATTTCCTTCTTACCCCTTTTTTTGAGGCTTTGTAGCACTAGCTGCATTGAAGAGCTGGGGCTGTTTGGAAAGAGCACAATATCTAAGCGTTCCTTTGCATTTCCATATGTCTGTAATTGAATATTATTGTGGGGGTGGCTCAAAGGTTGATGGGACTTCAAACATAAAAATTTCAAAATCCATGGGCTTCCTTCATGCCTTTTGATATAAGCACTTCCATAGTGGCTCTTAAATTCTGTCTGGACCACTCTCTCAGAAGGCAACAGGTGCTTGATAGAGGCAGTACTTGCATTTGGCACTCTTGTTATCTGCTTAAAGATAAGCAGAGTATTGCCTCTATTGCCTTAGAGTAAAAGCAACCACAACTCAGGACTGCCCTTCCATGAGAATGGTGCGCCCCTGCCCCAGGCACTTTATACAAGACTGACAATACATTACAGTTCAGGGCTCATGAAAAAATACATGGTGGGAGGACGGGGGAGATTGTCCGTTCCTTAAGGAAAAATTAAAATATTTCTCTCTCTTTCTTCCTGAATGATGTGGAGCACCGAGCCATCCTAACTCCTGGGAAGCCTTTGTGTTTACCTAGGACCTGAGAGCAGCTTCCCAGGCAATCCTCAAGGCTTCGTGGGTCTTGGAAGTTCCCTGGAGGCACTAGGATTGCCCTCCCACCTCTCAGCCCTTGGCTGAGTCCCCAGGAGCTGTGGCAGCATCCGTACTGCCAGGGCAGACGTCTGTCATTCACCGTGGACTCTGCCTTCCCTCTGAGGGGTTTGACAGTATTGTCTGGAAGCGGTGGGTTATCCAGTCTCAAGGGATTTGTCACCTTGGACCCACAAGTTGTTTGTTCCATCAGTAGCTGAGATGCCAGGCAGGAGTTTAATGAGACTTCATCCTCACAAAATCATTTCAGCATGATGTCTTGCCAAAGCCTGGTTTGATTTTGTTGAATTGGTTTAAAAATATCCAAAAATTCCTAGGCAGCTGTAGGCAATAACTCTTCCCAAAAGCATAGATAACACTGGAATATCTCTTGGGATGAACTGCTACTTATAGAAACAACTGCATAACAGTACCTGCTAAATGGTGTGGCACAAGTTGTCAGAGCTGCTCTCTATAGTTCAAAGGGAAAAACTCATTCTTAACATTAACAGCAAACATTTTTTGGCCCTGAATAAATCAGGTAGCCTGAATTGCAAATGAATGCAAATTCATTTGCAATTTTTTGTAACTTATTGCCATTACAATGCTTAGTGGTTTGGGTTCAGCAGATCCCTAGGCTTATCTCTAACCTCTTTATCTCTCATCTCTGCTAATGTGAAGATTAGTTTCTGTGAACGCTGAGGTGTAACATCTCTGCAGACTGCTAGCTTCTTGCTGCCAATGCCTTGCTTCACAAAGGCTGAATTTTAGAAATATTGTTGGGCTTTTTCCATCTTGAGCTCCCTCATTCACAGTCCATCTCCCCAAAAGATATTTCATGCTCTGTCAGGATGCTGGACAACAGAGCTGGTTTTCTCTCATGATGAAGAGGATCTGGCAGTGTTCTACAACCAAATTGGTTGGCTGGCATTGCTCACTGCCTAGCAGTGGGAGATGATATCGTGTGCCTCACGTATGATGCTGTCTCTAATTAACCAAACGTCTGTGGTTCCAAATCTAAATGTGGGTGCTGGGAGCCTCAGCTCTGTGATATACATCTCTGTGCCATCTTCAGCAGCTCGGTTCTGGGCATAAGGAAAATGTTTTTCTAATTTTTCATTCTCAGTGGAGTTTCAGTCCCTGTCAAGCAAGAATAGTTTTTTGTCAGTTGTCCTAGTGTTTCAGGCATTATTCCTGGCAAAAATTTCTCACTCTTTTCTCAGTGACATAGCGAAAAGCTTTACCTTTATGATTGCATCTGTGTTCCCCAATATCAAGGTTATTATATATACAAAATATGGTTTTCTTCTTTTTGCTTGTATTTTTGCTGGGAAGACAAGTATACTTTGTCATTGAACTCCCTCCATGCTAATACTGCCATTTTTTTCAAGTTTTAAGGCCTACATGCCTGTTAAATACTCACTTTTTTGCTGTCCAA
Organism: Phalacrocorax aristotelis; assembly: GCF_949628215.1. NCBI lineage: Eukaryota > Metazoa > Chordata > Aves > Suliformes > Phalacrocoracidae > Phalacrocorax > Phalacrocorax aristotelis. The sequence continues at coordinate 98,022,897 of NC_134277.1, read as the reverse complement.
AATCCTCATAAACCAACCATTGTTACCTTATTTCATGTGACAGAGAGAACTGCGTGTTTCACCAAACTGAACCAATCTGGGGACCTATTCGGGTAAGAGCACACAGCCTTACACACTTCTGTGTAGGTCATCATACAGCTCTCTTTGTAACAAAAGGCCGTGCCTAAGTGCACCTATGCATTATCAAGCTGTGGACAAGTGGGTCAAGACAATCATGCAGGATGAACTCATGCATCAGTCATAATTAACATTCATCAATGAGGTGTATTTTCCCATCGCTTTGTCACAGAAGGACTCTGGCATTCCTCAGCACAAGTGAGTTTATCCTGTAGGATAATTTTTCCTTCATTTGGAAATCAGCACTTGTTCCTTGAGCTACTGATCTACTTGATTCACTTCCCGCTTAGTACATGTCTGGCTGCACCTTCAGGTAGCTTCCTCTTTTCTTTCTGTCCACCTCACCAAGGCAGTGGAGTCAGAGAAAGGCCAAAGGCTTGTACCACAGATGCCTCTGTATCCTGCTGAGGGCATTTGTTTGCTGCTCTCATCAAGGTTACGAGTGTAAATGTGGGCAGTTGAGCTGTGACCATATTCCCCCCTTTGTATGTCGTATAGGACAAAGAGGGTGGCTGTAATGGACAGCTGAGCATTACAGCATCTTAAATGTCATGCATTAAGTATTTCCTTGTATACATTTTCAGTGTTCAGCACCATTACTGAGGAGTTCTTCAAAGGCTATAGCACAGCTTTTTATGGATTGGAAAATTAAAACTGAACCACAACATCATACAGCAGGCAATGACAAAAAACCTATCTTTATTAGAAGAGCTATACATGGTAGCATAAGGAATTCATAATATTCCATTGAAGAGACCATAATTCCTTCCAATAGTTAGTCATCCTTAATAAAACAATTTAAAACAAGGCTTGTTCTCAGTGTTAGTCTGTGGTCCAGATTTAGTATGAAATTTCATTTTGAGAAACAGTATTTTTTAAAACGCCCAGATGAAGAAGAAAAATAACATTATTTTTCTATATTTTTCTATTATAAAAATTAACAATAACAGGAGCTAACAAAAAAATCTTAATTATTAATTTTATCCTAGGAATAGATCTTGCCAAGTGTTAATAATCTCTTTGAGCTAAATTGAGCACTGAGCAAAGATATCACATGTGTAGCTGCACAAGCAACATCAACAAATTATTCTACCTTTTTCATTCTGAAATACCAAGTTTATACAAACCAAGTCTTTTTCCAGATGTGTTTTAATTTCAACATTTTTCCCTTGGATTTGGAATTAAATTTCTGATCCAAATGAGAGAGAAGTAGAAGCTATTCCCCAAGTGACTGTTGAACTGGGATGTGGAAGCCACAGGTGCAAGTTCCTGTCTGTATCAGACAGAAGGAATTTCACTGTGGAGAAAGTATTTCATTTCACATGAGTGACTCCAGTATTGCTGTTCTGTGAATAGCTCTTTTTTCTAGGTTTTACACCAAGAAAAAAATGTTTCAAAGCCTCTTGTTCTTTTCCAATATGGAATGAAAACAAATTTCAAAATCTCCCACATTTTTTTTTTCCCTGAACTTGAATTCTCATTTTTCAACTAGCTCTACAGTCACATGGTCCATCTTATATTTTGCTGCCAATCTTACACATGTCATAAACAGTGTCTCCAGCTACAAAATGAATTATTTATATGAAGGGAGTGAATCCCAGAACGTCGCAAGTTTCCTGCATGAATACTTTTGTGCCTCTCGTTTGTCACACACTTCATCCCATATTTGGCTCTTGTCAGATTGAGAGCAAAGGCCCCGAGTTGCTGCCCCAATAAGAACATCTCCTCTTCCCCTTTTTTTCCAGAGCCCAGAGGAGGTAAAAATATGACGCTGCTATACTAGGAGTGTTTTATTACCCCCTTTGTATCTGCCCTGTCCCTGTGCTTGCAGTCAAGTAGGGAAGATAGAAAGGTTTCTTCATTCTTAATGGCTTTGCTCATGGGTAGGGTGAGTTCTGGCTCACTGGCCGTATCGGCCTGAACATCGAGCCACAGTTTATACTGGTCCTATGTGGCTACAGAGAAAGTAAGTAGAATAGCTTTTAAAGTTCCACAAATAATTAAATGGGAAGGAGGCTTTTACAATTTTAATATAATTTTACTATTTGTTATTTAAAGTCTTTTTTTGCCCCTAGTCCTATACAATTATCTGACTTAGTGCTTAGAGCACTCGTGGGGTGGGTGGTCACCGGTAGACCCTGAGGTGTCAGTTCTTTATAGCATGGAAAGACCATGTATCTGAATTCTCCCATTTGAACTGCAGGATTCTCCTCCAAAACTACAAATCTCTAAGAGTCCACAGAGAACAGGAAAACATATGAGTTATGAACAAAGGCCTTAATGAAAAAGGAGTGGACCTGTGGAGAACTATCTTGGGAGATAAATATAAGTTATGGAGGGTACCTCCTTTCAGCAACACCAGGAGCAAAGCAATATAAATTAGATGCAGAAGAGAAAAGAATCTAACTGTAATTAGGTCAGAAGTGCACGTGTCTGTAATAATGAGTTTCTGAGATGCTGCTGCATATTAGGCCTGTTAACTACTACCCCTGCTCCTCCACTTTGATGCTCCTCCCCAGCTCCAGGCTGTGACTCCAGGTTTTAGATGTGTTTCACCTGGAGCTCCACAACCTGTTGCCTGCAATGGCCCTGGTGCATCTCCAGAAGGCTTTGAGTGCTTTTTCTGCCTTAACTGACAGGAGCAAAGCCTTTTGGGATAATTAGTGCTGCTTCAATTGGACAGGTAGCGGATGGGAAATAAACAGGTTCAAGAGCTCAGGGGACATCCGTGTTGCTGTAGGCAGGGAGGCAGTGGAAAATAAATATAGCTAAGCAGTTGGAAAAATATTTATTTATTTATGCTCCTTTCCTTTTGAGATGTGAGAAGAGGGCCAGCTCCAATATGAACTCAGTTTTTTTCTAAGCAGTTGCTAACTCTCTCCAGCTCTTGAAAATGGCATCCCACATAAGTCTATGGCCAGCTAGAGTGATGACCCATTTGGAAATGCTTTTCCTTATTGTTAACTGTGAAAGGAGATAATTTGTTACATAAATAATGAATTAGATGTGTATTAATTTAGAACTGCTTGTCTGAATGGTTTGCAAAGCAGCTGTGTGATTTTAGGCAGTCATATGCTGTCAATTAACAACTTACTCTAAGCCAAATCTGTTTAAGCTTATTATGTGTATCACACAGTGTGGAATTTCTTCATAGGTTTTACTAATTCTAGCTATATACTATTGGCTGCATAGTAGTTTAAAACTGCTAAAGATTAGTAAAAATCCTGGTTAAATTACTGACGGGCAGAGGGAACTTCCAGCTGCATTCCAGCTATTAATCTGCTAGTGATATTTTTCCTGTTGTTGAGAGGTTGGGAGACCTCATTAAAATCCCCAGTTTTTCTTTATAGAAAACTTAATACAAGTCCAGGAAGGCAACATTAAAATTGAATAGTCATAACATATTATCAATATATTATTTAATTAAGGGAGGGAGCTTTTCAGTTCATAGTTGAACAAGCAGCATGGCTTATACTTACAAGTCTGATTGCTCACTGTCTTTCCAAAACCAATATGGCCCCAAATTTCAAAGGACTGATCTTGTACCATTCTAGAATTTGGGAATATCTGAGATAACTAATTTTAAAAATATGTTTCTTCTTTAGAAGAGACTAATTTAAACCTTTGACAAGCTTCTTTTATTTTTTAATTTTAACCAGGAATTCCATATTTTGATTATTCTGATCTTGTTGGAAGCTAACAGGAGCTTTAACAAATCTTGAAGGGCTGCCACTGAACAGTACAATTATTCAAAGCCTCTCTTAACAATGCAAGTTTTCTCTGCTCAATATTTCTAAAAGGGTAATCCTAAAGATGATAGCATGACCAAGATACACTCTTTTATACTTGCTGTTAGTATTTGCAATATACCCCACTGTATAGTTTGGACTGAAGTACACAAGGGTGACCATGGCCCATTTTCTGCAAGAGTGTCCCTTTTCCAAGAATGTGGTCATTGCTAAGAAAAAAAAAAGACAAGCTTTTACACAGAAGTCCAGGGCACTTTTTGACACACAAATTTAGTCGTAGTCTCCCAGGCATATGAAGCTTTAAGCATTTTCACAGGAAGAATTTCTCGTGCTGTGTATCAAGTCGTTAATAAAATCACTTACAATGAAACTTGTTCCACTAGAAAAATGGTGTGGAAGCTTGGCTAAGAGTCAGGGAAAACTCAAGAGTATCAAGACTGTGTATTTCTGTGCTTTCCAGAGTGGTGGCTCCCCAGCTTCTCACACTATCTGGGCACCTGACCTGCAGCTAAGAAGGAGAGGGAACATCTCTGTGTCATTGCCAGGAACTGTGTGCTACTGTAAGGAAATTTTAGCAGTTTCCCTATTAACAATGGTCTCTACTAGTGCTTTGGGATATCTGCTTCTCTCACCTGTGGAAGCAAGGTCTGCCTTCCATTCAACACCGCATGAATACACTCGGTCCTGACTCCTTTCTCTTCATCATCTTGATGCTCCTTGGTTTCTCCATTTCCTCTCTTCTCCATCTGATGTTTTTATTCCATTACCCATCCAGCTCCATTTTCCTCTCCGATCTATCTGCTCCTTCGGAGACAAATCAAATTTTCAGATCTGCAATTCAGTATTCCTCCTTTCCAGGCACGTGGAAAAAAAAATTCCCCTCAAACAAATATTTTCAAAAAAAAGAGAAGGAAAACCTGCAGAAAAACTTTAATCAAAATGTCTTTGGGAGACAACTGCCTGCAGACAAACCATTTCACCAAACTTAGTCAATGAATAATGAGTTTCAGAATCACCACTCTTTGATCCCTCCCTCAGTAGAGTAATTCAGCTCTAGTTAAGTGGGCAAAATTGCTGTTAACATGTTGTAAGAGTAAACAGAACTGCCATAAAACTGAGAGGCAACAATTTTTAAACCTGATAAAAGGAAGTATTTTCTTATGCAGAAAATATTTCACACACAGTTTTCCTTGGAACAAGATAACATTGACACCGAGAGCTTAAAGCAATACAGAGAAATAGTGATTTCTACAGAGAGTGTGAACATCCAATTACATTAGACAGATTTCAGTTGCAGACTTAAAAGGCTATTATCTAATCTACCAGAGTCACACCAGGATAAAACTTTCCTAACAGCAGATTGTTTCATAATTTGTCGTAACAAAACTTCACGAACCTTTTGCTGAACCTTTTGGCAATTCAGACAGGTACGAAGAAAAGGTAGTACACCAAATTAATAGTTTGAGTCTGCTTCATTTAATTGTAAGCAAAAGAAGTAGCATCATATTAGATCATATACGGATATTTTATTTATGTTAGGAAAAATCACAAGGATTGATTTTGACTTTTTCAGGTTAAAGTTCTTCTTAACTAAAATGACCTGCTCTTCCATTTCTTCCTCTCTGCTTCCTTCTTTTTCCAGTTTGCCCTTTCTGCCTCGCCATACCTCTGCCTGTGTAGTACAAACACTTCCTCTCCTTCTTCACTCAAACTGGCAAATTCTGATTCCTTAGCTAAGTTCTCCAGTAAGCCAAACAGCCAGCAGAATTAATAAGATTTTCATAGCACTTCTTTTTAATTCACTCTATTGCTTAATTTTCTTATATGATTGTGCAGCCAAAGAAAAGGGATAAAATGTCAGACTATTGTACAGATCCAAAGCAGCCCCTTTGAACTCTGATTTTACAGCAGAAGCATCAAAGAAGAATTGCTACTCCAAGGCTTTTTATCAACAGAAACTATAAAAAACAAATTATAAAAGAACATATTCACATTCTTGCCTCAATTTCCCATTCTGACTTAAGGAAGCTCCTATTGACTTTGATGGTGTAGGATTAAGCCTTCGGGCCCAGATCCTCAAAGGTGCTTAAATGTTGCAAATCTAACTTTTATTCCCCCTGTGACCTCGTGGATTTCTCAGCCCAAATGCAACTTCCCGGGCAATGAATGGTGAGAGTGAAGGGCTGACAAAAGAAAAAAAAATCAGAAATCAGTTGAGCAAGGATCTGTCTATTTCAGCCACGGCTGAAGAGCAGAGAAGTGGGACTAGGCATAGTCATCTGCCTCTGCATAGGCTCTGAGTGACCTAAATGCCATTCCTCTCCATCTGCATTCTGGTTATTTTGGTGTGCAAGGTCTGGTTGATGGCTGTATCTGGATTACCATGGCTGACATGCCTAATCTGACTCCAAATCAACCAGTAAGTAAAGAGTTAGAATGGGATGGGATAGAATGGGATGGGATAAAATGGGATGGGATAGAATGGGATGGGATAGAATAGAATAGAATAGAATAGAATAGAATAGAATAGAATAGAATAGAATAGAATAGAATAGAATAGAATAGAATAGAATATTTTCAGTTGGAAGGGACCTGCAATGATCACCTAGTCCAACTGCCTGACCAATTCAGCGGATAGGTTCTGGACCCCATGCAGCTATCTCAGCATGCAGGGCTAATTCACCTGGGTGAAACACAGCTCTGATGCAGGTATGTTGCTTCTAGAGCCAACTTGCCCAGAGTCAAGTTACATATCTGTCCACAGAGCCACACTATTCATTGCAGACCGACCAGGTCTCCTGCTGAATCCCTTCACTGTCTACAAATTATTATGTGTTGACTGCAAGAGAGCAGAAAACTGATGATGAAATATCTCACATGACATGTAGGAAGGTGACATTCAAGCCCTGGACTTGGAGATTAGATTTACATCTAATCTAAAACCCAGTTGCAGGCTGAGGCAGGGATCTCAGCCGCTGTTAACTCGCAAGCTGACCTCGGCATTTAGGCTCCGCAGTGTGACTACGCAGTGGTCACTAGCCAGCCAACTATGTGATTTAAACACCCACCCAGACAAGTTGTTTCTTGGCAGAGATTTTAAGCACTTGAGATTTTGACATGGTGTGTGCAGACAGGGGTGCCAAAGAGATACCTTTAGGGACCTGAGATTCAGTTTCACTAACGTGGAGAACCTCTTGTTTCTGTTTCCAGCCTACTCTGATACTTGAAGGACAGGACACTCTTGCCTTGGCTGTGGACCTGCCTCACCATGATGGGCCTGTTGGGGTGATGAGGACTGTGGGTGACCATCACCAGGCACCTCTACCCTCCTTGCTGGGGTAGGGCAGGATGGCAGCCCTCAGCGGCAGGGCACTGCCTCTCCTGCCCCACCACCAGCCCCTGCCCTTGCAGACCACCTGCTCCTCCTGCTCCCTAGTGCATGAGACACAAAGTAGTGGAGCCAAGGAGCATTGCAGCTGCAGGGAGATAAAAGATTTCCAGCTGTATCCATCCTGCTGCTGCTTCTGATTCCCTCCCCAGCTGCATTTGTCAGGCCCATCTTTCACTGTGCTCTATCACCTCTCACCCTTCTCTGTTGCTCCGATTTTATGGAAATTCATTTATAAAATGAAGACAGTTATATTTATAATGTAGAGCATGCTGGAATACTTAATCTTTCACTTCATTTTTTTCAAGTGTGCCTTACTCAGACGTGGACTGATAAGATGACAAGTGCTAAAACAATCTGTGAAATGATGCATGGACTTTTAAGCAAATTAATAAGTGCCTTGGAGCAAAGTTATATATAATCACAGAAAAACCTGACTCTTTTCATAGGAGATATATCCTTGAAACAGTGTTTTATCTGGTTAATTAGAGTTAAGGGGTGGAAAAGCTGGCTTTCCCAAGATTAAAGAGAAATCTTAAAATATTCAGATGGGAATTTGTTTTATATAATATACTACATATACACTTAAATATTAAAGTTTGATCCTTTAATATTTAACCAATGGACAGTCCACCGAGACATCTCTTTCATTTCCACTGGGGTCCTGGTACAAGCACCAGCTAGTTTTAATAGACATCACACATTTTAAAAAAATAGGCACAGTTAAGTCACAGTTCAGCTAAGAGCCATGGGGCACAATATGTTGCATGGGTCAAAAGCACACGTCCTAAAGGAACTAGTGAACTAGAACAGTGTCTTTGTTATTAATCCGGAAATTGCATTTTTAGAACATATATTGCTGACTATATAAGTCTCCTTTTTTTTTCTTCCAGTAATTTTTTTTTCACATGAACAGAGCAAACATCTTTCTTTGTTCCTTATAAAGATCTTTTAACTGTGCTCCTGTTCCAGCTAGGTGGTAACAACCCCTTATGCATCTTAACATTTATGTTTATGCAGGCTAGAAATGTTCATGCTTATACTCAAGCTAGACATCTTTAATACACACTTCCATCTGCCAGTGACCTGCTCGTGACCTTCTTCAGAAACGCAGAGTAACTTGGCTAGCTCTATTTGTGGTCCTTCTGAAAAAGGATTGTCAGGTCAAATTCTGACAGTTTAAGTGTGATGTCTGATATTGACTGCTGTCCAGCAGGGACTGTAAGCACTGTGTCTCCCACTTCATTCAGGACCTTACTATTGACTTGCACTATCATCTTAAGGTTAGTCTTTTATCTCCTATGCTTCCAGGAAAGAAATAAGTGGCACTGGAGCAAACTGCTGTACCGCAGCCCAGGGACACTCTTCTCGTGAAGCTAGTGGCTGTATGACTTCAATGTCCACAAATTAGCTGACCACCGCATGGTCTGTCAGGAACCGCTGCAATTACTCTTAAAGCACGTTTCTGTAGCTCACTTTTAAATAAAATAAGTTTTCCAAAATATCTCTTTATATGTGTGTCTGTATACTTTGGGCAACATAGGACAATTTCATTTAAAAAAAAAGTCCTTCTAAAAAGAGGCAGGCAGGTAAGGGAGATACCAAAAACCAAGCAAACAAACAAAAAACTGCCACTGTTGTTTGCCTTTTCTAACTGTACATTATTGCTAAAATATTATTATTTCACCTTTTTCTTCCCCTTTCCGTCTTCCAGGCTTGTCAAACCACTTTCCTAATGCCCATATTTGTGCTTGCCAATCCTTTCCAACAGCAGTGCATGTCCTCATGGTCGCTTCACTTCCAACTCTAAATTTTTTACATAAAAATTAAATGTGGGACATTAGGACCTTTGAAGTACACCTTCTAATAGAGTAAGAACTTGAAAGAACTTGGAAGCATGGAGGATCCCTGCTGGTTACTGCCCAGGGTCACTAGCAAAAGGGCAGAGGACAGAAACATCTTTACATTCCTATCTTTCTCCTTTTCAATTTAGTGGATTTTCTACATAGATAAATCAGAGTTAAAAACTGAGGGCTTCAAGAATTACAGCATTCAGTTTGGTCTGATCTTTGACCTAATTTAGTTTAACAACGGAATAACAGACCTTCAAAATGTGCAAATTATTTATAGTTAGTAAATGTCTTGCAAATAAACTCCATTCAAAACATACTTTGTAAATCAGATGCACTATTATTGCTGTTGTACCTAATTGGAAAGATTGTTATGTAGACTGTAGAAAAGCTTGGGTCAACAGGCTACATGTACCTTTTAAGCAGACAGTTGCACCTCCTGTCTTTCTGCTCCATGCAGCAATTGTACTAACAATATTGACCCAGGACTATTGGAAAGGCTGACTGCATGTATCATGATTTCTCACTAAGAAACTTTTTTTGCCTAAGTACCACAGCTTTTGAATGCCATTTGTTAATTTGACCACCAGTGCTGTGTTGTAAAAGTGCAGAAATTTCAGGAGTCAGAAAATAGTTTAAGGTCTCTCCCCCTTTTTCACAAAAAAAAAAAAAAAAAAAAAGGCCATTAAAGGAGTTTATTCATTAACTGCAAAATATAGATTTGTTTCCCCACTATATGCAGCAGCAGATACAACTTCAGTTTAAGTGAGTGGCATTACACCATCGTCATATTTTATCCCAGGATAAAACCATATAATTTTATTCTTCTTGTCCACTTTCCAGGTGCAGTTCCTCACCTGGATTATTCTATGGCTGGAATCTTTTTTTGACATGAAACTCTACCCAAGCCTTGAGGAAACCTTTGCTGCAACAAATATATCAACGGTATTTTTTTTTAATCTGGATTTTAGCAAAAGAAAAGTTGAAAACTCTTGCCTCATTCCACACATGAAAACTTTGTTCAGTGTTGGCTTAGAATAGCTCAGTCTCGTTCAAAGAGATTAGCAACAATGGGTTTTCAGTTTTTACGATTTTAATCCATGATTAATCTAAACATATTTTAATGCTCCTTGAAGCACAGTATTATTTTCCTAATCCCAAATTTGCTTCATTGATCTCATCCTTCCTTATTTTTCCCACAAAAATTAAATTTATACAAGACCATAGCTAAAGTCTTTACAGTTAAATTTGGTAGTACATAATTATTATTATTATAATACTGAATGTAGCTGTAAGAGTTGATAAGATAGAAAGTTAGACCTTTTACTCTTTCCCACCCTTCAAACATGACCATCATCCAGAAAAAGTACTGAAAGGTGAAGTGTTAATGTGATCATTTTTCACCTACTTGGTCTTAATGAGTATTTGCCGATGCTGTACGTCTGCCGTTTTATATTAGTGAGAAGAAAATCAGTTAACAAGATACCATAAGAGGCTAGTTAAAAATTTTGCTCACAAATATGACGTGTCAAAAAGGAGGACATACACAAGTTTTCAGAATGATAAGGAGATTTTCTTGGATTTTGACTTATACCAGGATATTTTCATGAACATTATTTTTTAATGTTTTTCATTACTTTCAGGTGAATAACAGAGCCTGTTTGCTATTTCTGAGTAGACCTCAGTATATGAAACAGTAATGGACAATTAAAAGAGCAGATAGTCACAAAATGTGCCTTCAGGCTCACATAAGATCTCTAGAAATAAAATGGTTTCCTACAATTATTTAAACAATTAAGACCTATATTAAATAACAAAGGTAGGTTGATGCTAAAGGTTGATTCATGGCTCCTGTTGTTTAAAATTAAAAACTAAATGGATTTGTTAAGTGCCTCCCATGGCTGATGCCTCATAACATCTGCAACACTCACCAAAACCACTGTGAAGGTCAGGACACAGGCATTATTCAGCCTTTGTTTTTAATGGGCAGGTTGTGAGCAAAGTCAACATCATGAAAACAGCTGAAAGTTTTAGAGAATTCCCTTTGCATTAAAGTTTCAATGGCCCTTAGTGAAAACTAACCATATTCTAAACTGTTAATTTTCCTGCTTCCAGACTGCGCTCCTTTGTCATAAGTAATCTTTATTACTGCTACAGTCTTTATACTCCCGAACAATATTTAGGGAACCCAAAACATATTTTTTAACCTTTCTATGTAAATGTTGCAACCATCCCATCCACCACTGCTCCTCCAGTGACTCTACAGGTTGTTTTAGCAGGCAGGGTGTTTCGGCAAACTGCTGTCCTCTTCAGACTGGGTATAGCCATGCCACATTTAGCCCCAGAGGGCCCTCCCGTGCCATGATCAGATGGACATGAAGGAGCTTCTGGCTTTGGGGTGACTGTGAAGAGGCAGCTGCCCAGGCTGCCCATCCGTTCACCTGGAGCGAGAAGAGGCAGTGTCCACACACTCCAGCCTGTCACAAACATGCCTCCTGTCAGTCTGGCACCCGTGTGACTGAGGTTCCCCTCCTTTGCCCATGGAGGATGTCAGAGTTGTCACAGCACAGTAAAACATCCAGCGCCATTTAAGTCAGGTCAGCTGATAGGCAAGAATAAAACGCTACCTAAATGGAGAAACACCACCTCTCCCACCAGTGGGGACTATTAGCTTTCCCAGTGACTTGCCATGCTGAGGTGAACAAGGACACCTCTGTGGTTGCCCATCGCTTACGGGCAGCTACTGTGAGGTGACTGAGGACACATCCATGGTTGCCCATTTCTTATGGGCAAAGTTATGGACTGTTCTGTAATTTATTTGCTCTCTAGCAACATCTGCTCATACCTGGGGAGAGGAATAACCTTCAGGGGGTTGTTATACCCTCCCAGGGCTGTGGTAGTTGTGAGGAGGCTCTGGGCTCTCCATTCCTTGCCGGGCTAGAGAGGGCGGGAATGCAAATGAAACAGCAACAAGCTAGGGAGAGTCCAGGAAGAGGGGTCTTCTCTCTCTGTATCCAGAGAGGCCATGCTCACTCCAAGTCCTCCCAGCAAAGGCACCAACCTTCCAATATTCAGAGGAGAAATTCCAGCTGAGCCTTTTTAGACCTGGCCAAATTATATTTGAATAGGTTCAGAGGTTTTAGAAATAAAATACATTATTTACAACTAGAAGTATTTATCATTCAAGCCATTCTGTCCATCCTAAAAGAATATTTAATGGCTAATATATTTAATCAATTTTTATTAATAGTCAAATAATTTTTATTTCTTTTTCCTTTTGTCAACTAGTTTAAAAGCCATGCTGAGAAATAGCTTATTAAGTTCGTGTCACAAATGCGATTTCTATTTTTTAACTCACAGCTCAGAAATATGCCAAAATAAAAAAAGAATAAATAATGTTTTCCATACCTTAACACTATTATTCTTAAAACTCAAAGTAGTGTCTATGCAAATTAAAGGTGAAAATGTGTTTAATATTTGATCACTACTTTCAAAGTTCACGTCTTGTACGGCCATTCAGAATGTAAAAATCTATCTCACTGGTTTATCAGCTGTAAATACAAGCAGAAAAATTACCAATATTATGAATTTCAGAAAAGCATTAATAAATATTTGAATACTCAAATCCTTCCCAACCCAACAAGAAGCAGTAGCAACTATTTCACGTATCACATCAACTTGCAGGAGATTATAAATCACAGAAGTGCAAAACAGAAATACAGTTCAATACTCCTAAATGATGTGCAGGAAGAAGGAGAAGTTGCAGGGTCCTTTCCTCTCAAAGTGCAGAAGTGAACTGTAATGAGCTTCTGACAACCAGTGTGATGACTGGCAGAAGGATGACGCCTACCAGGATCATCCATAGTTTGCAGAACACCAGAGTTTGCACAGCAGAAAGCAGTAATTCCTGCCAGTAAGAGTCAAGAGTATCCTTAGGACCTACCCATAGCATCAAAGACGTGCCCAAGTTTGGAGCCTGTTCCTATAAATGCTCTAAAGATTCCCTATAGATTTACCTTTCTCATGTAGCTTGTTTCATATTTCTTCTATGGACAAGAATGGCAATTCTAAATCAAGGTCTTATTTTCTGCAAATACGCTCTATATTGTATTTCTGCTATTCAATGCAAATGTCAGAATATCAATAAAATGCAAATGCATAGAGGCTATAAGCAATGTGGAAAATAATTCACATTAAAAAAAAAAACAAATGCTTTTAAAACAGTGGCTGCCATATTTCCCTGGATCTATATACTGTAGCATCTTTTCATTTGTTGTTTTCATGTTCTCTTACCACACTTGTTTTCTTATGTTTTAATTTGGTTGGTTGTACTCAACACTTTCACTTTTCATCTTGCTTCCTTTTTGCTTTAATGTCTGAAATGTTTGCAGCTGCAGTCTCTTTGGAATATCTTTTCTTCTGAAACAGACAGGATGCAGCATGTCCTGCCATGCGGAACTAAATTATATTAAATGCATTATATATGCAATACATGTAATATAGGAATAAGGTCTCTTTCCTGTTGCAACAAATAGTGGTAAATGTTGGATTATTCCAAGAATCATTTTATGAAAATTTCTCAGCCTGGTTGACAGCAATGGTGCAAGTAGTTAAAAGGTTTGTTTTCTGTTTATTCTGTAAGTACCATTTATTATATTTTGTTAAAGAGGACAGGAGGGCTGGGCAGGAGGAAGGAAAACAATTTGTCCTGGTTGCTGTACTCTGGGGACCCTCTGGAGGGAGGAGAACTGCACCCTTCCTGGACATGCCTGGCACAAAATGCTTCTAGGGTACGAGCAGGATGGGGGACATGATGTGGGAGTCTACAGAAGGAGGAAGGACTTGGCACAAGGGGGGAACCTACATGTAGACGGGAGCAGACCTCCCTTTGGTATGATGGAAAGAATAAAAACTTTCCTAAGCAAGGGGTTTGAGCAAACTAATGGTCATTGACTGTTTCTGGTCTGAAAGGGAAATGAGGGGGAGACCTTGCCCTGTAAGGATACAATGGTCAGGAGAGAGGAATTCAGAGATTTGTTTTCAAAACTTCTTACTTAATATGGGTCACCTGACAGATCAGTGGCCTCTCTGTACAAAGAATTATGTTGTTCTAGTTAAGGGATTTTTATCACTGATAAAACCTGTCTTTAGAGTCAGGGAGATATTTAGTGCCCCTGGACACACTCATTGAGAAAAGACAGAGCTTTCCCACACTCGGCCAGTGCAAGGTTGGGCTCCTGATTCTGTGTTTATTCTCAGCAAATGGTTTGCCTACAATTAAACGTGGGTATTATTTAGCACCTTACACAATTCTCAGCAAACAAAAAAACCTGGACGGCAGCATCCCTGACATGTCTGTGACAATTTGTATGGCTTGTGCTATATCACAGCTTGTGGTGGAAAAAGCTGAGGTGAATGATATACTCAAGCCTGATACATTACGTTAGTTATCAGAGGGTACATTTTTGATACTTTTATGCATGTTAGAGCAAAAAGGATGGCTGTCACTCAGTACCATTTAGATTGTCACAGCACTTACATTTTCTAGTCTACCCACCTGCATCAAACCAGCCATACAAATTTATCTGATGTTATTTGCATCAGCCCCAAATCACATAATGTTACTTGTTTCAGACATTAAAATGCGGACTGAACTGGAGGTTATACTGGAGAAAGATACGGGATCCCACCCCCTTCCTAAGCCCTCTTCGTGAGTGACCAGTTACAGTTGCGTTAGAAAGCCCTGTTCATATGGAGGAAGCAGCCATGGGCAAACATAGTCATATATTGGGTTCTAGTTTGTTTCTGCTTATATTAAAATACATCATGTTACTTGGTTGCTCCAAATTTAACCAAGTTATCCAGTTCAAACTGAGTAATTTACCCTGATTTACCAAGCCACAAGTCTCAGTATCATCTGCAAATTTTATATATACATCTTACACCCTTTTCTTCGCATATTTTCTTCTAGAAAGTTGATTGAATTCCATGGGCTACACGGTGCTGCAGTCAACCTGCAGTCGACAGTCCTTCATACTTCCAAATATATATATCAACAAGCAAACTTTTAATCTGTGGAAGAATACATGCTCTCACATTTTGACTGCACATAGTAACAGGTTCTTACTGAAAACACTGTGCAACTATTAAGTCTGAAGTCACCTTGCTGATGGCCAGCTACCTCTACATCAGTGCAGTTGCTTTTATCAGCTGAATTTGTTATCTCTTCAAAAAAACAGAACATAAATATTTTCAGGAAAATTTACTTCCACCGAGGCAGGATGATTGCTAGCAACTCCTGTTCTGTCTTTTGACTCCATGTGCATAGGGTTCTGTGTAGCACGACCAGGATAATCCATCTGATCCCTGGCCTCAGTGACTCTTAGGGCAATGCAAGACTAGATGCACCATCCTCGTGGCCACTATAGGTTCAGAAATCTCCCAGATACCTCCCCACTGTGCACCTGGACAGCACTCTGCCTTGTATATACGCTGGACAACCAGCGTGAAGGGCATGTGGTAGGTTTTAGGACACACTGTAATAC
The DNA here is from genome assembly GCF_949628215.1 of Phalacrocorax aristotelis. Taxonomy (NCBI): domain Eukaryota; kingdom Metazoa; phylum Chordata; class Aves; order Suliformes; family Phalacrocoracidae; genus Phalacrocorax; species Phalacrocorax aristotelis. The sequence goes on along the minus strand of NC_134277.1, from coordinate 98,007,248 downwards.
ATTCACAGCTTTAATTCTGCATCTTCTCAGTGAACTCACTGTAATAATTTCAGGGTAAGAAAGGCTATGAAGGGGAAGGCAGTGGGCAGTGGGTTAGTCCTGCAACTGCTGTGTGGGGGTTGTGAAAATTTGGGTGTCACTGCTTCATTTTGTTGAGTACCATTTTAGAAATTGCCAAATTTTTTTCCAGGATGAGCATCTAATTGGTTAGCTAATATTACATGGTTTCATATTTTTAAGCTGCTGTTACTCTTTTTCAGACCCCGGTATAACCCCTTCATCCTCTCGGTTTTCCGTAAAGCAATTGGCAATAGATACTGCAATAGTACCAAGAGTTTATATGTTTTAATTTTCTTATTTATATTCACTTGTATTCATATTTATGCTGGTTGCTTATTTTGCTTTTTTAATTCCCTCTTTCCTTATGTATTGTACTCTGGTATATAACTTACAGAGTTCCTTTTTGGTCATGAAACACAGTGTTCTTAAATTTCATTTTCTGTTTAACAGTTGGTAAACACCTCTTTTGTTTAAATGTCTAGGTATTATGTACTGGTTTGTCTAGTTATATATTTATATGTATAGATATTATGTACTGGATTATTTTATTTTGGGGTAAAACTGACTAAAGAATATCTAAATTACTTTTCATACAGGAGATACCGTATTAATGGTTACTTCGGTCTTATTCATCGCCCTTTTGCATAAAGTAATAGCAGAAATTTTTTTCTGAGGTCTATCAAGAAAGAAATAACATGCCAATATTTGCTAGCACATGCTGTTTCTAATAGAGGCTGCTCAGCGCAGAAAGTGTATGTAGTAGGTGATGGAATGTCATTTGATTCTGCATTTCTGAGGTTTTCCAAGCTGCAAGTTGAGTCTTTTGTCCTTTCTGACTGTTGGCATGAAGAAGATGCACACATACAGCTTCCTGTGTTTCTTTCATAAAACATGTCAGAACAGGGGATGATCAGTATAAAGTTGCCCAGCCAATTTCAGTACATCTTGGACAAGATATTTTCCAGGCAGTGCACTGAAGTAATGTTTAGGGCTGCTATTGTTGCTCTACACATGTGGATATATGTAAGTTTGCTTGTACTTGTGCACGTTTGTGGTTACCACTAGATATCTGTTCCTCTGCTATTACAGAATGCTTTGATACAATATTTTTCATAACCTGGATGAGTCAGTGCTGTATTAATCAGAGCCAAAAAGCATATCCTTTCCTTGAAAGATACCTTTATATATATTTTATGTGGTTTTCATTTAATTGCATGGGTTTTCCTTATATCTTTTTCTGTGTCTTTCCACCAAACATATATTTTTTTATGCCTTGAACTTACAATGCATTCAAAACAGTAACTAAATTATTATTAGTAATAGTAATAAATTTTTGTTGCTAATAGATATTATAAAATATATATTATACTCAATATATATGTATATAGTATATATTATATGTATTAGTGTATATAGTATATACTAGAACCATAGAATCGTAGAATCATAGAACCATTAAAGTTGGAAAAGACCTCTAGGATCACTAATTTGATAATTATCATTTATAAACTAATAATATTTATAGGTTTTGTTGAATTTTACTTTTTATTATATTTTAAAATATTATATATAATACACGAATATGTAATAAATAATTTAATAAAAATAATATTAAAGATAAATAATATGTGTATATATACTAAATATTAGTATATGTAGTGTATATATGTACTATTATAAATAATTGAATAAAGTAAAAATAAACCAAAAAGTAACTAAATTAATGTTCTTATCATTTCAGTTGGTTCATTTGTTCAACAAACACCAGTGTAACTGCTATCAGTATATTTCAAGAAAATGTGTTTATAACAGCCAATCATTTCTAAAGAAGTTGACATTTTAAGAACATGCATGATTCTAGTCTTACAAAGAAATTGCAAAAACATTACAAATACTACTAGAAAATACTTTTCTATAGGTTTGTACTACTTTGTTCACTCCTAAAGATTCTGTGGACTGTTTTCAGCAATAATTACTGAGACTATCTGTTCTTTTTTCCACTGAAATCATGTAAAGCTCTAATTTTAGGAACTGCATTTAACTGTGTTAGATTAGTATTAAGACCAAGCAGTGCATGACTCGCATTCTGAAAGACACTGCTAATAGTGGCTGTAGTATAATACACATATCCAGTGATGTCCAAACATGCAGTCGTTCACAAACTACATGTTTATGATTTGGCTATTGTGTTCAGACTATAGCTGCAAGGCCCATTGGAACAAGGAGAGGTTTGTAGAGAATGAGAGATATCCCCTTTCATTCAGCCAGGTTATCAACCAGAGGATGTTATCTTGCTCTACAACTCATTTACTGCATTTGCCACAAGTTCTGCTGAACTCGGTTACAATTACACCTGCAAGTCGGGGGATGGACTGTTCCCATAGTGTTTATGAACCACAATGGAAAGAAACGAGCAGTGTTCACAATTGCCAACTCTTATACCTAGACCAGAGCTAAAGCCTTGTCACCAAGAAATGCAGCTGCTGAGACAATAAAAAGGATGATGCGTAAAACTGGAGGGCATTGCAGTACTTTGCAGTCTGTGAGTAATTAAGAAGGATGTTGAACAACATCCACAAGAGATAAATATCTTAAAAACAGAAGATTCAGAAAATTTTCAGCCAAGAATTCCATAAGAATTAGCTGAAATGCCCTTCCGGCTGATACTCATCTCCAGTACAGCTTGCAATAGCAGAAAGATTTCAGATGCCTAGAGATCATTAATTTTGTGAAAGCTCTCAATAGAAAGGGAAGCAGACCAGTGCTCCTGGTATTAATCCAGGATATATTAATGAAAAAGTCATGTAGGATTTACATCACAAAGAATTAAAGGATAAGAATATTAATCCTACCACCAGTCATCAGAGTACAGCTTGTCAAAAAGGCGTTTTGATTCTTTGAGGATAATGGCTCACAGACAGGTTTCAAAAAGTTGGGAATCACCTACAGCAGATGTTTCTAGTGGAGTCTGTATTTAGCTTGATGCAGGTCAACATTTTAATCAAATCTGTAGCTGTCATTGATCCAAGCTGAATGGCAAATGAAACTGGGAGGAGGTGAGCCCAGATACCCTGCCGAACTCTAAACAGTTACACAGCATAGCTGGGGATGAAGGGATTGAGAACAGCCCTGCGGAGAAGGACTTGGGGTATTGGTGGATGAAAAGCTGCACGTGGGCCAACAATGTGCGCTTGCAGCCCAGAAAGCCAACCACATCCTGGGCTGCATCAAAAGAGTGGCCAGTAGGTCGAGGGACATGATTCTCCCCTTCTCCTCTGCTCTGGTGAGACCCCACCTGCAGTGCTGCATCCAGCTCTGGGGCCCTCAGCACAGGAACGGCAGGGACCTGTGGAGCCGGTCCAGAGGAGGGCCGCAAAAATTTTCAGAAGGATGGAGCACCTCTCCTACAAGGACAGGCTGAGAGAGTTGAGTTTGTTCGGCCTGGAGAAGAGAAGGCTGTGGGGAGACTTTTTTGCAGCTTTTCAGTACTTAAAGAGGGACTACAGGAAAGATGGGGACAAACTTTTTAGCAGGGCCTGTTGCAATAGGACAAGGGGTAATGGTTTTAAAATGAAAGAGGGTAGATTTACACAAGATATAAGGAATAAATTTTTTTACAGTGAGGGTGGTGAAACACTGGAACACATTGCCTACAGAGGTAGTAGATGACCCATCCCTGGAAACATTCAAGGTCAGGTTGGACAGGGCTCTGAGCAACCTGATCTAGTTGATGTCCCTGCTCATTGCAGGGGGGTGGACTAGATGACCTCTAAAGGTCCCTTCCAACCCAAACTATTCCATGATTCTATGAAAGTCACACATCTAGGAAAAAAGAATGCTGACCATAGCCACAGGCTAAGGAATTGCATCCAGGAGCAAAATAAAGTAATAATTATGGGCATCTAAGTACACAGATGTGTGAAGATAAGCTTCCATTATTACGGTGACCCAGCAAAAGATGCATCTATGATCCTCAGATACACAAAGAGCAATAAATGAGACAAAGCCAAGGTGATTTTAGCTACCCCTTATAGCATTTGTGAGACTAATACTGGAACACTTCCTCCAGTTTTGGCATTCTTATTTCAAGAAAGATGTTGAAATTGCACAGAAAGTGTCACCCCAATTATTTGAGAGCTCAAAGAAAATGCCTTGCATAGACAGAATAAGGAATCTGCTAGCTTTTAAAAAAGAATAGTGAGAGATGGTTTGCTTACAACGTACAAAATATCTACATGGCAAAAAAATAGTGCCTATAAAAGGGATTTTAATGAATTAGGAAAGGCATAACAAAACAAAAAATACCACTCAGCAGACAAAAGCTAAAGCTAAGCACAAGAAAATTTAGATGGGGAAGTGCTCTGGTTGTTAACTACAAGAATGATTAATCCCTGCAACAATGACCAATGGTCATGTAGTTTCCCCATTTCTTAATGCCTTCACATAACGATTGAAAGCTTTCCTGTAAGAGCCACATAAGTCAGATGCAAAATATGCACCAATTAATGGCAAATTATTAACCTCATTAGAGAGGTAGATGCGCATATTATACAAGAGATCAGACCAGATGACCTACTGATTCCTCTGTCCTTCAACCCTACAATTTCAAGTAAAGAGCTGAACTCCCCTGTTCCAATTCAATTTTCATGTGTTGCTGACACATAGGTGTTTTATGACTCCTTTCTCCTCACAGACAGCCCACTGCTGGAGTGACCATGCATGAATTACCTGCAAATCTTATGACGTTGCCTTTCTCTGAGGTGCAAACCATGATGGTCCTGATTTAAAGTAAGATCAAAATATGGTCATTAGGAACTTAATTAAAAATATTTTAATTGCAAATGACTTTCTGCAATGTGTTTGCTCAATAGTCTGTTCTGCAGCTGTCACTTATGAAGTCAGAAGATCCAGCACAGCGGTTTTTTTCTTTTGTATGCAAAAGGGTTGTAATGAACCCCATTATGTAACCTGCTGGTGAAATAAATATGATTGTTCAAAATATATTGTAGAATTTGGTATGGGGAAAAAGGGTAGGCATGAAGAATCTCTCTTTAACTCACAGTTAGAACTAATGATGACAGACTGTCAGGGAAGAAATATGAAGGTATATAATTATTGGCTGGCATGCCTCAGGCATCACCCAGGTGTTAACGATACATAAAGGCTGGGCATGCAAGGACTAACCTCCTCCAAAGGTCCTTTGGTATCTATCCCCCAAATATTTTAATAGTGCCATTTGTTTTACAGTATTGTTGGACGAGCAACAATTGGTTATAACATAATAATAACAAGAAGCACACATGCATACAGTCCTTTTTATTCCCAGATATTCTGAATCCACACTTAAGATAACTCAAGTTATTAACTGAATTGTTCAGAAACATAACTTCTGAACACTATGTGCTAAATCAGCAAGTTCCCCTGCTAAACTGATGGCGAGAAGTTTCTAGAAGTGATTCTTTTGATTCAGTAGCACAACTCCAATGGCCAAAAGTTTACTAACATTACAGAAGGTATGCAACACTTGCTTCCCATTAGATGAACACTCACAACAGGAATTGAAAATCAGGTCCTTTAATTGTTGTTAATTCTGACCTAGTTTGATATTCATTGTTCAAACTTCTTAAATGTTTAGTTCTCCAGAAGGGAAGCTGAAAGATTACACTGTAAAATTGTTAATCAAACACTTTATGTGAACAGCCAGTGGTGACACACAGCAGCAATCAGTTTATCGACATTCTGTAGCCTGAAAGTTAATCGCCCAGATTATTCAATTTATGCTTACAAATAACAAACCAATAGAAGAAATCTGGATCCGTTTCTGAATGATTCATAAGCATGGATGGAAAAATATAATCCCAGTAACTACCTGACGAGCTCTGACACACACAAACACCCACGGACTGGCATACAGTGCAAAACAGTTCTTGTGGTTGCAAAAGAGTTTCCATTTCTTCCCTGCTTTCCAAACTTAAAACTTTCAGAAACATTTCAGGCCTGTAATTTCTGATGTTTTCTCTTCCATCAGTGAGTTTGGGTTATTTTTTGTTCTTGGGGTGGGTTCTTTAGAAAAGTCTGGAAAAAAAAATACACAGTCACTTTAAAATAAAAATAAGCTTAAACATATTATTTGCATCATTAAAAAATAATACGTGAAAAGAAAGTTTCCCCATTTCCTTTAAGGCCTGGAGCCAAAAAATTATTTCATTTTAAAATGTCAGCTTAGCAAGAAAATATTTCTCCATATGCACAGTGGGCTTTGCAGAAATATTTGTTTAAGGGCATGATCCACCTCTCATTCACTTCAGACTGATATTGACTTCAAAGACTTTAGCTGAGGCCCTACAGGTACATTTGGACAGTGGTGAGCTTTACCATGCATAAATCTGTAGTTAATTACACACAGAAATGCCAAATCCCATTAATTACTCCAGTATGGTCAAGGCAACTTTTCATATGCTTCAGGAAACTCCAAAAAGCCATCCAAAAGCCCCTCTTCTCTTAAGTCCATCACCTTCTGCAAACAAGACTGTCCTATGAACTACAGGGCTAAGCTCTTGAAGATTTCACAGCTTTTATTCCTTTTCTCCTGTTTCTGACTGAACACATTTCTTTCCTTTCACCACACATGCTTAATTGAGTTAATTAGCTGAAGTGCCTGTGTTGAACCCAAAGGGTCATTGGGGATGTAGCTAAGCTCAACAGGCACTATGCATGAAGAGGTCTAGCTTGGGCATTGACAGCTACATAGCCTTAGTGTAGTTCTGCACCCAGACTAAGTGCTGTCACCTCCTGGTTAGCATGGCTATACTGCTCCCAGATCTGGAAAAATGACCAGATCCCTGGTCAGTGCTGTCTGAGGAAGCTCAGAACTCCACATACAAAAGACTGGCATTTCAACACAGGATAGCTGGATCATCTCAAGAGGTATCCAGAACTGTACATTGCGTAGGGAGTGTTAGCCACATCAGCCTACAGCTCACCAGAAGAGTGGAGGTATGACTAGCTACATACCTTCCTCATCTCTATATGTACCAGTTAGAGCTCTGCCTCAAGTGCTCTTTTTTCCCTCACACACCATCTTTAACTCCTGCAGAATATATGACTTGCCAGATGAAATCTGACATGTAGAAAACAACTTTGCAAGAAACAATGTCCTAAACGTTCTGCTGATAGAGAGGGATGACACTCTTCTGAATACTACTTAACTCTTCAGATAAGATGTTTTATTAAGTTTCACATTTCAAAAAAGGAATTACCTACATTGATTTGCCATTTCCATTTCCAAATAATGCTCTATTTGAAAATGTAACTCCTACATATGTCACCAAAAAACAGAATTTTAGGAAGAACACGTTAATTTATACAAGTTTCAATAGATCATACATCAGTTAGTTTAAAAGTACTCTCACTTTATTTTAGAGGATTGATGAGTCCTGCTTTCCGAAGGAGCCTTGTCTCATAATAAGAGCCAATTCTGAAGTATATAATACTTGCTGTTGTGATGGTCCAATTATGAAATCTCCAACATCCTTAAATACCAGTTTTATGCTTCTATTCTCATTTGAACCAAATTTTCTTTAATTCCTCTGTAGTTGGCTCTATTTGTATTTTCTTCCAAATGTTTTCTTGAAATGCAGAGAGGTCACATAGATTTACTTTTCTATTTTCTACTTTGTGACTACCAGATCTTGCTTTCAGGCATGGATTTCACATGTAATGTTGATTGAGAAGCACAACGGTCTTACTGCTAGTATTATTTTATCGCTTTTTTTACTCTGTGTTTCTTTTTCTTGTTGAATTTTAATGCATACAAGTACCTTGGAGTAAATTGGTCGTTGAGTTTCATTCAACATATTAAATTTTTAGCTGCTAGGTTAAGCTAAGATAGCTCTTACACACAGCTTAATGCACCGCCTTTAACTCTCCTTCCTTCCCTTCCTCAGATCAGCTCATGCCACCCATGCCCCCTAAGGCACAAGTGTCTGTTGCAACTCTAATTACTGTCACTCCCTCATCTATTACTTCATTCTCTCTCTCCTTTTCCCCCTTTGCACCCTAGACGGGGTGTGGTGCATTTCTGTAGCAAAACCTCTTCAGAAACAGCGCTTCTCAGCATTCCTAGGACGGATTGCGAATGTGCGGTGCCAGACTTCATTCCCCTATAACTCATACCAGCTGCCCCACAACACCGCAGCCTTTGGCTCTTCACCCCATCACCTCAGCAGCCACAAATGTGCAACTTATCCACCACTGAAAATGTGTCCTCCAGCAGTCATACAGGCAAGGGTAAGCAATTATGTTCTCCCAGAGCATAAGCAGTACCAGAAGGAGCTCGTCCTGCAGGTGTTCAGTGTTTTGTATCTGGGAAGAGCCTCTCAGCTGGCCTTCAGTATGTCCCCCACAAATATATATGTTGTAACCCAAGATAGCAAAAGCATGCAGTAAACTGTGGTGGTCAAATTGAGAAACTCACAGCTTTGCATGCCTGTAAGGGGTGAGACAGTCTGTGGTACACCAAACCTCTGCAGGTGCTTTCTCTGAGGGCCAGCTAAACTGAACCATTACATAGCTGCCACAGGCAAAGAACACAAAATTGGGCAGTTAGCACAGCACAGCTGACACGTGTTAACTTGCTAGGCTGAATGTGTAAGATCAAACGTTTCCTATATCTTATGGTACACATCAGTTTACTACACATCAAAAATTACCTTGCATCATTTAAATAATCAAACTTAAAATTAACAAAAGAATTATCCCAAAACACTTGGTACAAATTGTCTTTCTGTTTACGTGTCCAAAACATGACAAAGGGAAGCATCCACAGAATATGTTTCGGATCACGATCTCTGCTGTCTGTAGTGGAGAGTGGACAAATCAAGTTTTAACAAGTTTAATATACAATGAGAAAGAGACAGCAGGAATATAGTGTGTTGGCAGCTGGAGCAGCTTAGCACTGCACACTGATGGCACCTGCATGAAGTGAGGGGCAGAAACATGAAGATCCCATGAGATCTCTCCAGTGACTTTTGGTCACTGTCTACAAATGCAGCATCACTACTGAGCAGTCATCTTTCTTAAGGTATGACGCATGTGAAAAATTACTCCTGTCATTTCCCCACCACAAAAATCTTGGGAGACACCCCACTAAGTCATCTCAAACCTAAGGCCACTTCAGCAATAGCCTGCTGAGATTTACAGTGCCAGATCAGTAGGGTATGGAGGAACCAGAAGCACTGCTGCCGTGATAGAGTGGACCGTCACCCAAGCTAATTTACCCTGCTTCTCAGATGTTTGCTCCTGGATGATCATCTCTTTTGTCCCTGTTTATCAGAGGTTGTTTCAAAGATGCTTCAAGAATGCTATCTATGGCAGCCCAGTGCCAGCCCTTCGAGGATTTATGGAATAAGGGTCATGATTTCAGTGCCTATTAATAACAAAATGAGCAAATAACGTAAGACAAAAGCTACTGATTCAAAATTATGTTCATTAATCTTTCTGCATTAATCACCCTGCTGCATGCTGCACCTTGTAAAGCTTGTATATCTCTTCTTAACTAGCCTCAGATCACTTTGTAGTAGTCCAGACTGGATAGGAAAAAGGCATAAATGACTATGTAAATGCTTTGTAATGCATTTATTCCATTTGTTAATTTGTCATCATGCTAAGTACCTGCAAAACAATGTTTGTCAAATGCCACGAGTGCAATGCATCAATCATGATAAGATGCAGGGCACGCAAATATGCTTTAGGATGCTGACTTCAGCCCTCTGCTGCTTAATCCTTGGTTTGTTTGGTTGGTTGGTTGTTTTGTTAATGGGCGTTGGCTACAAGGTCTTTTTTTTTTTTTTTAATTCAGGACATGTTTTGGATTCCTGAGAATGGTTTGGGTAGGAGTTTTGGTCATCTCTCAAAGTTCTGCACCTCCACAATTTCAGAAAAATAAATCATACATACATACAAAAATGATCACATGGATTTAAAAAAAATATGGTTTTTTTCCAGTTGTGTGCAATCATTTCAGTAAAACACCACGATTAAAATGCTCTATGTAAAGTACATTTTCCAAAATTTCTTTGCTATTAAAGCAGTTTATGGTTTTAATATGGAATATAAAGAACCTATAAATAATCTTCTTACTATTGCAAGGAATGCAATTTTAATACTAATTTTCCAGGATTTTAATTAATTAGGTAGTTTAAATTTCTTTATTTATTCATTACAGTTTCATACTTTCCCTTACACTTTTAGGTGAGAGGTATTTGAAGCCTTAGGGAAACAAGTTGCAGCACAATCCTACTCAAACCACACAGACCAAGTTTCCTGAAGATGCACATTTCATTGTCTAGTCCCTAGTTACGTTCATAATTACCACTAGAATAAACAGGAGTTAAATAAAGCTAGTGTAGGTTTAAGTCTTTGTCCGTTATAAAAAAGAGGATGAAACTGTCCAGACCTAGGTTGTGGCTGCTGCTGTTCTTTTCCTTCCTAATCCTTCCTGCTCAGCTAACGTTTCTGAAGTTAGCAGGCATTTAATGGCTATGAAATGTGCTTTTCCTCCTTGTACCTCCTGCTACAGAAGAAAGGCTCAGATTAGTCTGGCTATGCACTGCTGTCTAATATTGGCATGGCGGGGGGGTAGGGGGTAGGTGTTATAATCCTGAAACACAGATGAAAAATGTCCAGCTGAGCTTCACAAACAAACGCTCTGGGCAGTGCAGGAGCCACTACAGTGAGCTGCGATACTGCAGTGTGCTTACAGGAGGAGCCGTCTACCAAGTCCAGTTAGTCTGATCAACCAGCCTAGTTACCCAGCTATCTACCTTTGCATGGACAGGTGCGCAATTGCAGAATGGCTGGATTTCACAACTTCTGTTTAAGTTTAGAGTGTTTGCTAATAATAATAATACAAAGCCTAATGTGAGCCAAAGGACCTGTTAACTCAGTATCTGAGGAAAACTGGGGTGACGTAGTGGTACTTAATGTTGGTCTGTCCGATCATCAAGCATCTTATACAAGTTCAGAGAGGGAAGTTTCTTCTAGCTCTGCCCAGCTTTTCTTGCCCACTGCAGGTTGTGTACCTGTACCTTTGGTTGCTTTGGGTTCTCTTTTAGGGATTACGACCCTGATTCCAAGGTGTGCTTTGGACTCTGGAAAGTTACAATTTGGAGAGTCGCAGAGGTGCATAGGGCATTTCAGAGGTATCGTGAAAACCCTTGAACATATGGTTTGCGAATTCAAATTAAGGTGGCTGTGGGACGTGTCACATGGCATCTCTCAGAAGAGGCGAATCAAGTCAAATCGCAGACAGAGGCCTTGGGGAAGCAATTGTTCTCCTAAATGACTAAAGACCAAAACATTTTTTTGCAGAAGCCTCACAGCAAATGCTAAGCTTGCCAAGAGCACTAGCCAACAGCTTGTTTTGAGTAGACAGAAGTCATGGCAGGAATTTGCAAGTCTTGCCAAAACCCTCGTAACTATGAGACTGATAATCAGATATACCCACAGGTGAGAAAGCATTCTCCTAGTGGCTTGTAAAAATCTTTCGCTGTTCAATTTGCTCATGATACACAATAGCTAGATTTTTAGATTAGGCAGGGTTTTTCCCAGCTTGTAACTAGTACTCTTAATTTCTGCATGGATCCCTCTCCTATTCAGAGCCATGTGAAAAGCCTCCTTTGAACAACATTTGGACAGTTTTGCTTATGCTGAAAATGCTTCTTAGGAAATGACTGGTTTACTGCCTGGTTCAACAGCCTTCAACACCATGTATTATGAATCATAAAATATTAATCTTGAGTCTTTAACAACATAAATAGGAATCTTGTTTAAACAAGAACAAACAATCTTTGAACAGGGTTACACTACTGTGAATGAAATTCCCATTACTTCGATAGTGCCAGGTTTCCAGCCTGAATGCTTTCTTGTTAGTTCTTGAACTTTCAGAAATAAAAATCACAGCAAAAGAGCATAATAGCATAATTTTGTTTTCATTTTCATGACACAAGTGCAGACGTCAGCCAAATACATAGATTTCAAGCTTACTTCAGGATCCAGTCACCAACGCTAAATAATTGCATGCTTTTCACTGATTATTCTATTTAACTAATAACTTGGAATTTTTTTAATATTGCTCTAAGTCTAAGAAGTATTACCCCAAAATACTAATAGCAAAAGAAAAGTGAAGGGACTCTTCTAGCCAGTAAAATACATAACAGAGGGAAATGAATTACATTTAAAAGGCATCAGACCTTTAACACCTCTGCTAAGCATCAAATCCAGAGAAATAATAAATAATGCACTATAGTTCATGTTAATTCTAACATTATTCATTCATGAATGAACAGGTAGCTAACTCAATAATGGAACTTTACTAGTATAGCCATGGTAATGTAAAAACTATGTGGGCATTTTAGGTTGGGGTTTTTTCCCCATAAAATGCAAGTATCATAAAAAACCGTGCATGGACCTGGCAGGATTGAGGACGCCTAAAATAATGTGATCTTTTTGAGTGAAAACACATGGGGAAAAGAAAAGACTGTTTTTTCCACAAAGTTTAAATTCACACAAGAGGCTGTGACAGTATCTTTATATTAGCTCACATTCAAAACCAGAAAGCTTCAAGCAATGAGGACATGACATAAGATGTTTTCAAGCATTTAATAAAGTGGATGCTGGTGTCATAATTTTTAAATGGATAGGTTATCTTTGCTTTTGTGTTAGCAGAGCTGTTATCCACCCTCAGAAAGGTTTATATGCAATGCTAAAATTATAAAATCCCCAGCATTCTTAAATGTTTAGTCACTTGGCTACCTCTTCAAAGTAAGCAGCATTTACAAGAAACTGAAAGATCTATTTACTGAGTGGCTCATGGATTATGTTGTACAAGGAAATTAAAACATGGGATTTGGAGCATTTAAAAATATTTTTCCTATTTCTTTTCACTACAATTGTGGGTTTTTTTACAGTATGTATTTTTTTTATTAAACTAATGACAACCTTATAAGGTTAGAAGTCCTTATTTTATCCTCTAGTTATTACAATATAATTCTTTGGGTAAGCATAAAACTTCGTTTCTTAGTAACATATTTCCCATGACCAAACAGCTGCTATAAATGGCAGAAAGAAAACGCATACACATGAACATACAAAACCACTACTGGTGTCACGTTCCACTATCATTCTGTTTTCTTTTTTAGGTCCTAGACCTGAATTTCTTGCATATTACAAACTACCATCACACTTCTAGAGGCTTTTAAGTGCTCAGAACATGTATTCAACATCTATGTAAAATATAAATAAAAATGGACAGTAAAAAGAGAAATCTTTGTGGTGTAAACACTTCCATGGCTTAACTCAATTTCATTTAAAGGACTTAATTAATAGACTTTCCATTAAGTGTCATGCAAAACAGATACTCATTCTTTTCCAGTGCGAGATTTATATGCACAATGTCTTCATGTCCAAGACTGGAAAGCAAATCTTGATCTGTAGCTACTCTAAATTCTAGTTCAAGACACTCTAAATCATTTTATAATCCCACGTTAGTGTTACACAAATGACAAATAACAAAAACATACATTTAGCAAAACTAAGTTGATTATTTCTTCGAGCAAAACTGAATTCTCGCTTTTGTAGAAAATGCTATTATTGGAAAATGTCACACTAAGCGCGGAAAAGTAAGCCCATTTTATGGTAACTTAGTTTGTATCTAAAATTCATTATTGCAATTTTTAAGTACTGTAAGAAGCTCTATCACTTCTAAAGGGAATGTTTGATTTAATGCCCTAAAAATTGTCAAATGTCCTATTCAAGTAGAAAGATCAGTCAGAGTTTATAGGAAATGGCATTACAGTTCCTGGAGAAATAGAAATTCAACTTAAGCATATCATAAATCTAATTTTTAGTAAAAAAAAATTCACTTTCTGTAGCTGTAATTTAACTTCGCAAAAATCAGCAATACAAAACTTTATTCAGACAAGAAAACTTATATTTTATGTTCCAGCGCAGTAAACTGCAGACCCTCAAATATCTTTTTTGATTCCAAATAGGTTGGTTTTAGTTTTTATTTTTTCACTCAACCTGAGTGCAGTAAGGCTACATGCTCTGTCTGCAGGGAGGGAGAATGGGGCTGTAGTGTGACAGATGAGTCTGGTGAATACTTTTGTGAAATAATAAAAATAAATATGTCAGCTTGTCATTAAAAGAAATAGGTTGTCATTCTTTGTTTATTAGTCCTGCCTGCAACCCAGGGTTACCTACTGTGTATAAATAGGTTGGCTAGATAACTTGATTTCCTGTTTCTTTGTAAAAAAAATTTTGAACAATTGACTCATTTATAACACTTGTTAGGTTAAAAATTTGTTTTGTATTGTTTCCCTGTATATTTGTATTGTATTGTGTATAAACCATACATTTTATACAATAAAGGAGAGGCTATTCTAATTCTGGTTTATCCTAATATTGTCTATGAGAAAAGTAAGGACGATGCATGGTAATAGCTGAAGGGTCAACTGAACTTCACAGTAGAACCAGAAAGAGTCTAAACGAGTGCACATATATATACACACATATATATGAAATATATTAACAAAACCAGGGAAGGGTCGGTGTTCACAAGAGCCACAGAATTGCTGGATACACTGTAGGCTTCTCCTGAAGTCTAATACAAATGTCTCTATTATAACATACACCTTACAGTGACACTGGTCCCTTTGTTCCTAAATACAGCCTTGTGTAAAGATGAAGCACTGTAATTAAAGGAAATAACCCAAGTAAATTACTATTTACAGCAAATTGAAGTAATATAGTGCTTATTTTTCAAAATGTGCCTGGCTCAGGTGACTTCATTTAATCATGCTTTCAAATATTTCTGTCACAGACATCTATAGGTTTGATCTGCTAGTAAGAGAGATGTTTTGAGAGCTCGCTCCCTGCCTTTGCTCATGGCAGCCAGAGAAACTTAATAAACTTAGAGCATCCGTTCAAATTATCACTTTCTCCTATACATGGCCAAGCAGGCAAGATACCTCACCTGGTTTCCACAGCCAAGACAAAAGGAGGAAAGACAACAAGCCCCCATAATGAAAGCACTGAAAGGTGTTTATTTTTGGATACTATGTCCCAATCCTGGGACCCTCTCCCTGATGAGAAAGCTGTGTGAAAAGGCACAGTGCAGCTTTCAGGCTGCATCTGTACCTTCTGGTGTGCGAGAAGAAGGTAGATTTTGATGCCTCAGTGACCAGATCTCCTTCCAAGTAGTTTGCTAAATTCCCACCGGCTAGGAACAGCAAAGCTGGAAGGGCACTAGATGGAAACCAGGGGCCATGATAATTGTACTAAGGCCTGCTGAGATTTTCCTAACTGCTTCCAGTAAAAGAAAAGAGTCCCCTAGTAACAGTGGTAAGTCCCACAAGAAGGAACAGTACACTATGTTCACTCATATATGAATAACACTTATTTTCTCACATGGAGTTATAGATCCAGGAAAGAGGGCTTAAACAAATACATCACTGAGTAAAAAACTTGCCATTTTTCCCTCAGATATGACTTAACTTGCAGGCCTCTGTTGTGCCTAACATAAGGGGTGTTTTGTAAGCAGTTAGATTCAGGAAGATTATTTTTTATTTGGTATCATAACAATACGAAAAGGATTATGTTAATTCCATCTTTTTTTGTTTACACAATCTGGAAAAAAAAAAAAAGAAATCAACTTAAAGGGCTATGTGATTGACCATTAAAGGTAGGAGATCATATTGCTATGACAGGATATTGTAAGAGGAAAACCTGAGGGACAGATTCTGATCTCCCTTGCACTTTTCCCAAGCTCAGTTATAATACTGAATATAAGGTGATTAACCCCAACAACTATAAAAAAGTTAAAGCTTTCTGACCTTTTTTACAGTTTTAATTTTAAAGGCTACGTAATATTCTACTACTAAAAATATCAGAACCCATTGACCACTACCTGACTTTGTGCACATTTCCGCTGCAGGGGGGAATAATCTGAAAGCCCAGGAGCACAGAAGTAAAAAGCTACTGGAGGTGAAAAGCTGTGCAGACCCAGCTGTGGGGATTTGAGGTACAGCACTGGTTAACCAGGAAATGCCACAAGTATGAATCGTCTCTGTGCTCACAGAGTGGCAGATTTTGAGACCACTGAGCGTTAGACAAAGCAGAACTTCAGCTACTAAGGTAGTCTGTGCTTACTTACAGTGTTGCTCTAAAGTGAAGGCTAAAAAATGTATCTTCAGAACGCCTTATGAGTCCTCAGATGATTGAGCTTACTGTCACACAGGCAGTGAGAAAAAAAAAATTGGAGAAGACAGGAAATGCACCATTCTGTGTTCTGTCAGAATAGTTCGAGT
The DNA here is from genome assembly GCF_949628215.1 of Phalacrocorax aristotelis. NCBI lineage: Eukaryota > Metazoa > Chordata > Aves > Suliformes > Phalacrocoracidae > Phalacrocorax > Phalacrocorax aristotelis. The sequence continues at coordinate 97,990,821 of NC_134277.1, read as the reverse complement.
GCCCCGTCTCAGTGGAAGAAAACAAAATCAGTGATGTTATATTTTCTGAGGCATGAAACCTGCACCTGGATCAGACCAAAGAACCATTTATTCCAGCATCCTGTTCCTAACAGCATCTGCCTGAGAAAGGCCATGTGAACAGTGTAGAGGGTAGGAACATAAAGAGAGACAGCATTAAGCCGGACTCCAGGTCCCACCAGTAACTCGGTATCTGGCCTCTAACAATGGTCACCTATTGTCAAGCATGCAGTGAGACTTCCCCTGAACACCCTCTGAGCAGTAGGTGATGCCTACTTTGAGCAAGAAACATCTTTGCATTCCACAGCTGCCAGTCTGGTGGGGTTTTGGTTACCCTGAATTTGGCCAGCCACTTTCTGAACACATCTAAAATTATCTTTTCTTCTCTTACACCCTCCCAGCTTCCAGTGCTCTTTAGTTTTTTAAATCAGTGCAATAGCCCTCAATGGCTTTATCTACCACACATTCTGCTTGTCTCCCACTGCTAAAAGTCTACTCCATAGGTGCTCGTTTCTCTTTTCTCTCAGGCTATACAAATTGTTCTCCTAAAATATGTTAGTTCTTCCTACAAGTTCTGCTTCTGGTTTGAAAGAGGGTGAGCAAAATGAAAAGTTCAGAGTGAAACTCACCATAGGATCTGCAGTTTTGCTTGCCCTTGGCTATGGAAGAACCTGCAGCCTTGCACAGCTACAAGTAAACAAATGTTAACTCACAACTGGAGAGAAAGGTGCCACTAAGCCCAGCTGAACCACAGGGTGACTGTGGAGTAGAGCAGTGGTCACACCGTGTGTAGCTGTACGCTTCTACGGGAGAAGTTATCTTGGGCCGCATATCTCCGGGACACAGGGCTCTACCCACCCTGGGGACAGCGATGCACAGACATCAATATGATGGATACAAAATGTCTGTTTATTTAGCTGCGTCACACGCTTATATAGCTCTTGCGCTTCCTGTTCCTGCCACTCCTATGGGGAGGAGTCTATCTTTCCGTCACATCCCGTGATCTTCCGGTCGCCGATCCCTGTCTATTCCCCTACAACCGTGGGGCTAAGTATAGGGACATTATCCCACTGAGAGTGCAAGTCTGCTGAGTAGGAGCATGTGTCTTTAAAGTAATGTATAAAGTGGACTTTTGAGATATTATCTGAGTTAGATGAGTAGCTGGAAGAGATTATCAGTAATCTTGGATGACTGCAGAGCTGCTATCTCATCCCTGAAAAGCAGCAGGTCAAGAGCAATACAGTGGTGCTGGTCAGCGAGGGGGTGGAAGGGGAGAGCTGAGCGTCTGGAAGAGCTCAAGAGTAAAAGGTTGTGTTCGCCACGCACAGAACAAAGTGATACCTGAAACTTTATCCAGTTCTGTTTGCTCCCCAGACATGAAACAGCTTATTTTGACCTCTCTTATCCACACATCTTGGAGGGAAGGGTCAATTTAAAAACAAGGAAAAACAATTTTCTGATGCTTTCCCTGTCTGTAGGCTACTTGGAAGGTATTAGACATGTTAATCAAAATTCTAGCTAAGAAAAGATTTTGGCTAACATTTATTTTCAGAAGAATGTTCCTGGCACAGGAGGAAGCCATCACATATAAGGCCTCCGGGATCCAAGATCTCTAATTACTGGCACAGTTCTCCAGTCAGAGTATCCTTTAGCATTCTCCTCTCTTCTACTGCTCAGTTACAAAGCCAGTGAAAAGCTAATTTTAAACTTATGAGATATTGATCATTAAAGCAGCATATTCAGTTTTGTGTAATAAAAGCCAGTAGCAGTAACCAGTCTTTAAGATAACTTATTCAGAAGCATTTTCATTCAAAATATTTTTATCTCTGTTTAAGAACTGTGGAATGATTATAACTGATAAGCCTGCATTTCATACAAAGCATTAAGAGATTGGAAAGTGGATGAAAATGATTTCCTTTTCAGGGGAACTCAGCACATGATAGTAACAGTTTGGAAAAAGCTTTTGGAATATTCCTAAAAACATCTTAAACTGTTGTAAACAGCAGTATCTGCTCTTGAGCTTTTGTTACTTTTTGAAGAAAGGGAAAAACAAGCGCTTTTTGCCACTCAAAATAAAAGCCATTCAGAGTGAAAGTATATTTTGGTGTTCAGTACTGGAAGCATGTAGTCAGTACTGTAAACGAGGGTTTTAAATGTTCTGATCTAAACAAAACAGGAACATTAATGTCACATTTTACTTTTCTACAAAGGCAGAAGACTGCTGAAGGTCAGGGACTACAGCAATGAGCCTCTATGAGAAAAATCAGTGGAAAAGAAGGAGTAGCACGAACTGACTCTTAGAAAATAGGTTTCTAGTAAGAAGTCAGCTCCAGCTGGACATCTCTGTGATAAGAGAGGTGGTTGAAAGAGGGGTCCAAAAGGCAGTGAAAGCCAGGTGGGGGTAAAGGAGAGGTGTAACTGTACTGACGACAGGACAAAAAGGGAAACCGGCAACTATGGGATGGGCCAGGAGATGGTAATGAGCAGAGACGGGGCAAATGGGTGGATGGATGATGAGAAATAAAACAAAAAAACAGTGAGCGCATGTGGGAAAAGGCAAAAAGAAAATCAATAAACTACATTAAAAAAACTCTGACAGTCCAAAGGCCTGAGGAATGGCAGTCAAACTTGTAGGTACGAGATGTGTTTGATCAGGGAGAGGAATGACCGATCTGGTGTTGAGCAGCGGTGGAAAGGAGGAAGGCAGCAAGGAGCGTTCCGTGCCCCTGCCTGCCTCTGCCCGCTGCCAGCCCCTGCACCAGGAGGGGACTTGGTGTTACCCAGCGATGCATAAGCCAGGAAGAGTGGGCAGGGGAGGGAGCACGTGGGAAGCAACTCCACCCTGCACCTGGCTGTGGGGTGAAGTGTGCTCCACCAGCCCTTCCAGGGGGGATATTCTTTCTGAAAAGAAGCCAAGGAGCACACTGAGGTGCTCATTGTGCAACGGAGCCCGGCATTTTGTTTAAGCCTTGAACCTTAGCTGTTACTGAGCCTGGAAGGAGGAAAATGAAAGCAAGAAAAGAACATGAATTATTAATGCTTCTACATTATTGTGCTTAGAAAGCAATAGCCAGGGAGCTGGGTGGAAGGGAAAGGCCTTACAAAGGGGAAGCTGGGGGGCTAGATGCATCCCTCAGAAAAGGTGAGGTGTGGAGGTGGCATTTTATTATTACTCTTACAGCTCTGAAAAAAACAACAATCACCCATCCTGATCAGGAGTATAAATGTAGAAATCAAGCGTTATGGAACTGAAGGCTACAAAGTAAATTAAGACAGCATCAGAAGAAAGACAGAGACTTCTTGTGTCTGGAACATTTTGATCTGTGACAGCTCATACCAGCAAAGAGTTGGTCTGGCCACCCTCCTGGCATTCTTCTATTTGTGATTTTATTTTTCTATGTGTGCACTTAATCATAGCTTAAATGCCCAAATATTTTCCCTACATTAATACACCTGAGTGTAGCTAGTGATTTCAAACACCATACAGAAGCATTTTCAATTCTGTGTACCTCCTTATGTGCCCATCTATCATCTACTGTACTAAGATACTCTTACTGAAAAGCACGCTAATTCAACCAGCCTAAGACTTGCAGACCATGAGTGGGAACTCAGTGGCCATCATATACAAACAAGGATTCTTGAAAAAGCAAGACATTTGACAAGCCTGCTTGCCTGCCTGCCTGTTATTTGACATACTAAACATAAGCTGTGGAGAGGAAATGTGCCCTCCTGATTCTCCAGAGAATTTCTGTGGCAGTAGCTTCCTCTGGATCACCACAAAGCAACTTTTTTCACAAGGAAAAAAAAAGGAATGCGATTTATAATATATGTTTTTCACAATAACTAGCAATACGATCAATAACTAGCAATAGAAATGTTCCGCTAGTGGCAAGGAACATTTTATGGTCTCAGCTCCATCAGCTGACATTACTAAGAAATACATGCCATGGTTTCCTTCACAAGACAAACAATATTGTGGCTACAAATTCTCTGTGTTTCTTACAGGCTTGTTGTAATCTTTATTTTCTTTCACATTTTATTTCCTAGGTTATAAACATATGCTTTATGCTATCCTGCAGCACATCTACAAAACGTTTTAATTTATATTTCTGCTGAATCATCCTAGTCCAAACTTGTTAATGAAGCTTTGGGAGTGCCATAAGGAGGAGATATTTCAACCCATCCATAAGCAAGATTCTGTAAACCTAAATCCTCTCTGGCCATTAGGGTCTACCATTAAGACCCTCAAGTAAAAGCTTTTAGCTCTCTAAGGGTTAAAATCAAAGCTCTGAAGTGACTTAACCACTTAAGGGCTGATATCAGGTATTCCTGCACAAAATGGATTGGCCTCAGGCAATCAGTGCCCAGGCAATGAAGAATCTTGTATAGATGAGCCCAGAACTGGTATAGGAAATAAACAAGGGGACATGTGATTCCCGGACAGGTTGTGCAATGGGTTTCCTTGAAAACATTCTGCCTGTTGTCTCCATATACAGTTTATAGAGGCAAAGGTCTGGAACATACCTCAAGAGGTCACCTTGTCCAGCCTCATTCCCTAAAGAAAATATCTACTACATTTATGTTATTCTTGACAGATATTGCCTAGGCTTTGCAACTTTCATCATTGGAGGTCTTTACATACAACCTCTTCAACCAATTTATTCCTCTGTCTTTACCACAAAGAAACAGCTCTTAACATCTGTCCTATATATCCCTTTCTGAATTTTAAACCCATTACCTCCTGAACCACCCACCACAAATTAAAAAAAAATAAAATCAGTGATTCCTTTGTCTCGGCAGAGGCCTTTTGTATATTTGAAGCCTGTTCCCCTTCCCCCCAGCCTCAGTCTTCTCTTTTTATAAAAGACTATCTCTCCAAACTTGTAGACTGGTACATGCTGTCGACCTGCTTTTGGTCTTCATCCCTAGTTATCCATATTGTGGACCTGGCTGAAACACCAAGGACCTCTGTCAGCTTGCGTGCCTGGTTTTCTTTCCTAGGAGCTAAGGCATCTAGGCATTGGCAAGAGGAGGAGGAGGAAGGATGTGAGCTGCCTGCAGAGCCCACAAATGGCCAAGGTCTGCAGCCAGACCCTGGGAGGGAGGAAGGACTTTCCAACTTGCAACATGTCCAGCTCCAACCTGCAAGAGCATACACCAAAGGCACCATAGCACAAATTGCTGTGGCAATGTCTGAATTCTGTGAGATAAATGCTACTGCTAGACACTATTCAGTGAAAATAATGAAATTTTGGTCTCTCACAGTAGTACTCATGAGACAAAAGTGTTTCCTTCATGCAGCTCAGTGTCACAATCACTATGACTACACACAAACCAGTCTGACTTACCCATCTGGTTAAAAAAAAAAAGTCTACAACAAACTATTAGCTTGTTTTCCTGGGCTGGTTTTCTTTCATCTCCATTACCTGAATTCAACTGACATATGGAGGACAGTAGGGCTCCCAGGCTGGGAAAAGGACCTGCTCCTTGTGTTGCTAGCAGGATCTTGGATTGACTCCATGGGCAAACTGTAGCATCCCACAGGCTCTTCCCCTGTTCAGTGTGAAGATCACAGGTGCTAGATTTGTTACCTCCTAACAAATAAGTCTGCATATCAAATGACCCTTCTCAAGTCAGGAACTTGGTGCTGGGTGTCCCAGACCAGAACCTTGATGGACAGAGTCCTTTAGTTAGACTGAACGTGGACTCACAAAAACATTAATGTTTTTCAGCACAGCTGATTTAAAATTAATGGAAAGTAAACTCCCAAATAGCTTTCTGAATCTTATTCCACCTGTCCACTTATTCTCCTGTCCATTATGCACTGACAGCTTTTTCAGTATGTGTTTGTAGGAGGAGCACCACCTACTTGGACAGCAGCCATTTGCTGGTGACCAGCACCTGAGCAACAAGTGATTGCTGAGATCACTTGAGATAGTTGTAGGCATCTTTTAATGCTGTGAGAGGAACATATGAAAATATTTCCCAGAAGGATAAGCATGATGGAAAATGGATGGACTGAAAGGAAATTGGAGTTCTGTCATCTTTTCCATGGTGCTTTTGATTTTGAATGAAAAATGTAAGAGTGTACAGATTCAAAAGCCACAATAGGAGACAAAGGACAGAAATTCTTGCCACTGTTTACTGTTGACTATATTACTGTAACACAGTCTTTTCAATACCATGAGCAACTGATAGTAATTAGATCTAGATAGATCTAAATCTAGACTATAGATAGATCTATTTAGATCTAATATCTAGACCTAAAGAAAGAATAGAAACTTTCTGCTTCTGGGACTTATCACACACTTTTTTGTTTCGTGAATAATAGGTCCAAAAATGTGTAAAAACTAATTTCTTCAATAAATTCTGTGGTCTCTCTAAAAAATAAAAAAATAAAAGCAGGCATTAATAGGTACATCTACTTCTTATATACCAGGGATTTCTGATAAAACACAGTGTCCATACATGGAACAAGTCTCTGGAGATACTCAAATATATCCACCAGTCATTAATTAAGTACATTATGTTGTTATAAGACAAATGTCAGGAAAGCAACAGCGAAAATGTTGCTGAAAACCAGACATCAGTAAGCATAAGAATACATACTACAAAGAAATGCCTAAGAAAATCCCATAATGTTACCTGTACATAGGCACATAGCATTACAGCTATAAGTGGTTACTCCTGCTAAAAGGAAAATTTGAAATTATTTGTGTAGTGTATACTTTTACCCACAATGTTTCTGAAAGTATACTCCTTTCAGCGTGCTCCAGTGTGTTAGAAAGTGAAGAACACAGTGCTGACTACTGAGAACCAATAGAAATTTTTACTGTTGAACAAAGATATGCTCAATAGCTTCTCTCCTAGTACTTCTTGCTATATGCTTGCCCTTCTAAAACTGTTTTTAATCTTACATTTTAATAAACTCATTTGGCAAGAAACACTTGTATGTGCTGAGCATCTTCATGGCCTTCATCAGTTTTGTTTCAAAAGTGTGATCAGGTATGGTAACTGTCAATGGAAGAGAAAAATAGAGTAAGGAAATAATAAATATAAACTTGAAACATTGGCATAGGTTAATATACTAGAGTAAAAGAATATCTTTCCCAGACATCTAAGCCCTTTGCCATCATTTAAAATGCAATAGAGAAAGCTGTATCAGCAGAGACAAAATACTGCCCTCCTTTTCAGGCATGGGAATGATTTCAGAAGAAATAAGAACTAAAACACCAAAAAAATCTTCCTAGCTCTCAATAATCAAAGGAAAACTTTATCTCACTAGCAGGGGAGTGCTTTAGTTCCTCAGATTCTTCTCTAAAACAGTTGGTTCTTTTCTTTTGGGCTTGTTTGGGTTTTTTTGCTTCCCCCCAAGGTTATTTTGAAACAAACTAACATTGAGTGTTGGAAATATGTAAGGGTTGAATTTCTCTGTGCACCTGTTTGAAAGGCCAGTTTTGGCTATCCCAATACTCTAAGGGGCATGTCCTTCCTCCTTCTAGGAAATTACGCTTACTAAGTTTTTGTGCTCTTTTATTTTGATTCAGTAAGAAAGACCTTAATTTAAAATAACTACCTAGATCCATCTATCTCTATGTAAATGAATCCGACCCAGAACTTATACTTGTCAACACTAATATTGCAGAAAACTAGAAGCCTTACTGCAAAAAGGGCTTCCATTTAATGTTGCTGATATAGGAAGGGTACCATCAACACACTGCTCTACTATAATGATGTCTAACTTATTGGAAGAGAATTCAAAATGTTGTCCATGAGCCCCACCAGCACTATGCACACACAGCCCCAGGAACTAAAAAGTTAATCTTAAGACCAGCAATAGGAGCAAAGTCTGATTTTTTCCATTGCATGTTATTCACTCAGCAGCGTTCCTGAATGCTGAAAAGACCACCAGCATGGAGTATTACCCAAAGAACTATAATTGGCGGTTGATGTCCCTCATCAGAATCTATTTTTTGTCGCTATGTTTATGAAGTACTGCAATGTCCCAGCAAGGGCTACAGACCTGTCTCCTTCATCTCAGAGGTAAACTATGATGAACATGAAAGCCTCTTCTGGGCATCTCCACACATGACCTGCCAGAGCTAGCTGGACGTGAGTCACCTCCAGTCCTAGCATAATATGGCTACCTATATACCGCCAGAAGTCAGGACTGACTGGTTTGAGACAGGTTGATTAGTGGAGGTGCAATGTTGGGTAAATAGGGTTAAGGTGCACCTAGATCCCACCGAGGATCTGCGCCAAGTACTGCTGCCTGTGTATCATGAGGATCATAAAGACTCAGGCCATCAGTTTAGCCACCTGTACATTACACTCATGACTCATACATGGCACCTATATTCCATTGCATGCCTTTCTCTTTACAAATATTGATTTAATCAGGTATATAACTGGCTGGCAGCTCACCCCCATGCTAAACACGAGCAGCTTCCCATACTTCATGTTCCACAACATCAAAAAGAAATCTTCGGTTTCCCTGTGAAATTCACCAAATCCTCCCACCAAATCATTAACCTTATTCCACTGTGGTTTTTAACACACAGATGCCACCACTTTGTAGTTTTGTAGACTTTGAGCCTGCAACTCTTCAATGAACTACTCTGATATCCTTTGAATGTGAATGTATATCACAGATCACAGTTCAAACTGGTAGCTCCCTATGGAGAAAAAGAAATCAAGATAAAGTGGTTGGCAAGTGGCAGAGGCTCTACACACGACTATGTTGTCCTCATGATTATTTACCATTCTGTTAATCTATCAGCAATGACCTTGTATTAGTTTAGTGAACACTGAGGCAAGAGTTGTGCTGAGCACGGTATCTGTCCCTGCAGAAGACCATGAGAAACACCTACATTCGATGATGGCTCTCAATTGACAACTACCTGCATTACCTGTCAGATAGCCAGATTTTAATCTATTTAACATGTGTTTTATTGACATGGTATAGTGATAGGGTGTGGTTTTTTTTTAAATCAGAACAGCATGTTGTACAAAGTCAAATGCCTTTTAAATGTCTAAGTGCATCACACCTACTCCTTTACCGTATCAGCCCTATTTATCATCATCAAAGAATATAAGCAAGCTTGTTTAACAAAGATCTATTTTCCATGAAACGTGCTGACCAGTCTTAATTTTAGTTGGATCTTTTTGATTATGTATGAACTATTATAACCACAGGGTGTTCTCTTCATTTACCACAGCATGAAACCCACCCTACCAGTTCCCAGGCGTCATCACACACCCTCTTGGAGTCTCAGGGTAACATGAAGGGCACTCTTTTGTCCTGGAATTTTCTCCAGTTTTCTAAAATTTATTGAAAGCAAACAGGGCTGAGGACACAAAATTTCTTTGCTCGCTTTTACAGGTCACTTGCATGCAGGTTTGGAGAATCTGATGGAGGTGTGGGTTTGGGTTTTATTTTTATCTTTTGAAGAGAACCTTTAAGCTTCTTAGTTGCAAATCGCAATATGTATCACAGCACATCATTATTTATACTCTAAGCAACTAAGCCCATTTTAACAGCAAAAATGATTTGGTCTAACAAATTATGAGGGGAAATTAAAAAAAAGACTGGACTATTTCTATATGTAAGGTCATCTGCCATGGAATCTCATGAGGGGAAAAAGGAAGTCCACCCTCCTAGTAACATGGTTCACAGATCTAACACACAAAGGGACTGAGCAGAAAAAGTGACTACAGGATTTCTTCTCTCCCACTCCGGGAAAAAGAGCAGTGCAACAACAGCAATTCTGTTCCTATCACAAACTAAGATTTTTTTTAAAACTTATAGGGAAAAAAATGTAACCAAACAATGTTCGTTTACTTAAAGATTGTTTGTCTTTCCTGCATTTTTCATCAGTCTTACATAACTCCTGATCTGAAAAAGTCTCTGGTCACATAAGTTTAATTTCAACATCAGGAGCAGACCAAATAAAATAGAGGAAGCTTGCAAGAGAAGAGTTAAATATGTGCACAATTGTTTGCAGGATCAAGACCAGTGTTGTCAGTAATTGACTCTATCTTCACTCACAAAACAAAACAAAAAGGCTAATATGAATGTTTTTTTTATAAAATAACATAAAGTGTAATTTACTGAGGAGTTTTTAAACCCTCAATTTATGGTTCTATGCTACTGCTCATCTTAATGACCTGAAACTTTTTTCCACTCAATTTTAGCAATTTTCTAAATGAAAAGAGTTTCAGCATGGAAAAAGAAGATGATCTGAAAACACAGGAAACACACCTTTGATTTTTAAATAAAAAATTTTTGTGAATAAAAGGGTCTCAAAATCTCTGTCATCAATGTTTTCTTTAAAAAAGCTGTATTTTGGAAAACATTGGCTATCTGTTTGTACAGTGCACAACTCACTATATCAACAACTAGGATGAGGGCATTGAAATCCAACTATGATATACTCTGGGTATGAGCAATAAACTACTACTAATGAGCCATTATAGTAGCTGGTATTTTCCACTTTAAATTCTTGCAGTACATCATGGATTGGTTTTTTGTATTCAAAAACTGAATTCATAGCCAGCCTTTTACTTAACAGAAAAACCCCAACCATCAGAGACTATATTTGGCAATAAAAAGTACAACAAATCCCTGTCTGATTCATTAGGTTTTCAAAACAAATCTTTTCAAGAGGAAGTGTGGCTTTCAAAAAGGTCTGTGTTTCGGTAGATGGAGTTTTGAACATCAAGTGAGCTTCAGAATATGAAGGCTCAATATGCAAAATGAATCCCCAATTAATTTCAGTGTTTCATCAGTTCTAGCGAAAGGATATTATTAACATCAAATCCATTAACACCGATGTACATTTTCAAAAACCAGAACAATTACCAGGCTTTATTTTGTGATATTTTTTCCAATAAAGTACATAATTCAAATGTACTTTTAAAAAGGAACAATGGTAAATTCAAAAGCTTTCTTTTCTCCTTGTGAGCAACAAAATTCAAAACAAATACCATGTAAAATCAGTCTAGATACACTTGTAGTCATAAGAGTCTTTATTGCTAAGCAGGTAAAGCTGCCGTGTATAAAACACTGAGTCCAAAACCAGACCTGTACACCTTCTGACAAAGAGCTACCCTGCTGGTTTAGCTATTGTCTTTGAGGTTGGAAAATCACCCAGTTTCAAGAATTTCCTATGAATATAATAAGTGCTGTTATTATCAGGAAAATTACTTATGTTCTGATATTAAATTTTAAATTGTGGAAGTCTTAGAAGCAAATAAAGCTCTTTCTTTTCTCCTAGAAAAGAAAAAAAAAAAGCTGGAAAAATTGTAAACCTTATTTAGGTGCCTTGGATTTAATTTTTTCTGATTTCATGGGGGGAGGGAGGGGAGAATCCCACTAGCACTGGTAATTGCATAAATGCTATAGAAAAAAAAGGAATAGATGAATAAAATAATTCAAGCAGTGACGTTTACTACCTGGACCAGATTAGTTTGCTGCAAATCTAATTTGCATGAGATAACATTAAACATAGGGGAAAATGTAACTAATGCCCAGAACAGCTTATAGATATATAGCTCAACTACCAGTAAAAGAGTGTGAATAAGTGAAAATAAGGAAATTATTATTTAAGGGCTTTATATTTAAAAAAGAAGTAATTTTGAAGATGTTACTTTTCATCTTCATTTAATTTCCTTTCCTCCTGTCTTGGATTACTTTTACAGTGTGGAAGTTTGCCTCTTCCAGCAGATGATCTAAGCAGCTTGTGGGCACATATTTTGATCCATTATAAAGTTCTATGCACTTTATTAGAAATTAAAGTGATATTATGAATAATCTCAATAGCAGTGAAGTCTCAACACCTCTAAGAGATCAGCCAAGGTGTATGTCTGATGCACTTATAAGATTACTTATTCATCATGCTTCTATTGAATACAATAAAAAATAAGGTGCATTATGTTAGAAAGCATTTTATTGTCTTCTTCTGTATCTCATTTTATGCCTAAACTAGTAAATGGACTTCTTTCTAATGACATAGCCATGTTATTATCAAAGTGCATATTGTACTGCCCAAGATGAAAGCAGCATGTTTGGAAATCCAATTACAAATTCTTTCAATCAAAAATACTGTGAATGCATTTGAATATTTTTTTGACCTAAAAGAATTAAAACTACAGTATACTAGGTATTTAACATGTAGCTGCTTTTTTCAACTTTCCATTTATTTCTAGGTTCACCTAAGTCAAATTCAAGTAACTTTGGCAGTTCTGAACATAACATTACTTTTCCACAATAGGAAAAAACTACTTACTTTTTGCATATGGTGCCCATGAATAAAACACTTGAGACACTAACTCTTCAACCCAGAATTTGAACTTTATCTGTCATTGTCAGGGGTGGTGATTCTGCATTGCACAAATCAAAGAAGAAAAGAAGGCAGGCACGAAGGAAGCTTGCTTTTCTTCAAATGCCAACGTACAAAATTGAACCTGAAGTGAACACCTATTTTAAGAAGTAAATGTGTAAAAATAATGATTTTAACACCTAAAGATTCGTCTTCAAGTGATGGCCATAACAGTGTGTTCGGTCTTAGAGAAAAACTACAACCTTCCACCTGCCAGCCCTGCCAAATTCAAACAGTGTGGATGGACAGGCCACACTCTTCTCCTCCTCACCAGTAATAATGCTCCTGCAAGCCAGATTAGTCTCTCAGTTACATTTCTTCAGCTCCCCATATTGCTTTCTATTTAGATTCCTAGTAACACCTTTGAATCAATTGCTTCTTGAAAGAGTTTGCCCTATCACACAAAAAAAGGAAAAAAAACTTTCGCCTTGGTCCTGAAGATAGTATCAGACTGCCCATTTGCTTTTCTTTTCCTACTCAAACTGGGTATAAAATAGGCATTTTAAGTCATGACCTACTTTAGACGTCATTTTTTAATGGACATGATCTGAGCCCCTAAAGGTGCACATTTCTCTCCTTTAACTCTAAGAGAAGCCAAAGATGAGCAGTGTAGGTGCTTGCATGAATACCATCCCATTTTCCTCTGATGACACTCAAGAAGGATGAGACATACAAAAAGAAGCAGACCAATCATAAAAAACAAGCACCCAAAGTAGTAAATAACATTAGCTACGACATGGAACAGGCAGGCAGAAGCAGGAGGCAAGAAATGCTATTTTGCAGTTGTTGAGACTTTCAAAAACTCCCTAGCAATGCCTCCTCAAACAGGCTTCTCAGAAAAATCACTTGCTGTTAGATGGTTGCTTAAATACAAGTCTGGTCATGGAGCACATGAGGAGGATGTGGGAGAAGCCATGAGGGAGAGAAATACATGTTTCTCAAAAGATTTGGCTTCTGGGAAAAAAAAAAGGAGGGAACAGGACCATGGGCTCCTCAATTCTCTGAATAAACCTGGTGTTCAACTAGGCTACTGCCTAGAAAAATTGATGCTTTCTTTGATACTTAAAAAAAAAAAAAAGAAAGAAAGAAAATAAAAGACCTCTCTTAAGAAAAGGGCATAATTACTGACATTTAAGGTAGGTTTCCAGGTTGCAAATCCTTTGTGGACTATCTGCCAGTTCTAATTGTGGCACCGTGTAAACCACAAAGCCAACAGAAGGCCCATGGTCCTCTGCATTTTATGCCCTCAGCATTGGCCTCCTTAGATATTTCCTTTTCACTTCAGTGGAACTCTTTTAAACCTTAGATAAAAAGTTAAAACCTTAGATTAAAATCCCACTTAGATTTGTTCCTCTTTTAGGATGCAGGCCTACATTTCTTTGCCTGATCTGAAAGGAAGATAATGGAGTAACCAGGGCGTAAGAGTGCTCTGATCCCTCCCCGTGTGGTTTACCTCAATTTCCTCAACTGCTCCACACCTCACAGCTTACCTACCTTTTCATGATCTTTCCTGATGGTAACTAATCCAAATAACTGTCTGCTACAGATTTTGTCATCCCACTACTCTCCAGCATAACAAATTTGTTAAAACAACACTGACTGTTACATTAAACCCTGGGGCACTTCACCGTTAACCATGTGCCATCACGGAAAATTGCTATTTTTACTAGTCAGTTTAACTGATTTCTGATCCAAGCAATACAGTTTCCGTAGCAGAATTAGTTTGTTTCTTTAGCAGCTCATAAGGTGCTTCTGAAAATCTAAGGAAAAAAAAAAAGCTGTAGCTATGAAAGCCAAACACATCAGAATCTGAAAACTCATTTTAAAAAAGGGGGAAAGACCACATAATGTAAATTAATTCTTGTTCTCTCCAAAAGCACTATCTTAAATTTTCCTTCTCTTTACCCACCACCAGTAGGTGCAAAATAACGAGAAAGTCAACAGAACCAATGTGTGATTAACATAAAATGAGCTATTATGTTGCACACATCTCTAAGATTTTTCTCACTGTCTGCTTTCTTGTGGATATAAAAGCCAGCCACACAGTTGAGGGGAAAAGGCTGTACGCATGGAGCACTTGACTCCTAACTTCTCTACCTACTACAATGTTTTCTTGAAAGCTGCTGCACCTGGCACAACAATGAGAGACATAAATGTAGCACAATGTCATGGTCCTCCGATGGAACAGACACAGCATCAAGAAATCCTGCATTTTGCCCAGTTCTAGTCACTGTGTCTCAGAAAAGAATAGTGGAAATAAAGACTTTACAAATCTAATTGGATGTTCAGATGTTCAGAAACAATCTCACGTTCCTCCTGAACAGCCCGTGGAGAACTTAAAAAAAAATCCAAGCTCTGCTGAGGGCAAAGATTTCATTCCAGCACCTTTTGTAAATTATTTTTGAAAAATATTTCACACACACAGTATTCCTCATATGCTGTGTGACTGTAATGTCACTCTGACATTAGCTGTATTTGGGAGACAGCAGATTAAGTATTTCTACTATTTTTCAGTATCTGAGCAACACAACCAGTAAAGCATCATTGGCTCCACTAGAGAGAGCTCTTGTGCTAACATAATTATATTAATAAACATAATTACCTATTTGAAATCAGTGGAACTATCTATGGAGGAAGTTGTGTTATACACACACAAGAAGAGTTAGCAGAATCTGGTGTTGGATGACTGGTGTTTCTATGACTTACCAAATACATGCTGCAAGATGTTCCCTTTGTGCTCACCTTTGGAAAGTGTTTAGATAGAATGTTTTCCATTTGCATTAAGACCTTTTCAAATTATCCTGGCTGGGGGGGGGGAAGAAAAAAAATCACAAACAAACAAAAAATCCCACCAAAACACAGACTATGGCCTGAAACCAAATTAAGTCCTCCTAACGAGCATTTGCAGATTTCTTGACTTGAAGACAAGTGCTTAGCATAAATTTAGATATTTTGAAGTTGTTAGAGTGACTGTAATCTTACTGAAATTCCATTGAGAATAAGCAATTAAATGAGGGCATAATTGGGTTCAATATGCTGAGGGGGGTCCTACAGAGCCCTAGGTACACATAGAGCTATGGCAGACAGGATTGGAATCCCTCCTCTGGGCTATTTCAAGGAAAAATGCATGAAATATTATCACTGAAGGAATAGGAAGAGATTTAAAAAGTTTTGACCTAATCCCAGTGGGGTTTAGATTTTAGTTAATAATCATTCATCTGTCCTAATCCTACAAAGTGGCTTAATACAGAAGAGTGGAAGGAGAACTACTGAAGCATGCAGAAAAGGTACAGAGAGGACTATTGATCGAAGGAACTAAGCTTCCTTTTCTACTCTGTTTCCCAATGCAATTGTTGTAACTAGTTTTATGCTTTCAAATCTTAATTTCTTTGTTGAAAGTGCACAGATTGGTTTTGCTATTTTTATGGTTGTTTGGGGAAAAATAAGAACTGAATCATAGCCTTACTTACGTGAAATATCCTGACTTCAATAATACTTTGATAAACTACCAGATCGAAGATCTAAGACTGAACGTATGTGGCCTAAAAAGCAAAAATTTTGCATGCCTTCTTGCCATATAGTACACCGAAAGTCCATCCGGGTGTCTCCAATAAATCTTTAACTTTTTGATCAATAAGAGAGCACTGTTCTATCAAAGGAAGCGTTAAATTACCAGTGCAGTTTATTCCCCCCACCCCCACTGTCATCATTGCTCCCCCAGTTCTCACTTGCAGAATATCTTTGAGTTGAAAGGCTGCTTAACCCATAGCATCCCGCTTGCTCTGCTATTCGTTCAACTCGTACTTACCT
This sequence comes from Phalacrocorax aristotelis, assembly GCF_949628215.1. Classification (NCBI taxonomy): domain Eukaryota; kingdom Metazoa; phylum Chordata; class Aves; order Suliformes; family Phalacrocoracidae; genus Phalacrocorax; species Phalacrocorax aristotelis. The sequence goes on along the minus strand of NC_134277.1, from coordinate 97,974,613 downwards.
CAGTGAAGACTTTGGTGAGTCATCATATCACAAGCCTGTCTTCAAACTTAAATGCAAAAGTGGTCTGGATATCTGATTTCCAACTGAATCTACTATGTTCCCCTAATAGGTACAATCACTGTAAAACAAGCTCTCTTTTTTTTTTTTTTTTTTTTTTGTTTAAACAGAATCATTAGAGATTTCTTTAGTGCCCTGGCACAAAATACAAATTCATTTGGCTGATTGCTTCTGCTCGTGTCTCCTCTTTTAAGAAGCATTAGCAACACATATCACATATATTAGTCCAGTACCTTTAAATTTATTTCTTAACATCTAGTATGCAAAAACATAGCATTTTTCCTGCCTCTCTATATGAACATGACAGACTTTGACAGTACATTGCATACATCAAATTGTTCAATAATTCAATAATTACTAACATTTTTGGTTTCTTTGTAAGGGATTTTCTACAAGTATCCACTGAGATTCAGTGTTTATCTATATTCCTGAAATATATGTAACAGAGTCTTTCATTCAGATACCTGTTCTTCTGATGAGTTCTTCTAACCTACAGATCAGAAGAGAAACCCCGAAGTCCTTTTCTTCTGTGTTTCTACTATCTGCTAAACTGCATAATCTTGTTGCTATGTGAAATTAGCAGTAAAGATCCCTGTGCAAAACAAACCCTGACACGTGCTGTACATGAGTTACAGTAAGACAGCACCTAATCACAGAAAACTGGGTCATATATCCCCCGCTACTGTACATAGCTAAGATTTCTGGATAATTCCTCCTTCACAGGGCTGCTTTGTTGACAGCTGTTATGCAGACAGAAGTTGTAACTTCTTTATTTAATATAAGAGCTTTTCACCTTAATACCTTTAAGTGCTAAGCAAGTTACATTAAATAGTAATATTAAATGCAACTTAAAGGAGAGCTTCAGAGAGAGGGTTATCCACCAGAGAGTTAAATGTGAGAAGTACCAGCTTATTATTCATCCACGAGGGTAGTCCTTCATTTCCCAGTCTTAACGAATTGTTCTGTGAAACTGCAGAGTTAAAGAATTTCAACCTACACAGTGATTCGGTACTTGGAAATGGGATATAGTGACAAAGAGGAAAAATCAATAACAAAATACATTCAAAGGCAACTACCCTTTTCATTATACACCCCAAAATCCCTATGTTCTGCGTAGTTATTTAGTTTCTTCGGTGCACCCTCAAAATTCACTGCAAGAATCAAAATGCTGGTACAAAGTAAGCAGTCGACTCACTTGCTAAGCAAAGGTAGAGCAGTTAACATTGTTCCAAAACCACTAAAGGTAAATGCTGATACCACATTTGATAAAAGTGACAGTGCTCGACCTCTTCCAGAAGTTTGTAACACTGTCATCCTTTACTGAAGATAAAAGCAGGGGCAAAGCACAATACAGAATATTAACAACACGTCAATTCTTTCAGCTTCAGACAATAAAACATTTTGTTTTAAGGCTTGAGCTTTTTGTTTTGTTTTTACAATGTGAATTATACTGTATCTTGATTTTGTCATCTTTTTGAAGTGTGACTTTATGACCAGCTGCTAAGGCTCAGCTGTAAGCCAGGCTTTTTCTGATAATGTGTTCTTATAGAGTGGCTGTTCATGAGTTAGGGAAACAGACTTAGTCCTAACAGAAAATTATTAACTGATTTCATTGCATGCCAAGTAGATTGTAAAATATATCAAACCATACTTCACTAAAATGTATTTGAATGTTTGAAATAAGCAAATCAGGTGTGGCTTTACTGTTGTTTGGGGTTTTTTCCCAGCAGACCTCAAAATTGTAGTAAAATGTCATTTTCTCAAGGAAACTAGTGGCAGTGAAAGATCATTTGACATAAACTTTGCATGCACTGAACTCTGAGACACATGCTTATATTTTGATTCTTAAAATATCAGAATATTTTTAAAGTTAAAATTGTATGCTATCTATTTATAATCTGACCTAGATGCAAAAAAAAGAAAAACTACGGGAAAGATTTGCTGAACCATTTCTGTATTTAAAAGTTCACCAAAGTGTTAAAAATAAATCATCATTTCTTTTGAGTGTGAGTACTCTGAGCATGCCATGTCATCTCTAATGGAAAAGTCAGGTCATTTACTCAGGTATGATGCACTTGCTACTGAAAAAAACATGATGATTTGTCTCTTTTTATTACATATTATTCAGATAATGCTAAATAATTAAGTTATTTAGAATCTAGGAACTCGTGACATTACCAAAGTAAACAGAGATGGTAATAGGAAAGGATTTGGAATATTTTTGCTTAGATTTTTGTGATCCCAAAAGATTTCACAAAAGAAGTTAGAAAGATACAAATAATTTTCAAAACTTTAAAAATTTCATTCAGTTAAGCACTGACATTGTATCATATTATTCTAAGGCCATTACAAGAGAAAAGACAGAATATGATTTAATTAAACATCAGAATTGATTTCCAGATCCTTTATAGCTGAGGTTACTTACTAACCTGCAGATGACTTTATGATTAAACTACAGAAATTACCTTGTAATGGAAATATTAAATGAAAACCACAGCTAAGGCAGGATTCAACTCTGGACTCTGAAACATCACTTGAAGCATTTACAGAAGGTGTCTGCACATGAGCCAGAGGTGGAGGATCTCGGCTCCCTCTGAAGTTGATGGAGATTTTGCCAACATGGCCAATAGTGTCCCGAGCCCCAAGGCAGGTTCTTGCTACCGCAGCCTGCCTGGCCTCCAGATGCTGCTCCAGGCAGGCATGAGTGTCCTCTACAGACTGTGCTAGATCTGCTAGATCTAGCATGGCAGCTAAATGATGCTAGATGCCTACATTTAGGCAAATGAACAGGTCCCGGCGCCCCATCAACTGGCAGGACTTAGACACTCACTCACATGTGAGCATCTCCACTATCAAGACACTTCTGTTAGTTGTCTGAATCTGGAGCTGAATCACACCCACAGTCTCACCCAGCACAAGTACCATAGCTTTCCTAAAGAGGAATACTATCCTAACTTAAATGTTTAATTAATAAAATGCTATACAACCTAAAGTCTCGATGTTACAATATTCGTATACCAGATTTTTTTCTCACTTTTTTATTACTCATAATTGCACCTTCTTAAACAATATAAATTTCCTGAAGTTTAAAACCCTTCAGCTATTATATACTATTAGTACACTGCCCTCTCTTTCTTACCACCTTTCCACTGCAGTCACCTCTTGACAAATCTCTGCATGCCTTGCTTTTATACTCTGTCCCCATAAACCAATTTTGTCACCCATTGTTTCCATCCAGATTATTTTTGTTGTTCCCTAAATTCTTCCCAGGGTCTTTTTAGTAATGTGAAATTCAGAACTGAAACAATATCAGCTGCCACCAACAAAGCTGCGTAAAGTGTTGTTTATACCTGGGAACTCTTCCAGGGCAGAAAACAAAATGCAGGAATTAGAAGTGACAAAAAGCTGATACTAACTGATGTGCCAACTGTATTACAACCATCTGTGCTTTGAATCTTTGTCTTTCCAAATTGGTAGGGTCTATAAGAAAGTAATTTTCATTCCTAAGAAGAATAGATTGCCTTAAAAGTAACTTGCAACTAATCTCTGCAGAAAATCCATTAATTAATCTTTATTCTGTTCAGAGATAATTTTCCCGGTTTCCCTCAGTTTGTTTACTCTCATCAAATGAAACTATATGGCATGGCAAAAAGACTGTATTCAATCATTGCCCCACAATCTACTACAGTGTTCAAGGTAAAATTTTAAAAGCTTGTAAATAATTCAGAAACCAACCCAAACGTTCAGAAATTAATATGACACTATGAGTGTTACAACACAGGAACTTAGACATTTAGACACAAGAATCTAGACACAGACAGTTAGTAGATTTTTAGAAATTGTCTAATTTCTGTTGCTTTCCATAATAATTCAGAGGCTTCAAGCTTTTGAAAACCCCAGTCAGCATAAATAGTCCTGTGAGGTGATTTACAGCATCATCTTTTGTATCAAAATGCTGCTACTTCAAAAACAGAGATTCTCTGCTATTTGACTATGTAAAAGAAGCTACTGTGACCAGACTCCTTTTTCTATCTATATTTGGCTAAGATGTATCCATCTTACCTCTGAAATGACAATCAAAGTACTTTATTGGCATTTCTAGATCAGAATATTGCAGTGAAATCTATCCGAAGCCACACCTTTAAATTTATTCTCAGACAGAAAACTTATGCATACCTTAGAGATTTTTAAATGCTCTCACTGCTCTTGTCAGTGGATCACAAGATGTACTTCTAGGTAAATCTTAAGACACTGCTTTTCAGCTGTGCAGCCCTGATGTGTCTTTTCCACCTGAGCCAGGTAGAAAATGTTTTCCCAGGACACATTTCTGCATTTGAGACCTGTGGATACCTTTCATTTCAAACAGAAGAGGTACAATCAGCATTTTCTCTTCAAAGACAACTTCACTTTGGAGTTAATATCCTCCATTGGCCCAGAATAACCAGGGACTGTGACTTCCTTCTGTTTAAGGCAGGCCTGGAGTAAGGAATTACCTTTAGACTTCACTTGGCAATGATTTCTAATTTCAGAAATACCAGCTGATGTTTGTTTTTACAGGCAATAACCCAGGAAACATGTTCCCGCATTGGCTCTGTGATTATTCCTGTACTGTGTTCCTCACATAAACAATAGAGCTAATATTGGAACTCTTTTAAAAATGCAGGGACATTATTAATTAATGTGTCTATTAATTATTTGGGAAAAGGTGAAGTTGAAGGTGGCGTATTCACAGATGTCAAAATAATTTAGGTTACTGAAAACCAGGAAGAACTACGTGAAATTCCAGAGGCACTCTAAAAGATAGACAGCTGCGCAGCCTGACTGCAGTTAAAACTCCATGTTAACAAAGGCATGTTAAGGTACAGTGGGAGGTAAAACATTCAATATGATCTGAGCTGACGATACACCTTCATGAGCTCTAAGTGAACAGTAATCATTTGGGAGTCAGGCATAGGAGACAATGAGTCATTGTTGGCACCTCCATTAACATATTTATTAATTATTTGTGGATTTGGCAGACTAAATTTTAAAATATGTAAAAAATTGGATTAAAATGATATCTGAAAAATTATATAATGCCATCACCAATCAGATTAGTTGGGTTTGCATTAACTGCTCCTAAACCATTTTATTCCCTTGCACACTTTTCCCTTCTCATTTCTATAATTTATTCACCTTTTTAACAGCTGTTTTAAAATTTGATTGGAAGATCTTCCAGGCAAGAGCTCCATGTTTGCGCAGTATGCAAGCCAAAGGAACTTTATGCAGTCTGGAGGCTTGTGGACACCAACACACTACAAATTAATACACACTGCTACAGGCTAGTTGTATGCTTTCATTTTGAACGTTGTGCTTAATTCTAGTCACCTCATTTAAAATAAATAATAGAGTGCAAATGGAAGGTGTTCACAGAACATAAATGCAAATATAATGACAGATTTTCATGAAGTGAAAGCTTTTAACGATCAGGATCCTTTCCTTTGGAGAGGAAACATGTAAGAGAGAAATAAAATAATACATGCAAAGGCAAGAGCAAATTGTGAACTCTTATTCATCTCTTCACTGCAAAAAAAAAAAAAAACCCAAGGAAACAGCCAATAAAATTAAAGGAAAATTAACGACCTAGAAATGGAATTTCTTCCTTTCCTTGTGTGAAGGGAAGCAGAAGAACTCGCTGTGATAGCATACAATTGAGCCCAACAGCTCAAAAATGAACAGGGTGGAAGGGGGTCATTCACTTGCCTGAACATGGCACGTAGAGACATTTAACATAATCTAAAGTATCCTAAGAGGGTCGTGTGTCAAATATGCTGGAAAACCTACAGGACACTTGCACTGTTCTGAAAGCAGGTGGAGACCAGTGGGGACACTCGGAACATCTCCATAGAATAAAAATTCCTTAAGGACAGAGAATTTCATTCTTCAGAGTATAAACCAACAAGTGTCTGACTAAAATTAGAATAGACAATTACCTTCAAAGGAGGTTATTCTTACAGATTACACTTAAGTGATACACAACGGCCAGCGCCATGTACAGGTTGCTCTTGCAGTAGCACAGTGTTTTCATGTATGATTCCTTGGGTTTTCCCCAAGACCCCTGTACGGATTGCTCAAAATTGGTCTGGCTTTTACTGCTTATCATGCCTCACCATGTGACTGCCCAGTTTGTTGACAGAAAACTGGACAGTTATTTTTCCAAAAGGGAAGTTAACTTAATGTTGCCATCAAAGATCTGGGTAGATCTTTTTGAAGAGATCTGGGTAGAGTGAAGCTGATTAACCTACAACACTGCGAGGAAATTAGGTTCTTACTACAGCAGAGACTTAAAAACTGAGTGAGCGATTTCAGTACTAGATAACAAAGGGTGTCTCATGTTCTTTTTTGTTATTATTGTTTTTATATATTTATGGATATGGTTTGGTGTCATTGATTGCACATAGAGACATCTGTTCGTTGGAGGCTGGCATCTCAAATTCTTATTCCACATCCCTCTGGTGTGTTGAATATCAGAAATAAGATTTTTTCCCTACAGATGCTACATGGTCAAAGCCTGGTCAGAGTTTATCAAAATTATCAAGTCACCCGTAATAGCAGGGAAGAGTGGAGGAACATGCCTGTAAATACAGCTTCTTCTCTGGTTCCATAATCAGGCAGTAAAATAGGAGCTAATTTTCTCTCTGAGGATTTTTCCCTCAACTTGCTGTTCAACAGCATTGATAACGGATACTATCTTCTATATTCAATCCAATCTACGCTTGTGCACTTAAAATCTTTTTTATTTTTACTTCTGGGGTCTATCTTTAACCCAGCTTTTCCAGTGGCTTCAAAGGAGATGGAAAATCCTTTCAGAAACAGTTCTGGGGGAGGTTGCTGGGGAGTACTCAACCAGCAAGAGGAATTACATTTTCTGTCTTTTGGGAAGTGTGTCAGCTTTGAGACTCTCATTTAACATGACCTCAGTCTGGCCTATCTTGACTTGATAGGAAATGTATTACCATCCTGATTTGTCCTGATACAGTAGCCTCGATTCTTTTGTTGCTAGACACTGAGCGTACTTTTCCAGTAAACGCCAGCAGGCAAGAATCACAGCATGACATTAACATGTGGCAAGTTCAAAAGATGCAAAAGATAATACTTCATGCAGTGAGCACATAAGTGTTGGAACTCCTTGCCACAGGATGCTGCAAATGCTGAAATGCAGAGCATGTCAAAAAGAAATCAGAAAAATTAATGCAGGGGAAAAAAAAATCAAGGACCACTAAACACAGAGGTATTACCTGTATTGCAGGTCCTGATCTGAGAATTGCTGGAGCCTGGGAGAACATCATTATATTCTTGCCCTGGTGCTGTATTTTAGCATAGGCATCCTCCATGAACCTCTCAGAAATAAGCTGTGGATGGGCCTTTGATCTCTTGTTAGGGCTTTTATATTTATTTTTAAAACATTTAAGTTTTTAAGCTGTTCAGAATTTGAGAAGTAAGCACAAGTTTCAGGCAAAAGAATTTAATGTACATTTTTCAAATAAAAGTGTTTCATAAAGCCATTTTACCAGATGTGCTCAGTATTCCCTTTCTTTCCCATTTGTGATCAACATTTGCTCTCTTTTCTTTTTCTCTAGATATCCTTTTATATTTTGATTTGCAATTGGTCTTTTCCTGAAAGTACTTATTATTCACATTGTAAATCTTTCATTGTTTGTACAAGCCCTGTGTGCAGACAAGCCTTGAACTCTGTGAAGTCCTGTAGGCATCTCAATTTGCATAGCAAATGATTGATGGGGACAAAATGTGATGTCATATTGGCTTTCATTTTCAAACTGTGAAATGTTCATGCAAAACCTTTGAGGAAAAATGTTTCAGTTGAAAATAAAGAAGAAAAATCTCAAAATAGTGCTTCAGTGTTGTTCTTATTGTTTGATAATGGAATCCTGCAATTTATGGACAGATGATAAGCATCACTTATGAAGAGAAAGTGCAGTGAATTTTACCCTGCAAAGTCTTGCAACAGGAGACTCTATCTCAATATCTTTTTAGGAAGGGCAGATAAGGTCTTACAGATACAAATCCTTACTTTAATGAAGACTTCAGAAAACTGGAAAGCCTGATGTTCTCAGTGGTTGGAAACAGCCTCTCAAACAGATATATTTTTTATTAAAAATTGCAGCAATTTCTGTAAAAGGGTTGTACATGATTTGGGCCCTCAGGATGAAAACAATTTTCACCCAGTTTTATGAAACTACAAACTTAAAATCATGATCATGAAAGTGTTTCAAGAAATAAAAAATAAAATAAAAAAACCCCCCAACTTTCATTATATCACTGTATAAATCTACAGTGAACCAACATGCTGAATATTGTGTGCAGGTCTGATTCTGTCCCCCATCTCAGAAAGATAGAAAATATACTTAGCAAGGTGAAAGAATCATCAGAGTCACTTCACATTAGATACAATGGAGAAGGGGGAGCCTCCAGGGCACCTTTCTGGGGATGGGCTGAGGCTGGACAGGATGACAGCCCACAGGTCAGAATCAGGATCAGAACCAGTGATGACAACCAGGACTTAATAATATTGGAATCAGGAAGCCCTTGAACCATAAATTGCTGGAGGTTGACAGATTATTCTGGAGAAAGTCTCTGTATCGTGTTCATACCCACTCAGCAGTCAGTATCTGCCACTATCGAAGACAAGGACAGCCCAGGACAGCCATCTTTACGTTAATGCTTATCATGAAAAAAGATGGAGGAGGGATGGAAGGCGAGAGCATGACTCAATCCCTTGATTGGGAATGGCATCAGCTGGACAGATGGAGAAGCCAGAATCATTTAAACAAGGCTGGCTGTTCCCCAGACAGAAAAGACTGTCTTTATCTGGCATCGGTGCAGTAAAATGTTAATTTTGCATACTTTTAATGCTGAAGTAGTCAGTTGGTTTAACCAGGGTGAAGTGATTAACTGGAGTGAGAAAAGGTACAAGAAAGGGAAGAAGCGCTTCTTAAGTTGTATAATGAAGTTATCCATCACGTTGCCACATAGGACAGCTCTTTTACACCTCAGTATAAAAATTGGCTGGCTCTAGAGGTATGATTTTACTTGAAGGTAAACAAATTAGTAACTCACTGAGATGACTGTAAGTCCTTTTCACAGAATCACAGAACCACTTTCCTATGGAAAGAATTATTTACTACTAATTCCGTTTATCATAATCTCCTCCTCCTCCTCCTTTCCAAAGTCCATATGTAAACAACCACTGCTTATTCCTCACATTAGTTAAATAACAGTTCCATGGTCTGGAGACAGGGAGTACAAATGACTCTGAGGTACTCAGGTCTATCTAGAATAAGTTTACAACCACCTTCTTGAAACCAGAGTGTCCGAAATCAACTATCTGGCCCAAGGAAGGAAAGGAGGCAGGAAGGGATGTAGAGTAGGAAACAGGACTTAATGACAATGACAAGATGATTAGCAAGCACCTCCTTTTTGAAAAATTTATCTTATCTTTCTTATCTCAAAAAACCACAACCCATGTCTCTCCTAACCTAAAAGAGACATCAAAATGAACTAAAAAAAAAAAAAAATCCTTCACACTAAGCTAATATAGCAGCAAGGCAGCCATATAGAAAGCAAATATCCCCATTATATAATTAGAAAATTAATTATCTGTAATATCCCAAACATTTGCTTGACTAGAAAGCCATATTCCTCAAATAGAATGTGGGTGTTTATACATATTTTAGCAGCCACTTCTTAAAAGGCTTCAAGTTTAGTCTCATTGGGAGAGAAAACAAATTCCCCAAAAATACTCTGAAGCAATCACGAAGAAATAAATTGTGCACTCCAGAACTGTTCCCAGAGAAAGTGGATTAGGGCAATTTCTAAACGTATTTCTCCCAGCTGTTTCATAACCTAAAAGGAAGGGTCCTTCATTGAAAAGGAGAAGGGTGCACTCTGAATCCAACATAATCCTGACACCTTCAGGCTATGCAGATGCATGTCACTTGTGCAAGTATCAGAACTTTCACATAGAAGGGAAAACGTCATCCTTTGTTATTGAGAGGTTGCTGGTCTCCAGTGCATTAAAACTTTTGTGTATTCTGCTGCAAAGTAAAATAGCCAAGGCAGAGGCATCACCTCTGTGCTTCCAAGTTGATAATTAGAGTTGATAACTCGCCTAAAAATGCCAGTATCTCAAAATCTGTTTCTTGATACTCAAAAGATGAGAAGGGACCATAACACATGCTCAACCAGGAGGCCCAAGTACTAGGAAATGGTTTTCAGAGTAGTCTTTTCAAATGACAGTAGAACCTAGAAATTATGACGGAGCCTTCCAAAGACAGGACAGATGCAGCCTGACCAGGAAAGGGGTGGTAAACAAGAGAAGGTTGTTTTGATGGTTCTTCAGGATTGTAGGGAATCTACAGACCCTGAAGAAAAGGAAGTCTTGATTGCAAAGTCTGGTCTAATTGTGAGAGCAGGCAATCTACACTGACAAAATAGTCCTTAACTGTGCAAGGTGGAATGTATTGTTCCTATCAAAACAGAAAGGGCAGGTTTGGGAACTGTTTATGTCACCCAATGAGCAGAGAATTAGTGCCAAAAATTTTGTGTATAGCTTATCAAAGCCTTATTGAACAGCTTTCTGATTCTGGTGAGAACAGCTCTGGGCAAGCTAGTAAGCCATATTCCAGTGGTGGAATTGAATGTGCTCTTGCCCAAACAGGACTATGTGTCTGGCCTAATCCTCAGCTAGATTCTTAGGAGTCAGATATCCTTGGTGTTGAAATATTGCAAATATAGATGCCATCTGATATTATGTACTGTTAATGAGAACTTCCAAAGAACAATTATTCACATTTAGGTGGACTTAAAGCTACGTAAACGCTTTTCTTTTCTCTTGGAATTTTAAAGTAAAGTACAGTCTTGTTTTTTGCAAAAGCAGTTTAAGGCAGCTGTTAATAAACTTGCAAAAGATGAAATAGTATTGTGAAAATTACATACGCTGTAATGTAATACATAAACATGGAACATATCAGTGTATACAGGAAGGAAATTAAAGAAATGGATAGCTCTGAAAATTAGAATTCCTCTAGCTAAGGAAACTGGAATCTGTAGAATGGTGTATCTGTGTCTAGAGAAATTAAGGTCTAATGGTCATGGACTACATAACCAAATGATCCTTAACAATGCCTGGGTCAGCAGTTGAGAGTAAGCCCCTACGCTGATTATACAAATCCTGGGTCAAAGAATATGAGTGCAAGTGAAAGTAGTCAGAAGTGTCCTTTACCTGGTCTGTTTGCCAGATTGGTATAGATATATTCCATGATACTATGACTTATTATAAAAACAAACAAACAAAAACAAAAAAACAAACCCCACCTAAATTGCAGTAAGGATTCGAGAGATTTTCTTAACCTCTCTTCTAGGAGTTCTCCATTATCTCTGAAGTGGGCAATAGATCTCTGTCTAAAGTATTGGATTCAGATTAACAACAAAGATTTAGTGGATTTAACCACAGAAGCATCAAGTATTAGAAGAGACAAGAATTCAATTTCTATATTTTGGTCTTCTAGTTGGGTGCATACCATTAACCTACTCTTATTTGTTCCCACTCCCAGTTGCAACAAGTAAATTGTCATTAAGTGCTTAAAGGCACAAAAGAAGCTGGGGTTTTTTTTGTTTTCTTCTGGCTACTTACTAGGTATTTCTAAGTTTTGAAGAAATTTCAGCTAAACAATGACAGTTTTCAGTAACTGCAAACCAGAGTTGCTTGTTTTATTCCAGTTTAGGGCAGATTATATTTTCAAGGAAAGATTAAAAATTTTCTGAGAATTTCAAGAGAAAGCTAATTTGTTTAAATTGGTTTTGAATCAGTTACATTCTAAAACTTTTAGATCAATATTTTCAGATACACCATAGTCTTTCCCATATATATATTATGTATATGTACATATATTTGTATGAAACCTCTCAATTATGTCTAGATTTCAGAAAAAAAATAACCTTTCTGCCACACACCTTTTCACTGCTCTTTTCTTCTGTCTTTGTTCAAGCCCTTTAAGTGTTTGCAGAGTGCTTGTGGGCTCATCATAACTGTTGAAAATCAGGCTGCGCAAATGTGGATTTAAGTGAAAAGTTTCCCAAAGGGACCAGTTCTGTTCTACATCTACTCTAAATGTTTCTGGTATGTTCAAAACAAGAAAGGAAATTCTGTCAGAATTTGCATTTTGGAATTGAAATCTGAATGTTTTGATGGAGAGTCATCATTCACACATGTTCAGTCCGACTCACAGAAGACCTGAGTTTAGGTTTCTATCCTGCTGCTTTGAGCAGAATCTTTCATCACAAATTGCTCTAGCTTAAATGCATCACATCACAAGAGGCTTTTGCTTCTAAAGCTACTGTCTTAGTCACAAGATAAGACCAATTCTTACTGTTAAATCTCTAAATGAAATTTCCTTCCTAAACATGACTTTATGCATCCCTTTCTGCAAACATTGGCACAAGGAAATGAGTTCCATCCCTTGATACATAAAAGAGTTAAGAGCTTTTTCCAGAAAGTGACCTAGTCAGAGATGCTGAGCATCAGCTGTTACTGACCAGAGCAGAAGCTCCTGATGCTCGGAAACTCTGAAAAACTTATTTAGGTTCCTGAATATGTATTTTGACTCCTGGTTTGGCTCAACAGCTGAAGAAAGAATTAACACTGACAGATTCCCAAGGAGATATTGCTGCCAGAAGGACAATTTCCTCTGAACTGGTTAGCAGAAGTCCAAATAAATCTGTCTTCAATGAAAGCTTTAAAAACAAGGCCATGAGCGGTGTGTTGGGGTAAATATTCTTGATAATCTTGGCAGTCAAGAAAGGAGAAAGAAATGCTGAATCTGGAAGAAATATGGGAATGGCTATTCTGAAACAGAACTACAGTCTATCCATCAGGTATCCTATTTCTAATATTGACCAGTACCATCTGCTGCAGAGAAAGACTATAAAACCCCCTCTCAAAGCAGCTCAAGTTCATCAGTTGGCTTATGCCCTAAGACATGACAGTTTATGTCTTTGCAAATCGTGGGGGCAGATAAAGCGAGAGGAAAGATTCTGGGCATCTTATTTACCTATGGAATTACCCTTCTTTTCTGGAATCCAGCTAAATTAAGCTTCTAAGTACTTAGGTATAAAAGCTGGACTGCTATTTATGTGTTTAAAATGTTTTGGGACAGGCAGCTTTACCACATCATTTTATTCATTTCATCCTTTGCAACCACTATTTATGAAGTTAAATCCAGTAGAGAAAAGAAAATCAAATTGGTTATATACACAGAACCTGTACCACTTACACAGATCTATATAGTACTAGCATAAAGCTTTCCTTCCAAATGAAAGAAATATATTAGGCTTACACAGGACCCTTGATGGGATTCAGCTACCACTGGGACATGTTTCTGTGATGCACATGTAAAAGTGGAAGAGAGAAGTGTTTGGTGTCAATGTCCCAGGCCTTCTTCATTCATCTTGCTATTTTTCACCATAAGCTTTTTTAATTTTATCACCTTCTGGGAAACTCCTTGCAAGTTTTATTTCAGCGAAGCTTCTATATTAGGTTGCTTTAAGTTTAGTTCCCCTTAGCATTTACTCTGCAGCGTGATCACTACTTGGGAATGCCGTCACTTGCTTGAAGGTAAGTCCTTTGAACTTGATTTTTAAGATAAAGAATAATCTTCTCATTCAGCTTTCCAGAGCATTTCAAAATAGCTTCCAGATCTGAAGTAATGAACAATTACTATCCTTAGTGGAATTCACTAATTGCATGATTCATATATAACACAAGATTCATTCTTTATTTGTATTGTTACAACTGACTTTATTTTTCCTAGTTCTATCTATAAAATTTTCAATTGTAAATTCTACTATTGAACAAATTTACCTTGGCACAGGCACTTCCATGAGAATAACAAATCTGTGAAAAGGAAAGGCGGCTTCAAAATAGAAATATTTTTTATCATTATCCTGTTTCTCAGTGAGTTGTATGTGGATTTTTTAATGCAACCAAGGCAAGACAAGATTAAACTCATATGACTCAGTGGAAGAATGAAATAAAATGAAGAGGGAATTGGGACTGGGCGGCTGAACTGCGGTTTTAATGACTGTATTTTTATAAATTTATAAAGGTCCCCCTTGCCTGCCTTTTCTGGTAATCCTGAAGTGCCTTCACAAAGCTGGTCTAGTGATTTTAAGTCCTCTAAACTGCAGGTGAGCAATGCTGGGGATTGTTTGGCTAGCAAGCCACGGCGTAATTCCAGGAGGAAAAAGACAGGTAGGAGATCCTTACAAATTTATCAGTGGTTACTGAAACACAGATTAAGCTGGGCTTCCTGAAAGTAGATATATTGCATCAAGTAGGAAAAAAAAATTGCCTTTGTTTTTTTTTTCTCTCACACAAAGGTCAACCATTAAGGTCACATGACTCACAAATTGCCCCAAAAAAAAGCTATTTAGGGTCCCATATCACAAGGGCCGGCATAACACAGACCAGAGGAACAAGCTGCCCTCCCAGCCTTCGGGCGAGCCTCTCTGCTTTCCGGAGTGATTGCGGAACCCCCATCTGCCTTTTCCCAGCGGTATAATTCACATAAAATATTGTAAATAGGAAAAATCCAGATTCATAGGTCTTACTTACATATATGGAGTCATCTTCATCTTTTCCTTTTTCAGATCATCTCAGGTTTTACTCCACCATGTTTTCTGTTTCAAATCTTCAAGTTTCATGGAAGAGTAGTCAGCTGGGATTGCCGCTTCCAGCAAGTCCTCCTCCCAAATGCTCAGCGAGACTAGAAAGCACTGTCTGAGGCCCAGGAGCTGCCAGAGTTAGGAGATCTTTCTTTACACATTAGTGTCAAGTGACTAACTGCCTTTTGGTAAGAAAACCTGGTGCAAAACTACAAGCCAACAACAGTCCCACAGGGCACCACAAAATAGATTTGGCAGCTCAAGGTTTTAGTTATTAGTTAAAGCTTGACGTGACAGTGGGCAAAAAAGCCAGGGTTCAGCTGAGCTCCTGCTACCGAGTCCGGACAGACCCAGCGGTTGCCTGTGTTTTGGTAATGCTGGAAAGGAGCAGGTTTTCTCACACTTGTTCCACTCTGACTTCTTCATTTGGCTGACCCCAGGCAGCCAGCAGCTTGCATGACCCCCTGGCCAAACTTGCAATAGGCATCCTTTTGCAGCTTGGGTGAGAGCTCCAGCTTCTGGAAATGGCTGTGGTGCCACCGGCTGCCATGACCTTTGGCTCCATCGCGTCATTTCAGCTGAAATTTCCTCTAGGTGATGCACAGTCAGCCACAGTAACCAGCTTCATCGATGCTGCCGCCAGTTCTGCTGCACCCCCAAGCTCTCTGGGTTTGAGCATGGTACTGACATTTTCTTGGTTCCTGGGTAAGCAGCTCTTGTCCTATTCTGCTCCGGTTCCACCTGAAAAATAGTCTGGCAGGGGAAGAGAGCACAGCTCGGAGCCTTACGCGAGGCTTGAAATGTCAAACAGGACACGCTCTCTGCGGGCACGTGCGGCTGTAGGTATCCGCTCTTCATCTTTTACCTCCCACAGTTGTCTCTGGATATGGGCAAAGACAAGAAACAGAGTCATCCTCCCAAGGAAGGCTATTCCTTCAACACCGGTGAGGATTTTGCAGAAACCCCACAGCTCCCACTCTCTGTGTCCTAGGCGTGATAGCTCTACCTGCTATGAAATCAGATGCTTGGGAGAGGAGGAGGAGGAGTGTTAACTGGAAAATACAATGCAGATGAAACATAGCGCCTTATGACAAACATGACTATATTTTATATCTTGACTGCACTTTGCAAACCTAAAAATTAGATGTATGAGGGTAATTTTTTCCTTTCTTAGTCATATTTAAACTTGCCTGACATGTATTTTCAATTAAATGATTCTACTTTCTAGACAAGTTATCCTGAGTTTACCCAGCTTTAATCTGAAGCCAATACTCCGACTTGTTTTTTACTTCAGCTCTTCTACATTACTGCAGTTCAAGCATTTCACCACAGGTTGGGGGGAGAGGGGGAGAGAGAGAGACTTTTTTCATTCAAATATTTATTGATTAAAAAAAAAAAAAGGAGGGAGAAGAGGAATGTCCTACAGTTTCTCAGAATTTATGGGGATATTATATACTCATAAATCCATGTGTTCCTTTATTAGACAAACAGCCCTTCTGAGATAAACAACCTAACTATTCTTGAAAAAGATCTTTTAACTGCACAGTCCTCAGAAGAGAAAAGCTTTTAAATGCTTGTGAATGATTGGAGTAATTGGTGGAACAAACGCCTAACAGAAAGTTCAGGCTTTTTTGTATGGAATTGATTTGAACCTGGGGCTGCAGGTCACAGGTGCTAATTTGGTAGATGTGAGTCTCTTGTGAATATTATGGGTATTTGCCCATAATATTCAAACTGTTTTCTACAGTCCACAGCCCCTGATTAAAAGAGGGTCATGGTTAGACTATTGCCTTTATTAAACAGAGTTCTTTGACGAAACCCAAGTCTTACTGGTGTTTTTAGTCTTGTATTATATTTATTACAGGCAGTTTTAAAATAACTGCTATATAACAGATGCATTGTCGGTGACTGCATTTTTGCAACTGCAGTCTATTGTAGGTCTTTCCATTGCTCAGTGACACCCCCCCAACCTCGCGCCTGCAGGGTGCAGAATTACTGTGTGTGGCTATAAAAAAAAGGTTACATTTTCATGACATAACATCACTGTTAAATACTCAGAGATTCCTGTGGCGTTTTTGATTTTGAATGACCAAAGAAAAGAAGAAGACGGGATAAAGATGTATATGTCTCTGCAGCATTATTGTCACATTTTACTCAGTTCAACACATTTTAAACATGAAGAAAATGTTAACAAGCTACTGAGAAAATTATCAGTGAGTATTGAAAGTAGGTAGCTGTTGGAAATATCATCATTAGTCTTCTATAGAGTATTTTCAGTCTTTTCTTGGAATACAGTCCCTTCACACAGAACAGACCCTTCTCTGCACCCTTTCCTTCTGTGTGTGTGCGTACATACAAGTGCGCGGACACGGGTGTGCATGAAATGTACATGTGTGCATAAATCTGGTTCTACTATTTCTAAACTTTTTGCACTGAGGAATGATACGCATGCAGTTTAATTATTTGTCATCAGTGAATAATTATAAGGAGCCATTTTGCAAAGAATAGAAGTTAACCCTTATCTCCATGGTAGGATAACTGTGGGTCTATGATCTGCTTTCGTGGCCTGGGTACAATCAGGAGCGTGGCTGTAGGTCGAGATTACTGAAGGGAAGGACGAGCTGCTCAGAACAGAGCACACCTATTAAAAAAAAATTGACTGGTAGCAACAGTTCAGCTTCTACGTATTTCTTACCACTTTCCTGCTGCTGAGTCATTATAAAATCACCTTGCAAATCAGAAAATTGTGATGGTTTAAACACTTCTATTTTAAAGCAAACCTCTATTGCTCATAAACTACAGGCCAAACGCCAAGGTATTTATTCACAGAGTCGGATCCTACTGAGGCATACTACCTTAGACAACTACCCGCAAAAGCTGAAAGCGGCTGTGACTGTTTGAGATGTTCAGCACTTTGCAAAGCCATGTGGGTGTTCAAGTTTGCACGATTAGTCCGAAGAGAGGGGAGGAAAAAAAAAAAAGAAAACCGATTTGGCCCACAATCAGATAGCTTGTCTGGTACACGGCTATACACAATACCGGTTGCAGGGTGGAATTTTGGTTTGATTAAATTCAATAGAAAAATGCTTACTGGCTTTAACAAGGACGGATTTAATTCCAGAACCTGAAATATCTCCACAAACCTGTTAAATTCCAGTATAAAATGTCTAAATGTGTGTTTTACGAAGCCACTTTTATGTTTTGCTGGCCCCTTTATCTTGTGTCAACCAAAAATTCATAATACCAGTTTTGACTGAAGGCTGGCTTTAATTACAATTTCTTTTACAGGTCTCAACTGCTTTTTGTATCCTGGGAAATGAGAGCAATTCTTTCTATCATATTCAGAAAGAAAATGAAAAGGTTGGTAAATGTATAAGTAATTTTAACTGATTCATTGATCTGAATACTTTTAAAGTAATACAGTAAGTATTTCTGTCACACTTTGAAGTTCAGCTTGGAGCTCAGTTACATCCCTTAGGGTTATTTTATAGCCATTAAGAATGTGTACCTTTTATCTGGTGCCTTCAATTAATTGAATTTCAAAAATATTCTCAAATGTTTTTAGAAAATCATTTAGTTCCTGGAGGACATTCCTGTGTGATTTATTGTTACAGTAATTAAAAGCAGTGAGTATTACACTGGTCACTGTTGGAACTCCTGTCTGCCTTTGGCTATATTTTGGTTTAAGTTAAAACACATAGTGCACTTGAGAGACTTGTGAAGGGAGGCAAGAAAAAAATTAATTCTTTTCAGATTGCTTCAGAATTTTGGCACACTTAGAAATAACCTCTTAAAGTGATCACAGTGATATTTACATGATAATTATATGCAAGCACAATTAAACTTCTATATTAAACAATTAAATAATGCTTTTCCTGCTATGGTAAATTATTCCTGACTACCCATATTAGTATTCTGTAGTTCTAATCAGTGCCATAAATAATTCTCAGTTTTACACATTTTGCTCTGAAGCAATTATTAAGAGCTCTCAGGAAAAGTTAAAACAGCTAATGAAAATAATTAGCAGAAGGAAAAATGATGGTTCATCCTGCGTTGAAAGATAGCCCTAACCGAAAACTACAAACGCTGCTTTAACTGCACCTTTGTTTTCTGAGGCACACACAGTTCTCTTCTGTAATCCCTTTTGTGCAAGAAGTGATCACTCGCGAGTAGCATTTCACAGAACTACTCACTCATGGGAAGGTCGGTGGGATTAGACCCGAGGTCCACTGCTCTCTACTTGTATAACATCGAGGAAGGAGCTTATTCCTGCGTTGCATTCCTGGAGCTCCACCTCAGTAGCATTGCGCACCTGGGCAAGGTCTGCAGGCTCAGGCTGCCCTCCCGGTGCAGGCACAGCTGCAGTGCAGGAAGGAGGGCTCGGTGCTATGGACTCACTTGGTACCTTCTGCCTTTTCAGGGTCTTCAAGGAGGGTTGCAATGGCTAAGCTTTTAAGCAATGAAAATTATGCTCTTTTCCTACTAAAAAATAATCCTCTCCAACCATCCATATATGGAGCACACTAAGACAGCCTTAGCTATTTCTCAACCCCATCAACATTTTTTTTCTACCGCAGAATAAATAACTTCTCAAAATCATGGGCTCACAAACAGAATTATGGTAACACTTGCTTAGAAAATTACTGAAAAGAAAAAATTATGAGCCTATTATCATTCTGGACTGCAAAAGACCCACAAATGGCCATGCAGAACCTGAAAAGAAAGATGTTTTATCAGCTTAGGCGCGCATTTATTACTAAAAGTATAGTTGTACAGGTCAGTACAATGCAGGTCAGTCTCAGATAAACATTTCACATTTAAACGTACACACTGAAGTCATTGTTCAAAGTAAAAACCTATCCTTTTAATAAACCATCCCTTTTACACTGAAATGCCTAAAGGTTTTCTAATGTATATCAGTCTTTTGAACACCACATAATGAATTTAGTGTGAGAAAAGGAAAAGAGATGTACCTGTATGGATCCCTGCACATTAAGATAAACCTTGTTGCTCTGAGGCTAGCATAAAACTTGGCACCCAAACCAGATGAGGACAAAAATAGTTTCAGTGAAAATCTGATTTCTGTCTGTATATTTACTACATTCTGAGTTACGTTGGCTTTCCTGGGAAATTCTTCCAGGTACGTAAATTATCTCAGAGATTTCATCATTAAGCTAATGTGTTTCTAGGACCTTCACAGTGTATGTGAGTTATGGGACAAGCATTAGTATATTATTCCTTGACTAGGTGTGATTTAATAACCTCTACAGGAAAATAAAGGCCAAAGAAATAAGAGATCAAGCCAGTGTTTTCTCCCACCTGATCTCTTAGAAAGTAGTTCTTCAAAGAACAGCCACTGCAGAAATTGACACTGGCAATTAAACGATATTCCCTTTCCGAATGGAAGTATGTGGTGCTATCACCAGTGGTGTTTGTCTAATGACATGGAAAATTAAGGTTTTTAACCACTTGGTATCATTTAATGATGGCCCTTTCACAGCAGAGAGGACATTGATCTAGCTACAGAGATGGGAAAGAGTGCCAAAGAATGCCAGGAGAGACAGGAGTGACACTGTATCTACTGTGGAAAGAGCACTTTTTAATAGTTTAAGCCTTAAAAATGGTTGAAACCTCAGTATTATTTGTCATTTAAAAAAAAGGGGGGGGGGGGGGGAGAGAAAATCTGATCTGTAACAACGTCATGAACATCAAGCAAAATCTACAAATGCCCTTCCAGCCATGGGCTGTGGCCCATGACTTTTGGGAAGTGCTTCCCAAAAGCTTTTGCTCTGGTTGCAAGCACCTTCCCAGATTTACTGGCGACTTGCATTCCCTTAGCGGTTGTATCCTTCAGGACACTACGGTTGACTTGCATGCATGTCTACTGGGATTTCAGCTCTGCTCAGTTTGATCGCCCGCCTGCCTGGCTAGGCCGGTCTTTGTCAGAAAGCCACGGTGCTTTCTAGTGCGTAGGTCAAAGTGGCAATGGGTGGCAATTTCCAAGGTGTGCGCGTTGACATGGGCAAATCAGAAAAGACAGACTCGAGGGTCTGCTCGCTTCCTTTAACCGCCACTGAAATAATAAAACAAATGTTGATCTGGTGGAACTGAGGTTGTTATATTACAAAAGGTACATATTAACATACAGCTACTGTTGGTAGGTGTCAATATAAAAAAGGATTTTTCTGAACGATGCCTCCTGCCCTGGAACATCGCAGCAAATTCGGGGGGGGGGGGTGGGGGGGGGAAGGGGGACAGCTGCATTCAGCAGCCCCCCAGCACCTCACCACAGTAGTTCCCCCCTGCTGCTCTGCCAGTGGGAAAGGCGGGGACGGCAGCTCCCCGGGACCCCGGGCCATGGGCACTCGCTCCCCCAGCGCTCCCGGGCTCCACCGGCGGCGGCTCCGGGCCGGAGGGGGGCTGCGGGGTCCCGGACCCCCGACGGCACATTTGGGCCGGAGGAGGAGATGCCACCCCACCCTGTGAGACACGGCCTCGGCCGTGCGGGCGGCTGGACGGGGTGGGCGGCGGGACCCGCCCCCGGCCCCCGGGGCGGCGGGTCCCCACCGCAGGCACGGCGGTGCCCCGGGAGCCCCGGCCCCGCGTCGCCGGGGCTGCCTGCAGCCGGGCCGGAGGCAGCCCGGGGCGGGAGCCCGGGGGCAGCGCCCGCGGGACGGGCCTCCCCGGGGGAAGGAAGGGAAAGCCCCGGGCCGCGGGGCCGGGCCGGGGGCAGCGCACACGCCTCCTGCGCCCCCGGGTGATTGGGGGAAGGCGTCAGAGCCCCACGGGGTGGTTGGGGAGCGGAGCGATGCCCCCGCCCCGGGCCAGATACCCCCCGCCTTGCCGGCGAGCAGGCCAGCCCCGGGCGGGCACCCCAGGGCGTCCGCGTCGCTGTGGGTTTGTTACTCGGCTTTAAAATGCAAAGGCTCGCTGCATGATTGGCTTTCTGTTTACAAGTGCGGATGGGGAGAAGGCTCACGTTTTCTTTCTCCGTGTGGTTTCCCCGCCTTGGAAGCTGCAAGGGCAATCCGAGGAGGGAGAAAGGGGAAGAGAAGAGGATTTCCCAGTTCCAACGTTCATCAGATTTACCCTGTCATTGCACTACAAGGTGCAGCGTGTGTCGAACATTACGAGCGCGGGTCCATGCAAATGACACGGGCATGAAAGAGCCCTGGCAAGGATAAATCTGTCGATGTACAGATGTTCCCTATTAACGTTATTGTTCAGCCTTGGTGGTTACGGTGGGAAGGCACGGGATTAAAAATTCCCATTGCCACCCCACCTCTACTGAACCTTTCTCCCCACACCTCTTTGTCTTCGCTTAATTAGGTAGGATATAATATTCTCTTCCCCCCCCCCCCCCCCCCGCCTTATTGAGACGTCTGCCCAGGCTTACGCCTTTAAACAGGAATGATATTGATCCCTCCTCCCCCTTCTGTCAATCCCGATTTGTCCCTTTTCGTGCTAAACAAACAATTAAGAAAAGAAAGTACCGACCGACCGCGCTGTAAAACTTGGCGTGCGGCGGGTCCCCGCAGGGCCGCCCGGGCGCGGCGCGGCCCCGGGGCACCGGGCAGGGGCCCGGAGCGGGTCTCGGCGCCCGGGGGTGACGGGTGGGGGGGGGGGGTGGGGGGGGGCTGCACGCCAGGAAGGACATTTAAGACCGGGGGGTCGCTGCCGGGCTCGTCCAGCCTCGGGCCCGAATAACTTCTGCGCAGGAGAAAGGGGCAGCAGCAGCAGCCTAGGGCTGAGACCGGGCGGGACGGACGGACAGACGGGCGGGCGGGTGCGCGCAGGAGGACGGAGAGATTAAGCGGGAGCAAGCGCTCCTGCCCCGACCTGCCTGCGGCCGCCGCCGGCGCCCAGCCCCCCCTCCCCGCCCGCCCCCCGTACCCGTGGCCGGAGGGAGCCTCCGGTGCCCGGGCAGCCCCGGCGGGCTGCGCCCAGGGCGGGCGGTGCGCGGCGGGGCCGGCCCGGGGGGCGCTGCCGGTAGCGGGTACCCGGAGCCGGGGGGCGCCGCCGCGCTGCGCCGCCCCCCCCGGCCCCCTCCCCGCGTCCGGGGGGCGCCGGCCCCGCAGCCCCCTCGGCAATTCCGCGGCGGCCGGCTCCGCCGCGCTGCCCCGGGGCTATGAATAAAGCCGCGGGCGATGGGCGGACAGGTACAGGTGCCCGTCTCCTGCGCGCAGGGCTAGCGCCGGCGTCCCAGCCCACCTCCTCAAACGGGAGGGAAACAAAGGCGGCGAGAGAGGCAGGGAGAGTTGCCTGTAAGTTTAGCGCCTTTCGGTCGTGACTCGCAGAGACAAATGATGCTTCGGAGGTGCGCGCAGTTAATCAAGGCTGCGGCTGCCTTACAGCGCGTGCAAGCCGCAGATCATTAGGTTAAATGGAGGACATTCGTGTCCTTCCAGAATCAATGCAATTATTGTTGGCAACAAGGACAACAATTGGAGTGGCAGCGCTAATTTTACTAACCCGCTATTAATTATGGTGTCCCCCACGCCCCAGACGGCGTTTATAATCCGCGGAAGCGAGCGGTGCTGGCTGCTCCTGGTTTAAAACGGGAAAAGTTGGAAGCGGAGCGCCTGGTCGCGTTGGAAAGTGTTAATCAGTAGGAAAGAGTGTGATCAGTGGAGCTATTCACTTGAACGTCACTCTGGTACAGGGGGTTAGTGAAGTGGTTGTGGCGCCTGGGGACCGAAGGCACTGCCGCTCCGCTCAGGTACTGCACACTGAGAAATGTCTGCGTTAGTTCCCCGTAGCTGCCTGCAAAGTCAGCCGGCGCAGACGGGAGGAGAGAAGCCCTGCCATGGCACAGCCATCGCTACGAGGTTTTAGCCGAAGCCTGGCGTGATCGCAGGTACAAATTTTCTTCTTGTTTTGGTGGTGGTGCTTGTGTTTGCGTGTGTGTGTGTTTGTGCCTCTCTCTCTCTCTACGGAAGCAGGGGGTGGGGGGGAGCGGTGGGGTTTATTCCCCCCCCCCCCCCCCCCCCCCTTTTTCGGAGCCTGCTTTAGCAGCAAGGCAGCTGAAAAGGAACTGCTGGAGGGAAGAGAAACTATCTGTGATGAATCATTTGGCTTTGTGCAATCTTTACCTAGGACAGAGGGCAAATGTGTTTTAACATATGTGTGTTATTTCTTGGGAAGGGGGTGTGGATATGATATTCAGCGAGCGCTAAGGTAAGGTATCGAGTCAAACTTTCTGGATTTTAAGGCAAACTTTAAAAGGCGTAGAATTTGACCTTGCGAGTAGGAAAGTTTTATCCTCGCAGGGAAGTATGCTCAAGCTGCCCACTGCCGGGCAGCTTAGAGGCGGTGGCGTTTGAATGCCTACGAGTCTGCGGCACTGGGGGTGCAGAGCCTGGGAAGAGAAACCTTACGCAGCCTTTGCTTTGCGGGTGAAAGCGTAGTGCTCTGCACCGGGCAGGTAAATGTGGATGTGTTGTAGGGTCCCTCTAGCCATACAGCAGCTGCCCGGGTCGCAGCGTTTGCTTCTCTTGCTGAAAAGTTTTGTCTGTGTGCGTGCGTGTGTGTGTGTGCTGGCTCTAGCTCTCAAGTGTGAGAAGTTAATAAATGCAAAGAACAGAACAAGCCTGTGAGGCCTTTCTGCTTCAACCTAGATTGCCAGGAGGACTGAAGACTTACAAAATGAAAGCGTTCAAAGGGATAGCTTTGAACAACTGATTTTACGTGTAGCTGTAATCTGAGCAAATTAATTAGCGGCGCCTTCTTATGCAACTGTTACGTTTGTCATCATGGCTCTACCGATCACAAGCCATTGCACAGGTTTGTGCAGGTAGGCAGTGTCAGGTCGCTGTCCCTCGATTCAGAGGGCGGGAGATGCAATTACACTTCAGATGGGCTCAGAAAAAACAATCGTATTTACTGGCGATAGCGACTTTATGGGAGCTAATCTACTTGAAAATGTTGTAGGCTGCCCTCGGTTCCATGTCAGATCCCAAATGGGCAACGTGTAGAGCTTCACAGCGTTTGTCAGGCGGTGTCAAGGTTGCTTTAAGTCTGTAACGTGAAAACAAAGCGAAGTCGACTGAAAGAGCTCGCTAAAGTCTGTTTAGCCCATAAGCAAATTCCGTCGCTGAAGTATTTCCAGGAGTGGCAATAACCCCTCCAAAAGAGGAGGCGATGAAAACGCAGATAGTAAAAGCGTAACTGTATTAACTGCCTCTAGATCATGTCCCTGAAGACGTCCATCAAAGCATTAGTCCCGAAGAGGTTCTCTGTTTTACCTGCTGTGGCCTGTTCCAGCATCACAGCGTTTCCTTCTCGTTTCATGCTTTTATGATAAAACTTGCATGAACCTTGGCTCCAGGTTCTCGGAGAAGAAACATATCACCCTCGGAGACAGACGTACTTGGGCTTTGGCTGTAAAATACCTGCTCGCCTGGGTGTGCAGGCTGACTTCCAGGAGGGAAGCTCTCCAGCGTTTCCTATTGATCGCGATGGGTTTACTCACTCAAACTTTGGAGAAAGCAGTGCGTGGTTCCCTTTCTCGAAAGCTGCTCACTGCTTTGTGCAGGAAAGGGGCTTTGAAAAGGCTCAATCTTTATTGCACAGCGAAGGCTTGCATTTTCCAAATGCTTAAGGATGTAGTCCACAGCATTAAGCGTCTTTGCCTGGATTTGAACAGTGTTGCGTTGTTTATGTGCAAGAACCACAAAGGTTATTTTAAAACATTGCGGGGTTTGTTGCATGTTTGTGCGCTGGCACCAAAAATTCAGGATGAAATATAGTTGGGCTGCGTTTCTCATCAACAAAGGGCCGTTATTTGCAGATTGTAAGTGAAACGAGACATGAACGCTGGAGGAAGATCTAGTGTCAGCTTTTAGCGTCTAAGGTTATTAAGTGTTGAAGGTTATTAAGGTTTTCTTTAGTGGTGGTTTTTGGTTTTGGTGGGTGTTTTGGGGGGTTTGTTTTGTTTTTTAATGACTGCTTTCTAGGGAATACGGATTGGAAATGGCACAAACCTGACCGGGAGTAAAGTAATAGAGCAGGCAGGCTGCGAAGAAAAATGGCAAATAATTCTCATGATTAATACAGGAAAGTTCAGTGCAAAAATGGGCGCCAGAGTATTTGTATGGTGCAGCGAAAGACAACTGTGACATATAAATAGGCAAGGAATAGAAATATTGAATTTCACCTTGTGTTTTTAAAGTCGGATAGACTCATCTAAATATCAAAACCTGTAGTCTTCTGTGGGCCGCTGCGGAGTTGACATCTGCAGTAGCAGCAAAAGAGGGAAAGAAAAAAAAAAAACAACAACCCCCCCCAAACAACCCACACCGCCAGGACACATCTCCCAAACTGTAGCCTGGAAAACTGCGAGGACTTCTCCAGGCAGTCCTCCAGCTCTCCCAGCTAATTATAGCGCTTTGCACCGAGCCGCTCTTGAGATAAGTGCAACTGTTTTCTTCCCCAGCACCGGTGAGTTATACTCCGGGGCTTAAATAAACATCCCCCGGCGCAATCCGCGCAGGAGGCAGAGCGAGCAGCACCGAAGGCTGCGAGCAGACCATTGTGTAAACACCGGGTGTCTTTTCTTCCCAAACAATGCAATAGCTCGTCAGCACGTCGCGTAGAAGGACGCCGCTTGTAAATAGTAGCTTAAAAGTATCGTAATATCCTGGGAGCACCGGGGTAGCAGGAGGAATAAAGGAGCGTTTCTGTACCAGAAACCCAATGGAGGGGTTATTAATATTCCCGGAAAGAAGAAGGTATTAGCATTTCAAGTGAGGAAAGAATAGGCACTTTCTTTCCCCCCTCTTCCCCCGCCCCCCCCCCCAAAAAAAATCGATACAGAATTCAAAACCGATTATTAATGTCATTTGATTCCCGTTCTTTATACCTTTCTCCCGGCTACAGATACTGAGCTGTCAGGATAATTTGCATGTACTGTGTCTGATAGCTTTTATTTGCAAACACTCTAAAGCGCCATAAAATGCCGCTCGTTGCAGTCTAACTCGATCCGAGAACTAGTATTTTCATCTGTAAATTAAAGCAATTACGCAGCAGATATTATATTATGTGTACTGTGGTCTCCAGATAGTCATCAATCACCCTCAATCGAGCTGTCAGTGTGGGCAGATTCGTTTCTGGGAGGCAGTCTTCCAGCTGGGGAGAAGAAGAGAACATCATCATTAATTAGAGTGTGACCCTGGGGCTATTCACATGTCTGAACCCAGGAATCTCTCTGAGCAAGTCTGCACACCACGGAGCAGCGTTCAACTGAACCAGCAGCCGAGCTTCAGCCTCGGAGCTGACTCCTCCGCTTCCTCCGCCCGCCCGGCGGCTGCCTCATCGCCCTGTCCCGGCGGTAGCTGCCCGTCGGGGGGCAGATGCTGGGGCTGCCGGACGGCGGAGGTGGCCCTTGGGCAACGCCAGCATCTCCCGCCCCGATGGCTGCTACCTCCGGGCTGCAGCACAGTGCCTGCCCCCTCCTGGGGTGAAGCAGGGGCGGTGGTGGGGGATGCTGCCTGCTTGTGTGGAGGGGTCCCAGCCCCCTCACCCCACCCCGAGGGCAGGGAGGCTGATGGCAGCGGTGGGGCGGGTTGGAGGGAGAAGGGGGTGATGGAGACGAGACTCCTTCCCAGGCCCTCCTTCCCACCCGCCGTAGCCCCGGGGAACCACCCAACCGGCGGGAAAGAAATGTTTGCTCTTCGGTGAGAAACAGCACTTGGCACATTTGAGTTGCACCCCTCCGCTTCCCTAATTCACCCCCCACCCCCCACCGCCCAGCTGTGCGCACCTCGGAGCAGAGAGGCAGGCGGCGTACGGCCCTCCGCCCCGCGAAAGGCTGGCTTTTCCAGCCGAGGTTTGCGATGGGATCAAAGTCGTTTTAACGTGAAAAGTCACGTCCTTTCAATCATTCCCCGGAATACGCTTGTAGGGTTTTCTACCTGTAATCACACGTCTGGAATAAAAGCCGAAAAGAAAGGCAGGATTGCATGTCATGTGCTTTATTGTCAGCGTTAGCGCTAATTTTAACTGTTGATTAAATCTTAAATGAAGACTCAGTCGTGTGTCCCTTCATATGTCTTGTTTGTAATTGAGACTAATTATTACTGTGGGGTGGGAAGAAGCAGCTGCTCATTAATTAATTTCTAATTAAAAGTGCTTACCAGCCCTTCAGTGACGAAGAAGGGTGTGGGGGGGAAATCTTAGCTGATACAACATTGATCCTTCGGATTAAACCCATTCATTTCCTTCCCTGCAGAAACACACAGAAATGTCGCACGCAGGGGTAGCCGCTGCCGGAGAGCTTTCCAAACTTTCCCTCCTGTTAGGCAGACTGAGAGGGGCGCTGGGCAGGCACTTTCCGCGCCAGGGGAAAGGTTCCCGAAAATGAATGTTAATTTACAGTCAGGTTAATCTGAATAGGTTTTGCGTGACGTCAGAGGCTCAGCTCTTTTAAAATAACGTGCTTCTGAACTGATGTGTTTGTATCGCTTTTCTTCCCCCCCCCCCCGCCCCCTTTAGTTTTCCGTGGGTGTAAAGTATGTATTTCTGCCGTCACGTTTGCCAGCCTCGGAGCCCTCACGTAACAATTCTTTCTGTTTCGTAGCTGCAGAGGGGCAGGTGCTAAAATCAGTGTACAAATCTTTTTTTTCTTCTCGGGTTAAAAAACCTAAGTTTTAAGAATTCATGTAAATAAATTAAATGTGGTTTTCTGCTTCGTCCTATAAGCATCTAGGGACCTGTGGTTACCAATCAATTGGTACAATAGAGCAGAGCCAGGCTGCAATAGCGTGCAGATCAGACGTCTCGCCTTGTTTCTAGATAACTGGGAGCCTCTGTACCATGTCATATCCTCAGTTTGGCTACCCTTACTCCTCTGCACCCCAGGTAAGACTTTTTGCCTACCGACGTTAATTGATTGAATTTCAGTCCTTATTGATTGCTTCCGTCCAGGGCTAAGAGCGGCAGCGACCCTTTACTATCTCGCATGCGGGAGCGGGCGACCGGCTGCTCGCCCCGCATCTTCCCGGGATGCTCACGTTGTATCTCGCGCACGTATCTTAAAATGGGAAGGAACACGCGGGATTTAGGGTGTTCGGGGGTGATAACGATGCGTGGGGGAGGACTACAGAGATGGGGGAGGTGAGAAGGGGAGCTAGAGATCCCCCAACCCCCAACTGCTCTCCCTTCCCCCGCCCCCCCCCCAGCGCTTTTTCCTCTTTCCCGATTAAATTCACAGTTTACCAATTAAACACGCAAGTACCGAGGTCCGGACTGCAGAAACATGATGCGATATTCCAAACCAGCAGGTTAATAACAGATGCGTGCGTGGCCGCTACAAATCTGCGGTCAAAATAAATATGCATGAGTGATTTAGAAAAAAGGTTTAAAAACGCAGATGGGCAAGCATTGTGCTGCAAGCGGAGAAACCCGGTGTAAAGCCAGTCTTGTGAGGACGCATCAGAAAAAGTTAGTTTTTAAATGGGAAGGACTGGAGCGACGTGTTACAGGGGATTAAACGTCCACGATCACGGGGCGTTTTGTTGTTGTTGCTGGGGGGGGGGGGGGTGTCGGATGACGGACTGACTGACAAAATACTTGCACCTCTGCGTTTTTACCCCGATTGAAGTAAAATGCTGGAGGGGAGGGAGGGGGGCGACACCCCAAAGCTGCGACCTGATAAAAAAAAACAAACAGAAAAGCCCTAAACTTGGTTACAGTTTGGGAAGTTTCCCGCCCTCCCCCCCCGCCCTCAGCGCCGCTCTCTCCCCCTCCAGTTCCTGATGAGCACCAACTCCCTGACGACCTGCTGCGAGTCCAGCGGCCGGACGCTGGCCGAGACGGGGGCGGCCGCCTCCGCCCAGACCCCCGTCTATTGCCCGGTGTACGAGAGCCGCCTGCTCGCCACCGCCCGCCACGAACTCAACTCCGCCGCCGCACTGGGGGTCTACGGCGGCCCCTACGCCGGGCCCCAGGGATATGGAAACTACGTGACCTACGGCACCGAGGCTCCCGCCTTCTACTCCTTGGTAAGCCGTCCCGGCCCGCCGCCGCGGGGGACGGGGACCGGGACCGTGGGGGTGCTCCCGCCCCGCCGCCGCGACCCCCCGCCGGCGGCAGGGGCAGCCTCGGGCGCTGCTGCTGCTTCTTCTCCTTCTCCTCCTCCTCTTTCTTCCCCCCCCCCCCCCCCCGGAGCCGCAGGGCGCTCCCCCGCGCCACCACCCCGCTTTGGGCCACAGGCGCGGATGGGAGCGCGCCGCGTCCAGCCCCGCCGCCGTCATTAAATATTCAAGCCCGGCACGGTTCTCACGGTAACGCAATTAAAAGTCGCGCCTGACGAGGTGGCGCGGCCGAGAGCCCGGGGCCCGGCCGGGAGGGCAGCTGGGGGCGGCCCCAGACCCCGACTCGCCAAAAACATGAAGCGCTCTTCCCAGCCAGCTTTTTCCCTTTTTTTTCCTTCCTTCAGTCCCCCCCTCCCCTTTTTTTTTCTTTTCCTAGCACCATAGTAGCGCGAGTTAATGTCGCTATTGATCTCATGGCCGCCGCGGCCGAGGGGCCTCCGGGAAGGTCCGTCCCCCGTGTCCGTCCCCCCCCCGCCCCGGTACCCGGGGGCGCCGGGGGCTGAGGGCGGCGGCGGCGTGTCTCTTGCAGAACAGTTTGGAGGCGAAGGAGGGGAGCGGGTCTGCGCATGCGGGCATCGCCCCGGCGGCTGCCTACTACCCCTACGATCACACCCTCAGCCAGTACCAGTACGACAGGTAAGCGCAGCCCCCGGCCCCGCTCGCCGCCCCCCCTCCCCCGCCATCCCCGCCCCCCCTCCCCCGCTGCGGGGGCGAGCCTCCGGGCCGCCCAGCATTCCCTTCCCGGCCCCAGTCCTGGCGCCTCCCCTTCCCCGCCAAAAGCCCCCCCTCCCGCAGGCTCAAAGCCACGGGTCCCTGTGTCCCTCCCCGGGGGGGGACACGGGGGGACTGTCCCTCCGCAGGGGCGGCGATTACCTTTTCCTGCGCGGAGTCAGGCTTAGGCGCCCGGGCACTTCCCCTTGTCTTTATGAGTTTTAAACCAGCGCAAAATCACTTACACACCCTTTCAAGCTCTGAGGCCCACTGGGCGCCTATGACCTTTCCTGGAGGATGTGCATTAAATATTCAGACGCAGCCCAGTGTCATCTGCGTTGGGTTTCTACAATTTCAGGAACAAAAGGGTGGGAGAGATTACTAATAAAAGGGGTAAGAGGAAGTATATTTCTACTAACGGTTACACCTTGGGGTCACCCAGATGTATTCTGTTCGGGGAGGACTGGCCAAACAACAGGAAAGTGGGATTTCTGTGCCTTTGCATGCTGCTAGGATTTCCCTGCTGCCCGAAATGTCGACATAGACTTTTCCACGCCAAAAGACAGGCACTTTCTTCCCTCTTTCTGCTACCAGCGCCGTGGCACAGCGGGGATTTGCATTGCCCGGTGCCGCTGTTAGCTGAACCCTTCCTCCTCGCTTTCATCCTCGACCTGAATTGTCGAGGCAGGCCGCTCTCCTAAAGCTGGGCTGCCCTTGCCCACCTCCCCCCTCTTGGGTGCAGCTGCCCCCCGGGGGGTGCTGCAGGCGAGGGGCCGGGGCCTCGGGATCCCGCGTCAGGGCCAGGGCACCGTGTCACACTGCGGGTGCTCCCCTGTCAGTAATGCTGCTGGTGCTCCCCTGTGCCCGCAGGTACGGCACGATGGACGGCGGGACGCGGAGGAAAAACGCCACCCGGGAGACGACCAGCACGCTGAAGGCCTGGCTGCAGGAGCACCGCAAGAACCCCTACCCCACCAAGGGCGAGAAGATCATGCTGGCCATCATCACCAAGATGACCCTCACCCAGGTCTCCACCTGGTTCGCCAACGCCCGCCGGCGGCTCAAGAAGGAGAACAAGATGACCTGGCCCCCGCGGAACAAGTGCTCGGACGAGAAGCGGCCCTACGAGGAAGAGGAGGAGGAGGAAGAGGAGGGTTCGCAGGAGGAGGCGATGAAGAGCGTGAAAGCCGAGGGTACCCTGCTAAAAACAGGCACTTAGCGGTTCGGCCGCGGGGGCTCGGCCGCCAGCTCCCCCCCGGGGCGGGCCTCGCTCGTGGGGGCGGCCGCGGGCCTCGTTCGTGGGGGCGGCCGCGGGGCAGCGCGGCGCCGCCAGTGACCCTGTGTCTTCTTTTTGCTGTCCCTTCCCCCGCCCCCACCCCGCAGAGCCCACGGGCAAGGAGGAGAAGGAGCTGGAGCTCAGCGACCTGGAGGACTTGGACGCCGCCGAGTCGGAGAGCTCGGAGTGCGAGCTGAGGCGGCCCTTCCCGCACCCGCTCCCGCACCCACATCCGCTCCCGCTCCCGCATCCCGGCGGCAGCCACCCGCCGCGGGCCGCCGAGCCCCCCGCCAAGATGCCGCCGCCGGCCGCCGCCGCCGCCGGGGAGGAGGAAGAGGAGGAGGAGGAGGCGGCGGCGGCGGAGCGGGCGCGGAGCTGCCTGAAGACGGCGGCGGAGGAGTGCGGCCCCGACCTGCTCGGCGCCCGGCAGCGCGGCTGCGAGTCCAAAATGTGCTTCCAGCAGGGGCAGCAGCTGCTGGAGGCGAAGCCCAGGATTTGGTCCCTGGCGCACACCGCCACCTCCCTCAACCAGGCCGAGTACCCCTCCTGCATGCTGAAACGGCAGGGGGGCTCGGCCGCCGCCGCCGTCTCCGCCCCGGTCAGTGTCATCGACAGGCACCAGGATTCGCCGGTCACCAACCTCAGGAACTGGGTGGACGGGGTGTTTCACGACCCCCTCTTCAGGCACAGTACTTTGAACCAAGCCCTGAGCAACACGACAGTTTCCTGGGCTACCACCAAAGGAGCCATTCTGGAAACGGGCGCCTTGGGACGCGCGGTGGGGAACGGCGCCAACGTGCTCAAGGGGCAGCTCTCAAACTTGGCCCACCATGACTCAAACAAAGAGTTTCTGGCGTTTCCCAAATCAGGAAGCAAAATGTTTTGCTCCTAACAGGTCCGCCGAGGGGGCGAAGGACTTTCTAAAACGCTTGAAGAGTCAGCTACACTGAAAAGAGACTTGCAAGAGTTTAAATATAAAACTTTTTCTTTCCTTTTTTTTTTTTTTTTTTAAGAAAAAAAACCAGACAAACCAGAAACGAGGATTTAAAGTTCAGTTTGCTCAGTTCAACGGACAGACTTTGCTCATAGCCGTTCTGAAGAATTTCTCCTGGCTGCGACTTTAAGGGATCAATGTCGTGAAAGTTATTTAATTCCATGTCCAAAAAGCACGTACTATAGCGTAGACCTACTGAAAAAGTTTACATCCGAAAGTTTACAGACGGGAAATTTTAATTCAGATTTAATTTAAGGCATGCCGACATTAGTTATAAAGACTTTCCGAGAGTTTTTCCTCCTGATTTCCTTGTTAGCATATAATTCACGAACAGCACTTCTACTACGTTTACACCCACTGCACAAATTTATCTTGAGAAAAAAAAAAAGAAAAAAGAATATGTTAAAAGGTATGTTCACTCCAATAAATTGTCTGTTTCAGAGGTAACACAAGTGGTGGCGTTTTGCATTGCGCAACAAGCACCTTTTAGGTTTCCAAATCCCCCCTCGGAGCCGCTCCCGGTAATTCCAAGGACCGGCAGCAGGCTGCCGGGAGCGGGGAGAAGCGGCTCGGCGGGGCGCTGCGGCGGGAGGACGCTCGGCGCTGCCACCCCCGGCCCGGCCCGGCGGGGGCGAGGGGCGGCAGCGGGGGCGGCGGCTGCCCCGCGAGGCCCAGCGGGGCGGGAGCACACCCCTCCCGCTCCCCGTTGTCCCCCCGTCACCCCGGTCCCCGTTGCCCCCCGCCCCCGAGGTGGGGGCGGGCTGGCAGAGGTCGGCCCCAAAGGGCCGGGCTCGGCCGCGGCGTCGGCTCCGCCGGGCGCGGAGCAATTGATTCACATGGAAAATGTGATCTTTTAAAGAACCGTTTTAAGCTTTCCAGCTCCTCTGCCAGTATGGAGAATCGCTGATCCTCCATGAATATTTCAGCACTTCAGGACAGATGCTTTACCGTTTTGACATTAAATAGAGTGCAGCCAACAAAAAGAGAGGGGGAGAAAGAGCACTCTCGACGCGTGATTCAGGAGCACTCGCACCCAATTTACCACTTAGATAACAGGCGTTTAAAAGATTTCCTTTCTTTCCCGAGAACCAGAACAAACTTTACTGATCCCCGGACCGGGAGAGAGGAACAGCTGGAAAAGAAAGTGCGAGGCAACAGCAGACCCCGGCTTACCCAGACCGGCCTAACCCCCCTGAGCTGCGGCGCCCGGCGCTGCGGGGCAAAACGGAAAAAGCGCCCGAAGGACCGAGCTGAGACCGGACAAGCCGAAGAGCCTTCTTGCTTCCCAGCCTCCTCGCCCATCCCACCCCTGCGGCTCACCGCCAGCCCCCCGCCCCCAATACATAAATAAATAAGAATACAATGCGGAATACACACATACATATGCGTATATATACGTATAAGTGCAAGGCTAAACGCCACCGAGCCAGCACCCAGCCAAAATATAACAGACTCCAGCCCGCAAAGTTTCTAGCGAGACCTGTTAGTGCAAGGACTGAATAAAGGAATCCGGGTGCGGAGATCAGATCAAGCCCTTCCCCTCTCCAGGAGCAGCCGTAATTGGATTGTATCCAGTCATATTCCCTGTCATTGTATTGACTTTCGCTCTCTTGGATGATATTATCGAGATCACTGAACCCCTCTGCTGATCTGGCTGTCAAAAGGCTCAGACAGGAGCCCCCGGCCTGGAAAACGTGCATCAGCCAAGATAATTTGAAGTGAAATTTTCATTTTGACAGTAAACCCCTCAATTTCTAAAGGCTCTGCACCGGAGAGCTCGGTGGCAGGGGGAGGCTTTACAGAAAGCCCACGTCTTAAACTGAAAAGGGCAAAAGAACTCGAATTAGTTGTAATAGATAAAAGGGCAAAAATAAAGAGTCAAGGGTACTTGACAGTAATAGCGAAAGTGGAGTCTCCGGGGAGCCGCGATCTCAGCTAAAGGCTGGGCCGGCAGGAATTTTAATGCAGCCGGGGCGGCCGGCGAGCTTCGCCTCTGAAACCCTTTAGACAAAGCAAATTATTTTCAGCCGAACCGAGGAGGTGGGGACGAAGGAGGCGAGGAAGAGGGAAGGGAGGAAAGGGGAGCGTTCAGGCTGCCTTCGAACCGTTGGGGGAGGCGAGCGGGATGGGGGGGGGGGGAAAACCCCGCCGCCTGCCGTGATTTGAGGGCAGGGAGGTGCGTGCGTGCCAAGCCTTGCGGCGTGCGCGGGGACCGGGCGGGGGACACCGGGTCTCCCGTGGGCTTCAGCTTCCGCGCGGCAGAGGGAGGCTCTGCGGGGTAGGAGGGGACTTCGTTCTTGCTGCCACCACAGCCACAGCCGAGTGCGTGCGTGAGACTGCGCCTGTGTCTGTGCGTGTGTGTGCGTGCAAGGAGAGGGCTCCTCCGCTGAGCAGCCAAAAGCCTCCCTCAGCCTTACAGGTGCCCCGACTTCTGCGGCCCCGGCAGGCGTTCGGCAGGCTGCACCGCGCGCAGTTACGAATCGTGATGTAAAAGTAACGCGATTTGGTCAGCTCGTCATTTCGGGGCAACTCCTCCCCTCCCGGGGACTTCAAATGAAGGCGATAAAACGGTGGGCGCACTGAAATACCAGAAGCCAAAAGAGAAGAGGATCAAACCTTTACCCCTTCATTTTCGTGTCATTGTCGTTGTAAAACAAGTTTGAGTAAGTTTATGCCTGTTGTATAACAAGCCCAGATCCCGCCGGACCGCGGGGTGGCCGTGTGTGAGATGCGGCGGGTGTGCGTGTGCCTGCGCCCCCCCACCCCACGCAGCGAAACCTCACCGATCCCGAGATGAGGCTGGAGAAATTATGGGGGAGGGAGGAAAATAGTTTCTTGCTTTGGTCCACGAACCTTATCTCTAGATCAGCCGTCAAACGCAGCGGTCTTCCAAAAAGGTTTTTTTTTTTTCTTTTTTTTTTTTTTTAAATTTTTTAAAGTATGAACAAAAAGGAGTGGGAAATTAATTTTGCCATTTGATTCAATGGCACAAGTCAAAGATCAGGTTCAGCTGCTTTAGAGGAGGCTACGGGGCTGAAAGGGAAAGCCGTGTGGCTCGTACGGCTGTACAAAGCAGAAATATAAAGGCAGACTGAGAAAGAAAGGGCGGGGGGGGGGGGGAATCGTAGAGAAACGGCTTGAAACTGAGAGACTCTAAATCATTCAGCCATGGCAAATTCAAACACACAAAGGAGGGGATGCTAAATTAACAGTGCTTTTTACATAGAGCCCAAATAAAACTGTAATCAGCGACGCGTTACTTTTCATTAAGCGAGTTTGACAGCAGCATATTCAGCCTCGACAAGGGAACAGGAGCGAAGAAATATACGGCTCTCCCAGCCCGAGTCATAAGATAATTCCTTAAGCTCCATTAACAACTCTTAGCCGCAGGAAATGGGCTCCCTGAAAACATCTCCAAATCTAAAAGCTTTATCGACCTCTCAAACCTCTGCTGATGGTTCTGTTTTTTTAAAAAAACTTAGAGGCGAGACGTCCAGCAAGGTAATAGACTTTGACACAACACCTTCTTAACTAGAGAGAGAGAGGCAGGGAAAACGAGACCTTAAATGATATTTAAAAGGCAGCCAATTAAGATTTAAAATGATTGTCTCCTGAGATTATGCATGCGATTTATGCCATCTACTTTTTCTCCCAGGCATGCATGCAAAATTGCAATGGGGCATATTGCCTGCTCCTTAATAATAATGATAATAATAATAACAACAATAATAATAACAACAGTAGCAATTAACAATCTGTAACTATCTCACATAATTGTAAATGCTAATTTAGGAAAGAGCTAGCGTTATTTAAGCTGATTTGAGAGCACCTTGCAAGAGTCAGATTATTTATAGGTGCCTAATTAAAAGACAGATAGATGAAATGATACACACATTTTCTATTCATGTTTAGGAGCACATTTCTTTTAATCCTGAGCATATATTTGGCTATTAAAGTCG
The DNA here is from genome assembly GCF_949628215.1 of Phalacrocorax aristotelis. Classification (NCBI taxonomy): domain Eukaryota; kingdom Metazoa; phylum Chordata; class Aves; order Suliformes; family Phalacrocoracidae; genus Phalacrocorax; species Phalacrocorax aristotelis. The sequence goes on along the minus strand of NC_134277.1, from coordinate 97,937,803 downwards.
CATAATCAGTTCATAGTCACAGAACTCAGTGTAGCAGCTTCTTCCCATCAGCCGCATGAAGAGACGTGTCCAAGGAGACTTTGTCTTGGCAAGACTTTGAACATTATGTATTTTAAAGATATAATGGTTCAGAAGTAGACTCTGACTTACTACAGCCTTTCTGAGATACGTTTACCTTTTCCATTTAAATCTGACCTTCAAATAATATGAAGGCTTGAGAGTGTGAAAGTGTATCCAGTTAAATGCCAAGAAAAGAGTTAATGCTCTCGTTCTTCACGCAGAACTTCTGGAAAATGCAAGAAAGGATTATAACTGGCTGATTTTGTGAGGGGTCAGAAACTGTTTCAATGAGTGTGATGATTTGTAGATGAATGGGGAGAAAAAGGATCGTTCAAACACTGCTGTGTTTTGGCCAAAGTGTTTAGCTCCCCCCTTAGATGAAGTTAGTACTGGCTGCAAAGCAATGCGCTTGGGTCCGAGTCCCGTGTCTGTTAAGGTTTATGCATGTAACTTTGTTCTTGAAAAAGGGAAGAATAGAGGGATGTTAATAGTCAAATTATATATTGATATTTCCCTGATTAAAAAAAAAAAAAGTAATAATATTGCTTCCCTTACAGAGGAAGCTATTTTTAATGGAATAGCTAATGGCCAAAACACAGATCCTGGAAGTGTGACATCTGGCATGTTTTAACTCACATTTACTGTCAAAGGGGTTGCGAGGTGATTAGGAATTGTGGGAATGATTCTCTTCATACTCCTTGTGAAATGGCAACACTGCAGAAGATAATTTCAGATTTGTAGGCCCCCCAAAAGCAGATTTAATATCCACACCAACTACATAGGACGGGGGCAGTTTCATACGCAAGGCACCAGCCTCCCGTACCATATGACTATAGAACAAAATCTTAATTTGGCCAAGAACTTGAAGATACATTTAACATAAAGTGAAGAAACGAGGGAAGAGGAAATGCCTGGGAGAAATTCAAAAGCAAAAGATGATAATTGTTCCCCAGTGTCCCCCCACCCCATTGAGAAGTGGGACTGGGTTCAAGGGAGGAAAGAGAGAAGCCTCCGTGCAACCTAGAGAGAGTGAATATATGCAAGCCCCACTGGTACCCTGCTTTTCACAGTGGGGAACACAGTCTGGGCATGAGAACTGCAATTGACCTACTTACAAGGCTCAGGAGCTATTTCTTGTCCATCCCAGTTTAAGGAGAGCATGAAAATGAAGGAAATATCTTGAAGGAAAGTGTTCTCGTAATGTTCTTTTTTTTTTTTCCTGACACAAATACATGAAAAAATCCTTTTTCTCATTGATTTGGCTAGACAAAAATGAGGGCATAAAAATCTTTTTCTTCTCGGTTTTACCTCTATTTCCTTTCTCCAAATCAGCATGACATTATTTAAATTTTGAAATGGATGGATATCACTTGCCGTTGGTGAGTATTTTGTCAGTGGTTTCCATAGGACCATAATCAGGCCATTTTTCAAAGAATACCTCAGAAATACTGCCAAGGATGACGGTGGCGATGAAATGGAACAGAGGAAACAGCTCCCTCCAACATTATTTCTTTGATTTATATGACTCCTATGGAATGTCAAAAATCAAACAATTAAAAAAGATTGTACTTGAGATCTCATAAAATACTTTCCCCCATGTATTTTGTTGTGAAACAGGGTTAAAACACTTGCTAGAAAATAGAACAAAGCTTAATAACCAACACCTTATGATGGGAGATGTGCTACATCAAAGGCTGATGAGTCTTCTAAACTTTTGTCCTCTATCACAGTATCGATACTGGGCTTGTAATAATCTGACAAGATATTCAGAGTAAGTTCTGTTGTCATCAACTTAAAGGCGCTCAGCTAACAAACAGGGTTCACTATATTAGTATTTTTGCCGGGGAGGAAATTATTGGAAAGGTAGGATAGTGCCCAGGGAATGAGCTGAACAGGGACACTTCCAGGGTAGGAGAAGCGGCCGTGAAGTGACTAAAGGGGTGAATGCTTGGGAATCCTTTGTGGGTGGGGTTCTTCTTCCTCCCTTCCTGGGAACAGGAAAAATGGCCAGACAGGCCTTCACAGAAAGTATTTAAAACACGGCATGATGTTTTTCCTTCTGGCCTGGTTAGGTTACAGCACACAAACAAGAGCTTTGGATCTTGAGGCTTCATGCCATTAGGTTGCCCCCTTTCTGAACATACCATTGTCTTCTCACTGACCTAGTGCCACAAATGGCTGACAGCATGTTAAACAGAGGAGCTAGAAGGTGGGAGCTGTTGCTGTCACTGCAAGTAAAGATGACAGACAACTTTTAGTCCAATGTCACATCTGTGATCAAGGAAAGATAACGTTATTTTTTTGAGTCTTATTTGCCACGAAGTCTGGTGTACACAATTTAATTCTTTGGTTACAGCCTTCAGAGAGAGACATGTGACAACCTGATCACATAAAGGAGCAATCTCATAATCTTAAGGGTAAAAGCAAACCAGATCTGAAACAGCCTGATCAGTTTTGTAGTTAGTTTACCACAGGTTTGGCCCACAATAGCTGAAATAAACAATAACTAAAAAAGTAAGGTATCCATGTTGATTTTACTGGGGAATTAATGTGGGAAAGTCCCACCATGACAGACAACTCACTAGAGAAAAAGGAGCAAGGGATGGGAGGTTTTTGTGATAGGACCTTGACCCAGTACTGATTTCTGCCTTCATTTACACCAGATTTAGTCAACTATAACTCAGATTAACTTCGTTAGACCTTCTCCGTATTTACAATACCATATGAGACAGGACGAAGGATCCTTGTGCATGAAGCTGACTTGTGTAAACCCTCTGCTGACACAATTCCTGCATGTAAACCTAGGGGTTAGCAACACCCACAAAGTATGTGAAGGAATCTCATGCTATGTAACTGGCTTAGATTAAGGATTTTAGTCACAAAAAAGGAATGCTTTACTGAAGCAGGCCAGTTCAAGTTATGTTACTTCTCTGTTAAATTGAAGCAAATGGAATCAACAAACATAGAGGCCAAAACTCAGATTCCCAAACTTATTGCCAGGTTTACCTACAAGCATTTCCACTAAGCCTCTATTCTCTGACACTAATGCAGGAGAGAGAAACATAAAGAATTTTCTCTTTCTCCATATGAAAACAAATAATGCTGCAGTCTCTTCCTGCAAACACCAGATTCCTGCTTTTATAAAGGCTTTAATTAGCTATGCATAGACAATTCCCATGCCATCCTTCTTCAGTTAATAACGACCAAACAAATAGGCTTGACATGGTATGTGCACAGCAGTACCATAGAACTACTTTATAGCTGTCACTAATTCAAAACTGTCGCTCCTTAATCCTGAAGAGCGTAAGTGGGCCAACTATATCACTGAAAGTGCCCAGTTTTTAATCCAAGAAAACTGTATTCTAATATCAGTCTGGAAACCTGGGTCACAATGCAAGGGGAAATCAGTTTGTTTACTTAGTGTCCTATCTGATCAGCTTCCCATTAGGATTGTTTGGGCTGAATTTGAGCCTGGTACTCTGCCTTTCAGAGTTGATCTCCCAACTGGCTATAGTTAAGTCAGTATCCCAGCCCTTCATAAATACCCTGAGCTCTTCACAACCTAACTTCAGGCTTGGACCGTGAAGACTGAAGAGGCTTGGTACTCCTGAGTGTGAGGGACCCATGGGGAGTTGACAATGCGGCATTGCTTGAAGTCTTCTCAGTGCCACTCCCAGGACTGCTAGAGAAAGGATGCAGTCCATTCTTGCTCAGCTGTGAGCAACTGCTGACATCTTGCTCTCTGTAAACCCAAAGGTAGGACAGATAGTGACAGAGTAGATGGGAGACATTTTATTTTGTGATGCATCATTTACAGTGGTAAAATGCAACATTCTGCTTACTAAGAGTGTGTTCCCAAATTTGATGCAATTACAGCTGAGCACAGGAAAAGATTCTGCGGACCAAGAAATAACAGCAGCTTGTTGTTTCCCAGTGAGTGGCTGCTATGTGAGGCTATGCATATGGGAGAGCCACAGAGTTACAGATGAAGAAGGATTCTTACAAGGATAGCTGCAGAGATTCCCCTTCTGGGCATACCTATTTTCAGCCAGTATGCCCCTGGGGTTGTAATTTTTAAACAGTTGGGACTCTAGATGGCCAGGAGAACATGACAGGAAGTATCGTTACAAGACCTTGATTGCTGTTGTCACAGAGGTAGCTGACTGGTAGACAGATAGCTCTAGAAATAGGGCAACATTAAGAAAAGGACGTAAGGAAGTGTTTTATTTTCATTCCATTGCTTTTAACTACTATAAATTCTTCAGACATTGAGATGTAAGGAGACAAGGTTCTCAGCCTTCATCTTGACTTATCCTGATTAATGCTCTGCCAGAAGGAAGTAATATATTAATTGTTTGTGATCTGGAAAAGGATAAGTCCATGACTTTGCATATGTTACCAAAACTCAGTCAGATAACGCTGTCTTAAAGGCAGGCTTTGGCACAGCTCTCACCAGTGAGATTTCCTGAACTAAAGAAGGATGTGTGGCCATGATTATTGCATCCAGCTTCAAATGAAGGACACCTCCTTCTTCAAAGGTGGAGCAAAGAGACTGAATCCACTCCACATGCATATTCAAGTGGGGGATAAAAATGGAAGATACTTTAGTGTGGCATACCCCACATCACCAAATCTTTTTGTGGAAACAGTAAGCCCATTAGAGCCACAATTTAAGAAATAGAGACTGAATACGTTCAGTGACTGCACTCTGCACAGAGGCAATATATGCTTTTAATCCGTAACACATTTTCTAACAGCTTCAGCAATGGCAGGCTGCCACATGTTTTGGGGGGTTGGGTTAAAGGCTAGGCAATTCTCTGAGAAATAGAGTTAATTGTTTTCGACCATTTCGCTACCTTCACCTCAGAGCTGTATCTGGAGCACGTTTCACTGTACGTGCAGCTGGTGCACTGTAAAGTGGTTAAGCAGGTCCTTTATATTTCTAGTTCTGGGCCTTAGCACTTGCATAAATAATACTGTGGAAAAAAACTTTGTTCAGACTAGACTAGGGCATCCCTTCCCTCCTTTGCTCCTCTGCAAGGTCCTGAAGCTTCTGATTCAAGAAATTGGTAATTATGCAAACCGCACCTAAACGACCTTTGCTTAAAAAGCCCAGAAGTTCAATATTTTGTTCTTCTTGAATGCTGATTTCTCCTATCCGTTGTTCCTGCCCACCAGATCTTGGCCCTGCCCTTTTGAAGAGCGTAGGAAGAAGTGAGGATCACAGAAGCAGTTCTCCCTCAAACTGTGACACATCATACATGCAATTTGCTTTAAATAACATGGGAACTGAACTTGCCTAACATGCATACATGAATGCCTGTCATGATCTATATTGTTTAGTGCAGTTTGCCAATGTTAAGACTACAGGCTAGGAAAAAGGTGAGCTAGTAATTCAGGGTGGGATATTTGTGCACTGGGAAAGCTGCATGATAAATCATGCACAGTACTTTTTATCACCTTATCTAGTTTAAGCAATGTCAGCTTCTTGATTACCACAATTATATATATTGGTTATATGAGGAAAGGAACACTTGCATTGTCTCAAATATTGGCACGTACATGCCTCTTTAAGCAGAAATAGGGGTGTTTCTGCTAGACGTTCTAAAGCTTCAGAAATCTATTTCTCATTCTTTTAATATAAATATTTGAGCTTGGTCCCTAACATGTACGTGTCAGCAAAAACTCGATAAATATCAACTAGTAAAGCTGCACATTTTAGCTGTGATAAAATTAACTGCATTTCATTTATTTTTAATAAATTTAAGTATGGCATAAGATAGAAACTATCTGTATGCTTTAATATGTATGGACAGACACATACATTTACAAAGCTTGCTTAAGTAGTCTTCTCATTTTCTTCCAAAGCCCCCAAAGGATTCAAATGACATATGGCAAGAATTCTTTTAAGGTAATCACACAAGAAAAACTACGCAGAAGGAAATACATGGTTGCTGACTGTAAGATCAAAGGTCCCCAGTGAGTCTGTTGTGAATACCCAGTCCATACTGAAATGGGTTTTTATTCCTTCTAATCTGTTTTGTCCGTTTTGTACAAGATGTGTGCTTTCCGTATTAAAGTAAATGTGAAGTATGTGCATGTTGAGTGATAAGGTTATTGGTTCTGGAAACAGAGTTAGTGTAAAAATTCCTCCTTACAAGCTCAGGATCAGGTATTTTAAAATAATACTTATTTTTCTATCAGTAGGTCCCAAAGTTATAACCGGAATACAATTTGTATTCTGTCACAATAGTCCCACCTAAGGCAAAGACACCAGCTACTTCCACTAAAAGTTGAGGCTCTCACTTTTCACAGCTGATCCACTTGCTTCCTTTTTTAGATTTCTTTGAGGATATAAAATAATAAAAAAGTGTATGGGTTTCTGTGCTGCCGTTTCCAGTAATTTTTCATTCTGTACTGCTCATGTTTTAATAATTAGCACAATGGAGACATAAGCAATATTTTTAATGCCTCTAGGAAAGAGAATATTTACACTTCAAAAGTTTTAGATAGTTTAATTATAATGCAAATAATCAAGAAACAATTAAAAATAATATAATTTTCACAGAAAAGCAATTATATGGCGGACCAGTAGTACCAGAAGTTCCACTATTGCAATTTAAGGGAAAGAGAATGTGACACTGTGACCAAAATCTTAGAGATAATTTACTCTTTAGGCATTTTCATGCGTATAAGTGATTCATAGTTAGCCTATTTGTCACAACAATTTTGATTTTCAAAACTGGGCACTCCGAACTGCCTGCAGTTTTACTAGGAGTTTTGCTGAGTCCTACAACAACCCCCTGCCAAGTGCAGCCATTGTTAGTCAGATTACTGTTTCGATTCTACAGAACAATAATCCTCATTAAAAGATTTCTTTGAATCCTGGCCCATCTTTCTACAAGTACAGCTTGGAAAGCTGGAGTACAGCAGTTTGTGATCTGAGGAATGTGAACATCCAGAGAAATCCAGGCTTTATAGAAATTACTTGGATCCTTACATGTTGTTGACTTTCCATTACATATGTTGTTGGTATTTGACAGTTACACACTGTACATAATTAATTTAGTTCTTTTCCCCGTAATGTACATGACCTGACTGTAATTTTCCCAAATTAGATCATTTTTCATAATTATTCATCATATCATTTATGTGAACAAATGTCAGACTATGGTTTGTCTGCAAATGCAGAGCTGCATCTTCTGCTATGTATGACTGACCATGTAAATCAACTCCCCCGCCCCTTCTCTGGATACCCGTAGCTTTATAAATGTGAGCAAAGCAAAAAAAATATTTCCTAGGCTTTGAAATTTTAAGGGAAAGCAGAGAACACTTTAAGCAGGAAAAGGCAGCAGGCACAGGAAATTTAGGACAGCTTATGCTTTTCCTGACATTATTTGCAAAACTTTCCTTTTTCAAAGGATTCTGTTCGATTACCCTCATAGACCGCAGACTGACAACCAGTTTGGTTTCTTTTGGACACATTGAAGTCAATGGAAGCATATTATTTTAAGAATTTAAAAAATCTCAGGCTGCTTTGCAGTAACTCAAATGGCAACATAAGTGTCTCATCTTGAGCCAAAGGAAATATTTGGCTTACTGCCTGATCTTAGATTCTTATTTTTAAAATTTCAGCTTTTTCATTGTGTCCCACAGAGAATTTGTTCCTGCATAACAAGAAGAGTGGGAAATACAGCTGCAGATGAGTTGAAAAATAAGGTGTTTCACCTAATCAGCTTGAACTCCCTCTACAGCCAGTGGGAAGAGATGCTTCCTATGACAGGTCCTCTGACCTCCAATATCCATGACAGACAGTATTGGTTAGAGGAATCCCACTCAGGGTCTTGCCGTGAGTTTAGGTAAGTACCTTTCAGGGCTTTCCTCTTCACTAGCTATTCACCTGCTCTTACTTCATTCTAACGTGTTGGTCATGGGTTCAGACCTGAGAGAATGCAGGTCTGTTTATTTGGCTCTTTTATAATAACAGCCTGAAGGAGGTCGCAGTAGCTGACCTGTACAGGAACGGGAGACCGTGCCAGCATTTGTTGACACTGAAGCTTTGTCTGAACTGAGGAATAGGCTTGTGCATTCACTCTCACAGTCCCAGTCCCTTGACTACCCACAGCAGGGGATTGTTGCAACAGATCTTGACTCCCTCCTTTGCTTGTTCAGGTTTCCTTCAAGCGCAGAACAGGGTGCACAGAAGAACTGGTGGTTACTGGGGATTTGTCTTAGCATTCAGGCAAGAGCAGTTAGTGTGGTACCCTAATGTGGGGGCCAGGACACAGCACCCATGGGTAACTCAACCTGTCTGGAGCTTCCTCTCAGCAGTTCCAGCAGCACTGTCAAACTTCCCTTAACCTGAACACAGAGCTCGCAACATCGCTTCAGACAAAATGTCTGAGTATGAAATAATCTGGGCACATGATGGCCTCTTCTGTCTTTCTACCTGAACAGCACTCTCTGTTGAGCTGGTTTGTGTCTTTTGATCTGGACTTTCCACAAAGTGATAGTTAAGAGGGAACAGCATTAGTCTTCATAAGTAAAGCCGGAAGCTAAATATCCCACACACCCATCGAAATAAGGGAGACATTGCTAGCATGTCTCTCCATCCTGCAAAGCTTGCTATCAGCATCATGCAAACCCAACTGGCATGTTTCTACTTCCTCCCTTTCCTATTAGCTTACAACTGCAGTGACTGCTCAGATTATGTGATACAGTCTTTACTTTGATACAGCACAAAAGGCTTCAGAGTGGAACATGCCACAAAATTAGGAAGGGTGGATTGGTTTGTTTCCATGCATCATAATCTTCTCTTTCTTCTCCTCCCTTTCCCATGCCTCTTATCACTCATTCTAGCTCTGCACTGGCACTGTTGCCACTAGCCCTGATGTTCTTTCTTCCTCTCTCAGTCTCTCACCATTACTGTTCTGCATCCTCTTATACCCAGTGAAACTTCCCTGCCTCAACATTTCCAACTTTTCTTTTTTTTCACTCAAATTCCATTCAGTCACAGAATCACAGAATGGCAGGGGTTGGAAGGGACCTCTGGAGACCATCTTGTCCAACCGCACTGCTTGAGAAGGGACACCTGGATCAGGGGGCACAGGAACGTGTCCAGGCGGGTTTTGAATGTCTCCAGGGAAGGAGATTCCACAGCCTCCCTGGGCAGCCTGTTCTGCTGCTCTGGCACCTGCACAGGAAAGAAGTTTTTTCCTCATATTGAGGTGGAACTTCCTGTGTTCCAACTTGTCCCCATTGTCCATGTCCTGTCATTGGGCACTATTGAAAAGAGTTTAGTCCCATCTTCCTGACACCCACCCTTTAGATACTTATAGGTATTGATGTGATCCCCTCTCAGTCTTCTCTCCTCCAGGCTGAACAAACCCAAGTCTCTCAGCCTTTCCTCATAAAGGAGATGCTCCAGGCCCCTGATCATCTTGGTAGCTCTTTGCTGGACTTGCTCAAGCAGTTCCCTGTCCTTCTTAATCTGGGGGCCCCAAAACTGGACACAGCACTCCAAATGTGGTCTCACCAGGGCATAGCAGCAGGGGCCTTAAATAGCTCCCAAAAGCTCGAAGTGGCTTCTCAGACATACCCATTTCCTTAAACAGCCACTCAATAAGGAAGAAAGAATATATTTTACACATATCTGCTCACCACCTGAGGAAAGGGGTACTTTGGACCTGACATGAGGACAGGCGAAGGCAAGCAGTGATAAGTGAGAAAATCCCCTACCAGCAACTGACTGACCGACCGTGTTCTCTTGTGATAACTTCCTGCTGCCTACTCCTCCGGAGTGTGTGAATAGCCATCCACTGCTGCTTATTATCCATAGGCTGCATTTGCTCTGCACAGATCTGCACACTGAGGCTTTGGGAGATTGGCTACAGCTTGTTGTGGGATCTCTGAATGTGAGGAGATCACTTTATTGATCTCTGGGGCCTAGGCTTGGCTCTGAAATCAGTGTCCTGGTGTGTTGACTGCCTTGTACCTCCTTCTTGAAACATAGGGTTTCTTTGAGAGATAGTTTGAAAGGACCAGAAGTTAGCTGAATTCTAAATAGTAATGAACAAGAGCAGAGAGCTGGCAAAAGGCTGTACCAGGGCCGAGCAAGGATCACTACCAGGGATTTTTACTTCACAAACCATAATGTTGTAGGAACCCCAGAGTGGAAATGGTGATAGGAAGACTCCAACAACAGATCATGGGACCACGCTGAGGCTTGTAAACCTGGCAGAAGTATCTGCTGTCAGAGAAGCCTGAAATTGCAGGTCATCCACCACTGAGGAAAACAGCTCCATCAGCTTTTCAGGTGAATGGTCACTGCGCAGGGGGGCTGTGATAAATCCGTCCTGAGCACCTCCTGTAGTTGCTTCTACTGCCCTGTTTAAGCAGCAGTGCTGTTATTCTGAATGGCTGATGGTTCAAGCTTATGTTCAAACACAGTCAAGGATTTTATTCAAAACAAGGGCTGAGCCCACCACCATCCTTCAGCTGCAACAGAAGGAGCAACCAAACCTTGATTAGGCAGTAACAGGACAAGCAGCAGGGATCACGCTGCCCCACCCTCTTCTGATTTTACAGGGGGATAGAAGTGCATTGCCCTAATTCAGCTGTTTCTGTGAGTCAAAATGCAGAGACAAAGTGTGCTCCTACCTAAGCCAATTTAGCCTACCAAAAGAGCAGGAAAGTAACTAATGAAAAAAACAAAAGATGAATGGGGTTTTTTTTGCTATTTTAGTGAGCTGATGTGAATCAGCAAAGGAACCAAGAAGTGCAAGAGCAGGCAGAAGTCTGCAGCTCGGAGTGGAGACAGGGAGCAAGGAGCAGGGGAAGGAGGATAGGAAGCAGGGATGGGGTGTATGAGATTTCCTCCTTTTGTCTGCAATAAGACATTATGGGCTCGACTGCCTGTGAAACTGCAGCCTAGGGGTGAAGTTATACACACATTTCAAGCTGATAGAATTGTTCGCAGCTGCCAGAAGAAGGAAGTCCTCCCAGCTCCGAGGCCCCACCAGCTTTGCTGCATTCTGTCACGCAGTTGCTTGTAACCCATCTCTCCGCTTCTTTCCTGCAGGTTTTCTTGTGGAAAACTAATTTCCAGAAGTCAGATCAGAATGAATCTAATAACAGAGGCTTTCAGAAAAGGTTTGGGTTTTTTTTTTTTTTGGGGGGGGAGGAGGGTGTAACCTTGTGCACACAGGGTTAATAATGACTTAATAATTCTGCCTTGCCTGATTTGTAAGGAACAGACACACTGACAGAAAATGACCAAGAAGGGAATGTGCAGAGGAGTCAGCAGGAAACAGGAAGCCATCACTGGTAAGGGCAAAAGAAGGTATACTGCTTTTGTAATTTAAATAGGGACAGAGACCTCCAGAGTGGTGACACAAAGTGAGAATCATACGAACATCATCAAGCTCCTCAGGATATCTTTTTGTTTTACTTTAAATCTGGGTCTCGTTTTTGCATTTTGGATACCTGTCTGCATTTCACTGCTTTGCAAAAGTTTTTATGGTATAAGCCTAAAAAGCAAAGAAGCATCAGAAACACGTGTCCTGCTCCTACAAGATGCAGTCCATGTCTGCGTGTTTGTTTCTGGTACTGGGCCAGACTCCCTGATGCCGCCAAGTTCCCAGGGCAGTCAGTGAGCTGGTTATAGTTTCCTGGTTATCTGAGTCAGCTGCTGCAATGTATATATACCAGATGACAATCATCCCACAAGGGACTGTTCCCCTAGCTAAGAATAGCTGGAGCAGTGAAAAGAGGGGACTATAAGGGAGGAAAGCTGTCCCAGTGTCTGTGCTGAATGGACCAGGTTGCAGCTTGTACAGCTTTATCATAATTAATAACAAAAGTGATAGGGCTGACAGGCCTGTAATCTTGGCAGCCCTTCAGCATCTGATCAGCCTCATTCAGTATCTTTAACTCAGACCATAAGCACTAGAGCAATCAGGCTTCTGTCAGAGGTGAAAGAGGGTGTTTCTGAGTCTGATCAGAATAAAAGGTTTGGCTCCTTGGAATAATGTCAGTAAACCCACCAACTTCCGCGGATGAAGAGCCCACCACACCCTCGGGGCTGAGCTCAAGACAAAGGCTTGCATTGTACCGCCGAGACCCTTGAAAGAAACACCCCCTTCCCGAGACACAGGGGACAGAGCTTAGGGACTTCTGCCTGAACAGGAGCTTTCCTGCTCCAAACTCTCACCAGCACCAGTGATACCTCCTCCTTTGCCAGCCAGGTGGCATGGTGCTCAACCAGCCCAGGCCACCCCGTGGCACTGGGGGATACCTGGTTCTTTTGCTTTTTCTCTGTTTCAGTGTCAGGAGTAGCTCATGAAAGGTTTTAACTCTGTTTCATTTAAATGCCTGAAGCAAATACACATTTACGTTCAATAAACTTTTTGATAAAGATCTCCTGTTTCTTCATGGTCTCTCTTCTTGTGTATCTTAGCTCAGTAGAACAACGTGCACCATATTCAACTCTTTGAGTCATACAAATAAATACTTCTATTGCCTCTATGCTTTAGATAGTATAAATGGTAATGGTTAGTCTCCAGTGACAATTGTCATTTGGGGATCTGGGAAAGACAGAACAACCAAACTGTCAAAAGGCTACTTAGAAATGGCAAATGTGCACCTTCTGATTTTGCCTTCACTAAAATAGGTTTGTATGGCCAAATTCTACTCTGAGTTCTAATTTCATTATGCAATTGTTGTGTGACACTTAAAAACTGATTTTCTTCTTTACCATTCTCAAGTTACTGGGTGATATAAAAATACTTAACAGGAGTATGGCAAGGCCATTTTTCCCACTCTTCTTTCCCAGGTAACGAAGCTATTAACTTGCATACTGAGATGCAGTATGAAGTACAACTATTGCAGGCTTTCTAATCTACAGGCACCTTCCATTTATTGTGTTACACCAGTTGTATTAGCTATAGGCTAATTTTACATATGACTATACATGTTCTAAATAGTCCAAAGTTAGAATGCCTGTTCTGAAAAAAATTTATGCCTTTTTACAGTGTATTCTTACAGAATTACTTCTGAAAAACAAAATAAGCTCTTCATAACACATATTCTCGCTACAGAGGAGTTGTTCTCTACAAAGGGCACAAGAAAGAAATCTGAATAAAGACTGTAGTGAATGAGAAAAACAGGTAAGATCTCCATTGAAAGATGGAAATCTTTAGCTCTGAGGGTAGATACAGGGCTGTGGCCATTTGTAAGCCATTAGAGGCTTGAGGCAGGAGTTATGGCCTGGATTATGAAACTAGTCATCCCAGAAACCTGGACTGGCCTTCTGGCATTAAAGTCTGAAAATGTAAGCCAAAATATGTCCTTGTTTATGTATTTGAAGTTGGAAATCTGTTTTTCTTCACATAACCTGGAATGACTCATTTCTATCCAAAAGCAGTAGTAACAGATAAACCAGTTTTCAGTTTTATGGCAGTATTACCACTTGTGTCCTTGTAAATGTATGCTATATGTATATAATATTAAATATCTTCAGTAATTTAGGCATGAAAAAACGTATTTTCTGTTCCTCTGAAATACAGGTGATTCTGAGTATTTTTCAATCCTGTTCTGATTTGAAGGCAAAAGGGTCTAGTTCTCCTCTTCTTAGCGATCAGCTAGACTGCTCAGTTTATATCCACTTGCCAAAGTTAATATTTATGCCTAACCTGACCATTGGACTATCATATAAATAGACTGTCACAGCTGTTCCTCAGAAAAGCACGAAGACTGTGAGGAACATCTGCCAACCTACTGTTCTTTCTGAAAGTGTAATTCTTGATTAGCTGATGGAGTTTTCACAGGAGATCAGCGATACATATGAATTAAAATCCCTGCATGTGTCTTTAAGACAATTTTTACTTGACCTCGCTCATGTTTCAGACTCTCCACTTCTTTTCAATAGTTCATTATATTTTCTTTTTCTTTTCATGTCTTGGTCTACTTTTCACAGGTTTCCAGTTTTGTCATGTTCCAAGTGGAAAGTAAATATAAGGACTTCTGTGCCCTGCCTTGGAATTGCTCAGATGACTCATTAAGATGAGAGCACGCTCGTTTTCCAAGAGAAAAGAAGACCACGTTTTAGTTTTGATGTTTCCAGGGTAAAAATCTCAAAGTGTCATTAATGGTTCTTCCAAGCTCACAAGCAAGAACTATTAACAAAATTTTGACATTTTTGCATTTTCTTTTGACAATTTCCCAGTTAATTGATCATTAAGGCAGAGATCACACTCATGCTCTGTCCTTGTCCCTCACAGACATAGCTTTCTCTAAGGCACCAGCCCCCCCAAGACACAGACACACACACACACTCTCCCTTCAAGGTTCCTTGATCCCCGTGAATACCCATGCTGGCTGAATCACCAGCTCTGGGGCAGGAGGAGTTGCCCAGCCTTCTGTACTTGGCAGGGGAGAGATGGACCCGGCAAGGTCCACTTGGGTGCTCCAGCTTGGCTGCGTGCCGCACTCCAGGGAACCAACAGTAAAAGCACTTAAACAAGCACTGGAGCAAGGGCTTGAGCCCTGGCCTGTCCCAGTCACGGACAAGGAGCCCACACTGTGGCTTGCAGGGTGCTTCTGCTGGCAGTGTCCATGTGAACCCTCACAGACGAAGGAAGGGAGGTGATCTCTTTCTTATGCCTGAGTGTGGATTTGTAGCACCAGCCCATCACAGGACCAAAACATTAGCTTTTTTTTTTTTAAGGTTGCAATCCTTTATTTCAGGAGAGGGTTATAGTCCCAGTCCCTTTGTGTGTGCAGGCTATAGGTTTCAGAATACCCTCCTTGGGGCAGATAAAATCATTACGGTGTCTTCACCCATCTAAAGGAAAAGCTCTGGGATTAACAGCACAAAATGAGCTTTCTAGCATTTTTCATTTGCATCATGGTATATTCACAATTTAAAGTTCACAGCCATATAAAGAGCTGTGACAACTGTCACGTCTGAGCGTGGCTGCGGTGCCATTGTCAGCCAAGCTAGCTTGCAGCGGTTAGGATATGGCCCTGTGTTCTGCATGCATTTGTGTTATTTTTCACATGACTGCTTCTTTTATAAATATTTGCAGGTTCACACAAAATGTACATGAACATACTTACATACACACAAGCCAACATGCACACTTGTGTATGTGTAAACGCCTCAAATACCTAAAAATATGTTTCTTTTAAACAAACTATCATCGCTACAGAGCAACAGTATTTTCTGCACAGTCAATGAATATAAAATATCAGGTTAATGTGCTGTGTGCCATATCCATTACTGTGGATTTGACAAATAGGTTATTTCTACTGTTTTTGTTAAAACAACACAAACCTAATTTCTTTGAAGGCTGTATTTTTTTATGTTTGGAATTAAGTATCCCTTAAAAACAATCACCTTTTGCAATAATCTTATTTCATATCTTCTTACTACTCAGTGGGATGAATTTCTCATGCAGCAGGCAGCATTTAGCTTTATGTTTGCATACCCAGCGATGTGGCCAGGTTTCATAATGCTGTGAATACCAAACCATAAAACCGCTTTTCAAAAGCAAATTCATAAATGCACTCATGCATACCTTTTTGAGTTATGAGGTGGCTGCAGATTTGGCAGTGCTGACTTGATGCAGTTTTGACAGGTTAGGTTAAAGGATTAAGTCTAGTCTGTCTTCACTTTGCCCTGGCTCTGACACACTCTAAAAAAAGTTGTAGGCTGGCTCTGTGCCTAGCATGACCTCTACATCTCCTCAGAGTGACAACACTTCCCTTTAAGGCTCTCCAAAGGTCAAGGCAGATAACTTGTTGAGTCTTCCAGATACTTCCTTATCTGTAGCTCTTCCTTCTAACCTCACACAGTAGAAGAAATATGCAAAACCTTGGAGAAGAATAAATCAGGCTTCATAAGGAAAAACTTGCATTAGATCAAACACATCTATCAACCTTGTCTTTATTATACAACCCTTATTTACAACAAACATTCAAGACCAGAGGTCACTAAAATCAGATACGTGTTCCATATGAAGAAATTTCACCGTCCCTCGTCTTTTTGCCCTGGCTAATTTGCAACCAAAACCAACTTTCAAGCACTTAAAATGAGAGAGCTAGGGAAATAATGATACAATGATAGAGGAGTTCAATGCCACAAAAAAGCCTGCAATATTTGTTTAACAACTGTTCACATTTGAGAAAAAATTAATGTCAATATATAATAATGATAAGCACAGCCTTTTATTCTGGCATTATGCCAAAAACTTTTACAGAGAAGCGTTGGTGTATGCAAGATTCGTAGAGGTTAATAGATTTTTAAGACCAGACTATCATCTGGTTTTCTGTGTGATTTAGCCATTTAATTTCATCTGGTATTGAGTTTAAGAACTTGTGACTGATTGCAAAATATCCTTTATGAAAGAGAGAAGAAGAACCATTCAGTTCTGATGTAAAATTTCAAACAATAAAAAAATCTTTCTACACATAGTGTTATCACTTTATATTCTGATTGCTGGAGCGGGTGCTTTTGTCTTCTGAATTCAAGTGCCCTGTTAAAAGGAAACACTTTAGGTAGTTAGAGAACTATATACAAAGCACATACATCTCCTGGAGTACGATTCTTTATGATACGCTAAAAACTTTAAGCTTCCTGTAGGTTTGGTCATAAGGTGGAATTTCCTGTCTGTAAAATCATTCCTGTAGCTCTTCGCTGAACACCCTCCAAGCTTTTACTATCTTTTTTGAAGAATAG
Organism: Phalacrocorax aristotelis; assembly: GCF_949628215.1. NCBI lineage: Eukaryota > Metazoa > Chordata > Aves > Suliformes > Phalacrocoracidae > Phalacrocorax > Phalacrocorax aristotelis. Next base: position 97,921,005 of record NC_134277.1, on the reverse strand, counting down.
ATATCAGACTGCATTTTGGCAATGGTGTCAGTAACTTTGTGGACAGAGATAATACAGCTCTCCCTTCTTCGATGATTTCTTGTCTATGAACTCGCAGTCTTACACTAATTCTTTTGGCTGTAGCTTCAGCTGAGAAAATATTTCCATTGAAAAAGTGTTACTGTCTTTTCAGGCTCAGTGTTTCTTAAAGTGTTGTCTCCCTAATTTTAAATCCTGTAGTATTTATCCCTAGGCGTTTGGCCTTGCATTTGGTTATATTAAAATGCAGGTTATTTCTTCCCAGTTTACTAAACGATGCAGAGGATCCCGTACAAACGATCTGTCATCGTGATTTTTTTACTATTCCATCTGTTTTTGTGGCACCTGCAAACCTTATCAACAATTATTTTATATTTTCTTATGTGCTTTTGTCAATGATTTATGGCTCCATTGGAACAAGAACTGGTCCGTGAGACCTCAGTGGAAACATACTTGATTACGATTCTCTAGTAATTACTCTGTTGGATATTTATCATTTGTATATCACATATCATATTGTCTTATGATAGTGAGAAATTTGCATGGTAATATGGGGAAAATTGTACAGACATTGAGCCTGATCAGGCTAATAAAGGTACCTTTAATCAGCCAGTCATCTCTTAAGAAAGGAAATGAGGCCAGCAAGAATGGTTTTATTTAAAAAAAATTAAAAATGTCACTGAAATTAATTATATTCTCATCCTTTATTTTTCATATCAGTTATCCCCTTATTTTGGTAGACTCAGTGTCATCTTTACAGGTTTATTCTAATGAGGGTTTTGAAATACAAATTTACTTGCCACACTTTAGAACTTCCCTGCCATTCTGAAATTTTTAAATATTAACAGGAACAATCCTCACAGTTCATTTGAAACTCTTTGATTCAAGTCATCAGGACTCTGCTTCTTTGTAAGAAAGGCCTTATATAATTGTCTAACTTGTTTCTGAAGCCTGTTTTTTTCTAAGAGTGCAAATGTCTTTGTTACCACTTCTTGTCTGTTAAAGAGCACCTGAAGTAAAAAGTTATAAACCCAGTTACCATCTTAAAATGTAGCTACAAGCTAAATTATTGACATACTGAATTCCCCGTATATTTCTTTGAAGCTACAAATGAGTGACCTCAGTCTCAGGCCAGTTTGGGGCTGTTTTTCCAACCCTTTTCAGAAGAAAAAATTCAAGCAGGAGAGGAGGAAGAAAAAAAGTCCCATAAGGTTCACCAGCTGCATTTTTGTTTACCCTTCCTTCCCTCCCTTCCCTCCTTTTCCTTCCTTCCCTCCCTTTCCTTCCTTCCCTCCCTCCCTTTCCTTCCTTCCCTTTCCCTCCCTCCCTTCCCTCCCTTTCCTTCCTTCCTTCCCTCCCTCCCTTTCCTTCCTTCCTTCTTTCCTTCCTTCCTTCTTTCTTTCCTTCCTTCCTTCCTTCCTTCCTTCCTTCCTTCCTTCCTTCCTTCCTTCCTTCCTTCCTTCCTTCCTTCCTTCCTTCCTTCCTTCCTTCCTTCCTTCCTTCCTTCCTCCCTCCCTCCCTTCCTCCCTCCCTCCCTTCCTCCCTCCCTCCCTTCCTCCCTCCCTCCCATTCCTTCCTTCCTTCCATTCCTTCCTCCCTTCCTCCCTTCCTTCCTTCCTCCCTTCCTTCCTTCCTTCCTTCCTTCCTTCCTTCCTTCCTTCCTTCCTTCCTTCCTTCCTTCCTTCCTTCCTTCCTTCCTTCCTTCCTTCCTTCCTTCCTTCCTTCCTTCCTTCCTTCCTTCCTTCCTTCCTTCCTTCCTTCCTTCCTTCCTTCTTTCCTTCCTTCCTCCCTCCCCTTCCCTCCCTTCCTTCCCTCCCTTCCCTCCCTTCCCTCCCTTCCCTCCCTCCCTTCCTTCCCTTTTTTAAAGCATTGCCAAAGAGGATGGCTGCTTTATGGGCTAAAGGAGTGAGGGGACAAGAAGGTGCTGGCCAGAGTGGGGTGCTGGGACAAGAACGCCCCTGTCTTCCTCCAGGGCAGGGACACTTGTGTGACCCACTCCCAGCGAGTGTGGGAGCTGTGCTGCCACTGCACTGGCTCCTCAGCAAGGGCTGCAGCCCAAAATGTGCAACATCTGCAGATTCAGCTTCTTGCCCTTCCTGTATGTGTTTATCCTTGCATATTTCATTTAATTATTTTCTTCTACCTCCATGAATAAAAATGGGCCCTTATTCCTTTTTGGTGCCAAAACATACGGTTTGTCATCTTTGGCAGCACGAGAAGATGTTGTGCCAAAAGGCAAACCAAGGCACTCCAGTGGCTTTGCCACAGCACCCTGCGCCGTGTGAGCATATGGACCAAGTATAGTACTGCATGCAGACTGCCCTCACGGTGCAGAGTGCTTCCTCGAGTCCGTTTTATAGTCACTACCTAGCAGATACACAGACCTTTAGTAAAGTACGGGGGTTCAGTACCGTATTTTCTGCTCTTCAGCCTACACCCAGAAAGATTAAGAGCGTGAGATTTAAATTTTCTTTTTAAAGAGCTTATGCATCCTCAAAGCTAATTTTCCTATGGACCTGAAAAACAATTTGATGAACTTAAGTATCCATCGATTATGAGTAGTTTTAAACAGGCCAATTCCTACACGGAGTTATTATCCAGTGTGCATTGCTGAGTGTAAAGAGGACAACGGTTCAACAAGGAATAAAAACGAATTTCATGTTTTAACATTAGAGAGAGTAAAGAAGATCATGTATTAATTAAATAAAAGACTAAACAGGACAAACCTTTGGAACAACAGACATAACATTTAAGAAGAAAATCAACATGGCAGGGTAAAGGTCGGAGAAGATCAAGTAAGACTCTAATAGTTGTGCTTTTTCCATTTTCTTATCGATCAATATTATGTTTTTCCCAGTGAAAATGCAACAGCAGAGTTATTGCTGACCTTTTCCTCACCCTTCCATTGTGTATAAAATCACAGCAAAATAACAAACAACTTCATAAGCTGCAGAGTTTCTCCGAGCCAAAAAGCATATGTCTAGAAAATAATTGCTTAAAACATGCAGAGAAAAAACATTCTGTCTATGGTAAAAAGTAAGCTACTTCTCTGCTAAATACACAGGTGAAAAACTTTGTGTTAGCTTAAAAGTCAACAGTTACACATCTTTTTTGGAAAATTCAGCAATAAACTTTGTTAGCACTTTAAATAATTGACAGATCATATATACTTGCAGAACAAGAATAGGAATCAAGTATATATTTCAGTAAGGAAAAAACCTGGACATGTACATTTCTGTTATAATATTTTTTCTGATTTTTAGTTCTTCCTTTTCAGTTTAATGCACTATGCATTTAAAAATTATCAATAATTATTACCTATATTGCCATTTTAAAAGCTATGAAAAAGCTTTTGTAAGAACTTTACAACAGTGCTTACTAATAAGGACTTGGATGGCCACAGTGAGCAATTCAATAAGAAAATTGTGTTCTCTGTTCCAGCAAAATGATGCTTTCCATTTTCTGCTACTGCCACCAGGAAGAATGACACAGAAAGTGAGGCAAAGAATAAGTTAAATTAAAAAAAAAAATAAATTTACAGTGATTTTGCTGATTCCAGAACAAATAAAGTATTTTATCCATTTTTATATTTTTATTCTGATCAATTAAAACAAGACTGGGAACAGAATAAAAGTTTACCTGTGGAAAGTGGAACTGATTAATCATTGTGAGTATCAGCAAAAAACACATAGATGTTAGGACATACCATAAAGAAACACCACTTTCAAGAAATAAATGTTTCTATTTTTCTACTGTAAATAGTATGTGCAGATCCACGTAGTAGAGATAATAAAAAATAGCTAACTCATTGAAAAATATTCACAGTTGTCCTTTTAAAAATATATACTGAAAACACCATCAGAAGTTAATAGCTGCCTGGTAAAAAGTTTCTTGCCATTTCAAATGTGCATGTAGTGAAAAAACAATTGGCTTACATACAAATTAGATAATTACAGGATTACCTACATTAAAGTTTATCTTGATAAACCTTATGGTCTGGTGCTCAATGATGCAGTAAGGATAAGTTTTATTGCAGAATGTTATACACTCACTAGATGTCCCTTTATGTGACATGCAGGGTGTGGTGACTTTTGGAGACAAAGGAAGCCACTTTGTCTTTGTAAAAGTTATAGCTGTGTCCTTTATTAAAAGCCACCAAAGAATAGAAGCATATAGGGTAACCTAAGTGTCCATGAAACTCTCAATATTACATCTCAGATTTCAAAACTTGGACATCGGCTACAAAATAAGATATATATATATTTGTAACAAATGCTTTTTTTAACAAATGCCAGCTCTCACAGCTTTTTCTGGAGCACTGATATAGTTGAAATTTGCTCTGAAGCTATGACCTACAAACATATGTGATTATGGGGAAACCTCGCCTTTGTTAAGGCAGGTTGCAGCCCACCTGGCTACACGAAGATGCTCAAAAACAGGACCTCACTGTATTCCAGGAGTGTTGTCAAAATCAGAAGGCAAATGCAGACTCCCCATATGCATTTTTTATTATCAAGTCTCATAATTCATTTAATGATTTCATTGTTTTACCCGCCTGAGTCATCATTTGTGAATAAGTGTAGTGACATAGAAACTAACCTAATAAACTGTCACTTTTGTGCTTTACTGTGCCACAGCAATTACTGTAGGCAGTATGCAGCTCTCACTTGCTCTCCTCCTTTTCACTATCCTCACCTTTCTGCACTAAACTGAAACTAACACTTCTTGAGATTACAGAAAACAACCTTTGACAACATAGAGGATGTTTTCTTTTCTATTAGCCCAGCAGTTATAACATTCACTTGAAACACTGGAAACCCACTGGAAACTTGTCAAAACTCTGGAAACTCTGGACTGGTTCTAGTAAGATCTGTGCAGAAAAGAAGACATCTGAACACAACAAAACACTGTGGTGGAGACATGGGAGAATGTAGACCCTTATGTACTCCCTTTCCATTATTTCTTGCTGTAGAGCTACTGCTTCGACCCCATTGCTCCATCTTTTTAACAATCACTAGTAGCCCACAACAATGCAAAGCTGAAACAAAATGCATGCCACAGCTTTCTGTCCGGTGAGACACTGGCTTTGTGGAGGATATTCATGTTTGGGTTATTGAATTCCCAAGGTAAGCATTTCTTGTGAGTAGGCTTCATACTGGTTCCAAAATGGCTTTTTTCCCTCACAAAAGCTGCTGTTTAGGAACACTGCTCCTGGGGCATTATGACTTTGGAATAAGCAGACTTCTCTTCCTGCTGACCAAGACACATAGAAAGCTATTTCCATAGCACGGAACTGCAATATTTCTATTGCAGTAGAGGACTTTTGGGTGTCATAAGACTGCATGGGTTGCAGCTCACTCTGCTGCTTCTCCCCTGCATCTTCTCATATCTTTTGGAGGGTTTTTAACTTTTATTTCCTTTCCTCTTGCTTCCCAATTTCCTTACACTTGTCCCTTCTCTGTTCCTACACTCTGCATTCTGCTTGATTGTCTCTCAAGCTGTCATTTTTTTCATCCATCCGCCATGCTTTTCCCACAGCTTGCCATAATTTTATCACAACTGTGGTGATACATAACTATTTTTAAAAGTATCTCTGACTTGTGTCACACATTTTCCCTTGTTCAAATTGCTTGTTATCCCCCATAATTTTCTGTGGGACTCAGACTGAGGAAGGTGTCTGTGGCAGCGGCTGTGATTTCCCTACAGTTTGGGTGCCACTGCAGATCTTGGCTGATGTGCTGAAGATGGCTTGGACCTCCTTTTATTTGTGCCTGGAAGGAGTCTCGGAAAGACAACTGCAATTGAGGCCTGTGTGTAAGAAGCTGAACAGATAGTACAAAGGAGAAAATGTTTGGGTTTTTCTAAGTGGAAGAAGAATAGGTGAGAAAGAAAACGATGTCTCAAGATATTTGAGAAACAAAGCCTCAGTAACTATGGCAAAGATAGGAAAAGCATGCACAGGGTATTGCCTGTTCTCTACGGTTTTTAAAGATGTGATGGCTGGACTGGATACCCAGAAGCCTTCACAGGGCAGGGACAGTAATCACAGAATTGATCCTTGGTGGCAGGAGAGGGCAAGGCAGAGCACCACTTGAGCCTGTGAAGCTGGCCCAGGTGACCACAGACCAGACCAGACCCAGCTGTGAGAGACCAGCTTACTTTCAATACTTTTTTTCTCCCTGCACATTAATTAGATTTGTGAATACAGTAGAAGGGGATACGAGGACTGTGCTGTCAAAAAGAGTCTTGGCCCTAACCAAGTAATGAATTTGCTAAGTGGCCCTGCAATAGCTTTTTCATAATTTTCTCTGTTATTTTTGTGTAATTTTATAGTTACATGTTTTTTCCCCCAAGAGATATATGTGATTTTACATTTTCATGGAATTCCCACCACTTGACAGAGAAATGCCTGCCTATGAAGATCACTAGGAGATTTAAATTCCCCAAATTCTGAAGTGAATAGGGCTTTACTGGGACCCTGAACCAAGCATTTTATTTCGAAAGGGATCCCTTGAAATAATTGACAGCTCTAGCTCTTATTACTGCTGGTGGATCTGCCAGAAGGGCTAATGTTTGGAAAAGGAAAGTTACAAAATGTATCTTGTATTTAAAACTCAAGAATAAAGACTAAAAACTCATATCTTGGCAAAAAAAAAAAAAAAAAAAAGGCATTTTCCAAGAACAGAAAATGCGATGTAGCTTTTTGTGGGCAAGAAATCTAGCACAGTTGCTCTGCGCCCATCAATCAGTGGCTGAGATGAACACATTTGTAAAAGTTAATAGAGCAAAGTATAATGAAAGACAAATTGGTGTTATTAGTCTAAAGTTTATGGTTCAATTAGACTAATAATATGCAGTAAAGCAAAAAGAATAATTAGAAATTATGATAAATATACATGGGTTTGTAAAAATATGACAAAACTTTACATATTTTGTTCTTTTTGAATAGACTATCTTTTTGCTAGCTTTATACACAGTTGCCTTGGGGCATACAAGAAAACTGCAACAGTAAGATTTAAAACAGATAATTACTTGAAACCAAATAGTATTAAATATGCAACATAAAATTTACACCAGAAATTATCCTGAGAGCTGAACCAATTTGAGATTTAAAAAAATAAAAGGACATTTTAAATTGGTTTTATGAAATTACTTGTTTATCAGCTTTATAAATAGATAAATTATAAATCTTTTATAGCTAAGGATTATTATTCTGTTCTCTGAACCCTCTAATATTTGCAAAATACATACAATAAACTGATCTATCTACCATGAACCAAACCTTTTATGTCCTCAGTACTTTCCTCTCCGGAAATGCATAAAGAAAAGAGTCCTTGTCAGCTGGCTAGAGCTCAGCACTACCTCTCCCTTCCTTGCAGCGTGACATCAGGAAGACCAAGGAAACTTGTACCCTCTTTTCCCCAGAAAACCAGGTAGAGGGGTAGGAAGCCAGGCCAGAAGACTTGCTTTCTCTTCAAACTGGCTTCTTCCCTAACCCCTCTCAGAAGTGTCTGGATAACTGACGTGATCCCAACAAGCCTTTTGGCTCTATCAGTCTTTCCAACAAGGCATGGTCTGCCAGAAAGTACCCAGTTAACCTGTGGATGCTGTGCTCGGCTCTGCAAAATAACAGTTTCCTCAGCTCAGGAGAACACTATTGCTTTCGCATTTATATCTTCAACAAGGGGGCAGATTCTGTGCTATAACCATGAGCACAGACTGCACAGACGTGGCTGGAATCAGCAGGAGCAGCTGAAGTAGTGACTTAGATTGAGAGGGTGAAAATGTATAAACATCAGCCCAATCGATGTTACACATAGCCTCCCAGCCTCCAAATTTACAATACAATTTTTTTAAAGGTTATTGGGATGTCAGCAATGTATTTTGGCTGTTGAAAGATGGATGGGGAATTTGCATGAGGAATCAAGCACAAATCCTACAGAAATAAGCCCAGTTTTAAAATTTACATTTAATCTCTATCTGCCCCAATCTGTAGTTGGTGGAACATCAGGCTTTCATCCAGCTCAATGGGGAAGCACGACATCAGAAAGCTGCAGCAGAAGGGAAGTGGAGAATAAGACAGTAAAAATTTCAGGTTTATAAGAGGACAGGGTTCGGTTTTGAAACATGGTGTGAATGCTCCTGTGGGATTTTGTTAAACAGACAAAGAAACTAAAGAGAAAATAACAGGAAAGTAATTAAACCAAATTAAAAAACCAACCAACCAACCAAAAAACCAAGAACAAGCTATTAATTAAAAATTTTCTGAAAAAACCAAGCAAGCCCATGCCTGTTCAACAAGATATTTTGATATTTTTTACAGATTTTGAGTACAGAAAGGACCATCATATGATCTTCTTGGGGAAGCCAAACTTCATACATCCTTCATCAGTCAGATATCTTCCCTCAAGCTCCAGGGCTGTGACACTTCAGTCAGTCAAAGGCAGAGGACAACAGAGACCAAGACACTTCCAGGATGAGAGCCTGATTAGATGTATACTCAACAAATGCTGTTACCCTCACAGCAAAGAAATGGTATTGTACTTCAAGAAACAATGTCTAGCTTCAGTAGGATCTCTGGATGCTTTTGTCAACAAGATTGGAATCCCCTACTATGTCAGAGCTTTTTTCCACTATGACATTCCTGTTGTCAGTGATCAAGTTACATCTTGATCTTCTTTTCAGATAAGCTGAGCAAGATGAACTCTGAAAGCCTCATGCCATAGGGCTCAAATATTTTGATCTCACATGGCGAAATATTTTGGAAGAGAATGTCCAAAAAGTTTCACATTTTCCCCCACAAAACCCCTAAATATCAAAAACATAACTTCCATTAAAATCGCTTTAGACTAGATACTTTTGACCACAATTTAGCCTAGAAAGAGGCAAATTGTTGGGAGGCTTTTACTACTTTATTCAGCATTTCCATTTTCTTGCCTTTTAGTTGGGTAAATTAATTGCAATAGCTTGATCCCTACTCATATTCAGAAGCTATGTCTTTTTTATTTTTTGGTACGTTTGTTATTTGAAATTTTATAACAGATTGCTTAGGCAAAGTTATTTTAACCTATACAGTAACACTTGCCTACTGCAATCATTGATTTAAATATTGTCTTACTCAAGCTTCTAATTTCCATCTATGATTGATTACTTAAATATGAGAAGATGTCTAGGTATTTTTCCCCTTCCTATTAGTTGAAAGACTCTCAAATTTACAAAGAGTTTCCTGCAATAATTTCAATTAGAACTGAGCAAATAGTCTCCACCTAGCAATTCAGGAAATGCACTATTATCTTCCTTCTTGCTGACTCTCTGGGGAAAGATCCTCAATAGAACTCATGCATTGCTAGCAGGAGTTGGTCGTCTTCTTCCCACATACGTACAGTTTACAGAATACATACAGTTCCCTGGAATATTTAGTATTCAAAATTAAAAGTCTTTTGAATGTTCTCACTAATTTTCACAACTGTATTATTATGCTGAATTGGTTGAACACAATAGCCAGTAAGGGCTGCACAACGAAAAACCTCATGGCAGGCAAACCTTGACCAGGTTTTCCCTCTATTTGCTACACTTGCAGAGCTTGAGGAGCACATATTTGAGATGACACTTGCCATCTGTTTAATACAAGGCAAACCACTTTTCGTGCCAGCCTTGGTCTAAGGCATGATGGTCACTTTGGAGACCAGAGTGAGAAAGAAAAGGAATGGAAGAAGTGAAAGTGATTTATTTGTCTGCTTAGGCTTGGACAACACAGAAAATTCTGCCTTGCCCATTCCCAGCCAAGAAATGATCCCTCTCCCCAGACTGTCACTTCATTTCTGCTCTCATTCATATTCATTTACCATGTCCTCAGTGGTCCTACCTATTCAAGCTGGAGAGGATCAGGCCTTGGCACCTTTGTTAGAATAACTTAGCTAGTAGAAAATTAAAAGGATGGGACAAGAGTTCAAGTTTTCCTGTTGTCAGCTACGAACACATTTGCAGAGAACATTTCTGGAGGGAGGGAAAAAACTTTCTGCTTTGTGAGCTTTTATTTTCAGTTAAGGGAGCCAAAACTATAGTCGTCGACCCTTTGCTCATCTGAGACAACACAGGCACACCTGCCTCAGCCTGGCAGCACTTTAAAGATCACAGGCAACTCATTCACATCTGTAACCCTATCCACACTGCCACTCACATCTAAGAAAGCTCCCAGGACTTCTTTGGGGATCTCTGAGAGGCCCAAAACTGCTTTGTGCTACTTGGAGGAGTTCCTTCACCAAATTTGTGCACGGCTGGGTCCATCTTCTGTTTGTACAGAATGGAGAGCGCTCACTGGCGGTAGGAGAGACCAGGGCTCAGTGATGGTGCTCCCTCAGCTACCAGGAAGCTTTGCAAGTGCCAGGGATATTCTGGAGCAGAAGCAGCCTGATGTCCTGCATATAGAAGGGGTGAAAATTTGAATGGCGGTACCGTTAAATCTGAATTAAGACACAGAAAAATCAGTGTGAGTGTGACAGCCTAGCCTAGCAGTCAGAGCACTTGCTGGGCAAAAAGGAACTCCTGGAGTATATTTAATGGCTGTTTGATTACTGAAAATGTTTATTCAAGCAGAAGCTTTAAACCATGCTCTCTCTCTCCTTGCTGAGTGTCCCAGCTCACAGTGCCACAAATATGCCGGGGTCTTCACACACCTTTTCCATCTGATCCAGCAGACTTCTTTTTTGTGCAATTCAAAGCACCAGAGCATAAATGGGAAGGTATGGGTTGCACTACCCTCTCATCGAGGGAGCCCATGGCCTCCTGCTGAGGGCTGTCAGGTGCCAGCTTTGATTTTCTATGGGCAGAGGAAGGTGCCCTAAAGACTCGGTCCCCAGTCATGCCAGAAACTGTTGGAAACTCCTATCTTGAACTACACGAAAAGGAGTGTGTGATGAGCAAAGAAAATCACAGTACATTTCCACAGCCTTTCCTGATGGATGCCCCTGGCAGGTCCCCACTCAGTGCTCTGGCTGCTCAGAGTCCCATTCTATGGCATGTACCCTTCCCTTTGGTCATGCAGGAGAATCAGGGACCTGCCCAACCTAAGATACAGTTACAAATTATAGCTGTGGCATATAACTGCTCAGGACTCCGTTGTACCCCTTGAAGAAAGAGAATTTTAGCCAACGCTGAAATGCTTTCCAGCCTCGGAAAGTCAGTCACTGCTTTCTGAATCGGCAAGTATCCTGAAGTCTCAGGGAAGCCTGTGTAAACACCATGACCTGGTATTTCTGAGGCAGACACAAATCTAAATCAGCTGAGGGAAACAGTAGGCATGCCTTTGAAGCTGGGCATAAAAACATATTTTGTAAGGGCTAATCTTCATGTTGTCCTGCACTTCATTCCCCATTCCTTTTCTTCATTTCAGCCAGAATCTGAGTCTGTATGTCTTTTCAAACAAACCACAAATAATTTCCCCTGTTGAATGTGTTTGCTATGGTAGTGACACTATTTTACAGTGCACCAAGAATTTCCTGAGGTTTTTTTGATACTATAACAACACCTCAGTTTTAATTACTTGAACAAAAGGGTTTCAAGTCCATCACAGTGCCTTTCAAGGCCTGCAAAGATATTAACTGATTCCATAACCAATTACCTACATTTTCCTTTACTTATTGCAAATGTGACCTTTTGTTAGAATTTGATTGCAAGTTTCCTGCTGTGAGTATATAACTATCTGTGTGTCTGAGAACGGCTACCCTCCACTCATGTGATGACTGCTGTTAATTTTAATACACTTTGATGGCTGGAGAACAAATAAGTGTCTGTGACACAGAGCAGAGACATTTGAAGGTGGATAAACTACCACTTTAATGAGTAGAAATCAGCGAGTAAAGGGGCCTTCTAGTGACAAACCAGAAGACCTTCAACCTAAGCAAAGCATTTTTCAGTCTGGAGGGGTTTAAAAAGAAAAATTCTACTTTCTGAATAGAGGTAGAATAACAAAATACCCCATAAAAATGAAGCAAATTACAGAAAAGAGGAATAAATAAATAACTGCTTTCAAGAGAGAATCTATTTCTCTTATAAATGAAACTGTGTGAGAGAAAATATTTCAGAGAAACTATTGCAGTTGTACTTTATTACCTGTTGATAGTAATTCTCTGAGAGAAAAAAAATGGTTTGTAGACCTGTTTTCACTACACTGGCACTGTATTACTGTTGTTTGGTTTTGGTTTTTTTTTTAACTTGATTCCAAAGACAATCCTCAGGCTAGAATCCTACCTCTGAAGAAAAATATACTCACAGACTTGTTGGAGTCCAGAGGAGAGCAAGAATGAAAATGAGGAAGCAGAATGGATTTGCTTGCAAGACAAGATTAAAAGAAGTTACTTACCCTAAGTAATGATCAAGGTGAAACATATTAATTCTTTATAAATATTTATATAGTGTGAATCCTTAAGAGTGAGAGGAATTAATTAACAATAGGTAAAGGAGGACTGGGATATCAGAAAGGTTGTAAATAATCTAAAAAGCTGTAGACTGGATTATTTATTGTACAGAAAAAATATACAAATCCTTCAAAGAGAATGAATTAAAAATATTGCCTGCTTATGTAAAACGATATGAGATTAAAGTTTGGTTCTTGAAGCTGCATTCTTTTCTTTACTGTTATTTCCACTAAAAATGCACAATTGCACAGAAACGTTGCATTGTGCAAAACCAGGAGACAAACAGAAAAGCCTTGCACCCAAGCTCTTTTTTTTCTTCCTTTTCTAGTTTTGCTCCATAGTTTGTGGGTATATTCTGAACCTTAAATACTAGCTTGTTATCACTAATGGAAGAGTTTGCAGAGCACAGCAACATCTCTGATTACTTGTAAAAAAGGAGGAGCAAGCAGAACAGATTCTCTGAATACATTCTTTCCTACTCAGTCACTATTGAATTGTTCCCCAAAACAATGAAATAATCAATTATTAGCCTACAGAATTATCTTTCCTTTTGTTCCCAACCACTGATTATTTTCATTTATTTTCAGAAAAAAATCAGGTTTTATCTTGCCCCCAGAAAGAAATCCCATCTTTGCACTGACTCCGGAATCTACTACTTGCCTGGACCCTTACTGCCTCACCAAACACACTATAAAATTATAGGAAAAGTTTCAGATTTGTATGAGGACTTAGGGCCCTCTACAGCATTTTAGGTTCACAGCCTATAGCTGACTTGTTTTCTGTTATCACTGTTAATTTAGTAAGCAAAGGGGCATTGCCTTTGTTTAAGATGCAAAATACTTCCCATTATAAAAGTCTTTCTCAGTGATAATTATTTCTGCTAATCACTTAACATTTCGGTCTGAAATTGCCCATGCAGAGTCAGATCATTTAATACTAGTTGCTGGAAGAGAAAATTTCAGCAAAAACAACACAGCTGACTCCGATAGATGAACAGAACTACCATGTTGCTTATTCCAGCTCCTCCATTCAGTGACGGTGTCAGAGGACACCCTGCTGTAGCCGACCTTTTTCTCAGAAGGCAGGAAAAAGCTCTTGGTCTGGCCCCGTGTTCACTAGTTCATCCTTGCTAAGGTAAATTTTAATGGTCACTTTATGGCCACTACGATGAAGTGGTCCCATAGTTTACTGGGACTTCCACTGTTGGCACACGCCATCCACAGAGTCATCCAAAACTCAGGGTGATGTTCTCCTTTTTCCTTTTTCTATATAGGCCACTAAGAGAAGGTTGTCTTTGACCCATTAGCTGAGTAGCTCCATGGCTGGTGGGTAGCTGGCCTTCTCCAAAATTGCCCTTCTACTCTTCTAACGTCAAAAACCTGCCATGATGTGGCCTACTAGCTTGCACCAATCTTTTTTATTCTACTGACCCCAGGTGGCCAGCAGTCATCCATAATCCGCCACTATTATCTTGGCAACTAGTCAATGAGCTTTCTAAACCTCCTGCCTTGCACATAGGTTCTCCGCTAAAAGTAAAGTTCCATATCAGAAAATGTTTTTTTCAAGACATTAATAAATATGTTCTTTCTTTTAGTGCACCAGACTGGAGCCCACTAGATACCTGGTGCACACCGACTGGAAAACAAAGCCAGTTCCCAAAGCAGTACTGTAATGGCAAGAGCATGAAGGCAGGCAAGGCTTCAGCTGTCAGAGCTATACTGATCATAGGACAGCACTTGAGTGTTAAGCTCATTGCCAGCTGCTATCCAGACTTGGCCTTCTACAGTGCAACTAGCAGATGCACTACATAACATTTTGGAATACAAATTGACATGCAAGGGTTGAAAATGATCCTGAGGAGGATGAGCAAGGTTCACGCTCAGCAATAGCCTCATACTGGAACTAGCTTATCAGCCAACAGACACAGTCAAAAGAGATCTGGCACACAAGTCCAAAGGCTTGGGTGGTATTTCCAAGAAGAATGACTGGTAACAAGTAGTTCCACACAACTTCTTAAAAAATCAATGTTGGATCCATGTTCACATTGAATAGAAACTGTCTGTAAAACAAAGCACTTTGTAGAACATTGCTCACAAAAATGTTCAGTTGGTCTTGCCTTTTTGTATCAGTGTGGCCTGTGATTTCTTTTTTTGGTTCTCAATAAGTATTACTAAAGCAGGAAGGAGGAAGTGCTTATAGTAAAATGGATATTTTTGTAATAAAATATATTTCATAGCCAGATGTATGTCACTCAAGGTCATGAATCCTAAACTGTGAAATCGAGTGAAACAGCAAATCTTACAAAATCTGCTTATATTAAGGGCAAAGAGTGTTTCAAATATAAGGCAATCAAGATGAATTGAAATCAGAATGATACAAGATGCAAAGCTGCATGTCTTGAAGAACTGAAACCACTTGCTCTTGGCACACATTGTATTTCCACAACATCTTGCAGAACGTCCACAATTTGTACCTTCCCCCATTATCATCTTCCTTGTCTTGTTCTTGTCTTCTTATTTTCCAAAGGGAAGTGATTTATACATTTTAGTCTTTTTTTGATCTCTCAGAACTGTATTTGCCTTTTTTTTTTTTTACTACTTCATAACCTTCTAAAAGTAATTACAAAAGTATCGATAAAACCTGTAAGGAAAATACTAAGAGCAAAGAAAATCATGTCTCTCCGAAACACACCTAATAAAATGCAGTCGGTCTTTACAAAACACATCTTAAAAGTTGTACTGTGGACAGTGAAGTTTCTTTGTGAGTAATAAAAAGGAAAGCATGATACTTTGTATCAGTGAAAAAGTGTTACCGGACCAGCTACGCAATGGCAAGGGCTTTCAGACTGATTTATTTTTTGCTCCTTCCTCTGTAACAACAGAACAATTTTAACCACTGTGTAGATTGAGACAGATTGTCACATTAGTAGCCACTGGTCTTGCTGGTGAAGCAGAATGACAAGAGGAATTGCATTGCTTTCAGATGCTACAAGTATTGTATGTGCAAGATGGACAAGATAGGTGGGATTCAGTTGCCTAAACTTTGTCACCTCATGCTATCTGAGATACCCTGGGGCAGCCACAACATCTGCATGGGGCTGGCAGGTCTGAAGTAGGGCTTTAGGGAGATTTGCTCCCTTGCAAATAGCAAGTGGAGGCCAGGCAGGCTTAAAATGTCAGAGCCAATACCAAAAGTGATAATTTACACCCCTGTTTAGATAATTGAATCTTCCCCTCCTCCTTGAGTATTCATTAGCTTGACCTCCTTGGAGTGCTTGGGGCTGTAGCTTGCCTTTCACTCTGTTTCTACTAGAAAATGGAATTTCTCCAGAGATTTCATTGAAACTGAACATTGCACCCCAACCTTTTGATTCCCCAGTTATTCAGCTGGGAAAGGACTGAAAAGGTTTTCTGTCTGTTTCCTTTCTTTCTCTTTAGGAGTTCAGAGAAACTATAGGATGCACTAGCTGGGTCCTCACACCTCACTTCTGGCCACCATGGCAGAACAGAAGGAAACTCCTCCTGGAGGTGTTACGGTTTGCTAACAATTTTCAATCTCTTTTTGAATTAGATGCCTAAGACACATGACCTCTACAAAATAAATAAAAGCTACTGAAATAAAAGCTACTGAAATCTTTGCTGTCTTATAACATTGCACAATGGCGAGTGCTCTCTGATAGGAGGTGAAAGATTTGTTCTGACATACCTAATAATTTGGAAACAAGGAGCTCGACTCAGTTCTCCTGCCGGCCAGGAGACCGCCTGCAGCAGAAAACCATTGAAGAATTGCAGGTGCAGACTTCCCAGGCTTGACAGAGCTGTTCCATCTCATGTTAATAATTAAATATTCATTGGAGCATGGACCAGAACCTGACTCTCCCACTTCCCAGGTGATAGCCCTAATTACATGCCTGTGTCATCAATCTCTGTCTTTGCTGTAATGAATTATCATTATTTGTATATATTGGAAGAATTTTAATAGGAGACAGCTCCGCTCCCTCTTCCCCTCCCCTCTGAATATCTGACAGCCAAGAGGTTGCAGCGCTCTTTCTTGCACAGATGAAGAACTGGGTTCAAGTCTTCCCTCTGAATTACATGGAGTAATGAATCTGAGAAGAGGTGCATGGAGAACAGCCATAGTCACTGCAAGGTAGCCCTTGAAGACTCTTCCTTTTGCTAAGCTGAGGGAGACCGAATCTGGTAAGAATTCAACTGAGGTCATTGTGAAGAAGGATCCTGACCAGGATGGCTATGGGTACATGTTTGCGCATGTCCATTAGCCACTGAACTAGGGCTTTAGCAATCTTGCTAGTTCCTTGAGACTACAGTTATGCACCAAAAGGAACACACAGATGCTTAAGTCTCTTTGCACATCCAGCCCTTGTTATCTACAGGACTACCTGTGGAGCTATACATTGCTTCAAGTACTTTTCTAATGAAAGACAGTATCAATAATCAATATACTGGCTCTACGCTCCTCTCCCTTCAGGTATCATTACACAGTCCTTGCCACTGACTTCAACAACATAAAGATTTCACATTAAGACTCACACAAAAGATCCTTTAGACTCTATAATCACATATTGCCTCTCCAAGGCATTTTCTGCAATGCAATGCCGTATTTTCATATCCATTACTCACACTCAGTGTAACACTTCCAGCACTAACACTGTTGAAATTACTTGTGCAGGCTTTAAATAGGCTGTTTTTACTACACTAAGTAAGTGTTTCCCCAGAATTTTCCATAGCTAGATGCTTCCTGAAATGCAGCACAAGAGAATTCATTTATCACAAGTTAAGAGTCTGTTAACGCTTACCTTTTCTTTAGGAAAACAAATAAGATTAGAACTGATACACTTAGCAGTATTTATACTAGGCTCACTAGTTCTATGCATTCTCAGTGTGTGCAGAATTACTAACTCTACAGTGCAGAAAAGCTTTTTCTATTATACTCTGGTCAAAAGAGAGCATGGATTTTTTTACACAACATCTTTACACATTAACCTCTTTAATATTGTAGCTTCTCTCTTTAGTGTCTGAGTGCTTTGCAAAGTCAAGCTGCAGCAGGGGCCAATGCAGTCCCCAAGTGACTGGGAGAGGCAAGGGACAGAAGAGGAGCTTTACCCCTTGCATATCTGATCACATACCGGGGCATGAGCCTTCTTGCCCCACCATACACTAGCCATGACACAGCTCCCACTCACCAGCTTCTGTGTGGTGTCACAGATCCCCTTCAGTGATCTGCACCTGCCTCCTGTGACCAAGATGCCAAGAAGAAACTGCGATGTTGTGCTGTGGATGCCCAGGCTCCCAGTGCTGCTGCAAGGAGCTGGATATGGGGACTATTGTGTCTTCACCCCCTTCTGTAAATCTGCACCTGCAAATATTGACTGAATTTCCTATTACAGATAACATGCCCATAGCCAATCCATGCCCATATCATTTATCTTTGGTCCTTCCCTGTTGCATCTATCATGTTTGTTTTAAAAGTAACTACTATGTAAAGCAGCAGTAATTAAAACATTGCTTTATAAAATCCATTCAAAGCTGTAATTTTGAAAGTAGTCCCATGCAAATCTTTTGCACTCCAGTTGTGCTTTTGCTAACAGCAGTTACAACAGTGTCACCCCAGTGAGTTTTTTGGAATTACTATTAGTTTCACCCTAACAGAAGTGACAGGACAATCAGGCTTTCTGAATCAGCTTTAACATGGTCAGAGGGAGAAAAACACTGAAGGCAACACTAAATTTTTGCTATATTAGTGCCAGCATTCACACATCATGCCCTCACCCCGGCACAGTCTTTGTGAAGCCAGAAAAGATGTGCAGCAGGACAGTGTATATTGATTGACAAGGTCTTATGGGACCAAGGAGAAAGTTTCACCTGCAGTTGGGTATGAGGGAGGAAATGGCACACTGCTAGAGCTTGAATCATAGCGTTTCTACAGCAGGAAAAAAGGGAAAAGCAGTGAGAACATCTGTTGGGACTCAAGTGTGCTTTCTGATATACAGCTACAAGTACTATTGATTTAATCTTCTTTCATTCATACATGAGAGAGACAAACTTTACCTCTGCTTATCATTGCTTTAATAATTAAGAAGCTAAAAGCCTACATGTGATCTCCCATATATAAGTAAGAAAATTTGATGAAAAATATGAAGAAAAAGGGAAGGGAATAATGTTGGCTGAGCAGCTGACTGGCTACGGTGCAGAACATACTAGCACATCTGTTTTATCACATTATTATTATTGTGGTGGCTTGCCATGCCATCTAGCAGGGACTCAGGGAACTACCAGTTCTGGGAAAGTAGTGAAAAGGCAACACAAAAGCAAGACAAGGAAAAAAGATCTGGAATATATATTTACCGAGAATAAAAACATTTGCATTTTTCACATAAAATAATTTCTGAATGAAGAATAGCTTCTACAAAGAGTATCTTTAACCTAATTCTGTAAAACAGACAGCACTTTCACAGGATCACTATACATGGAGTATGAAAATATTTATCTTCTACTTTTAAGTGCCTCATGTTTTCTCATTTTTTCTAATATTAACAAAGAAAATCTGCAGCTGACTTTCCATATATCATGCGGGATAACTATTTGAACTCTGTTGTGTTCATTGTCTTAATCCATTCCCTGACTACTTTTCTGATGCTTCTTTCGGTTGACCCCGTCATGCTTCTAGACCAATACTGAAATTGCACTCACAGTGGTTGGTGAACATCACTGATGACCAGCTAAACTACACTCAAATATCCGTCGAGTGTAGTTGCTAATTTTAATTTTAGTTTTAACTTTAATTTCATGTAACTTTACTAATTAATGGAATGCAAAAATGGCTTGTTAGACTTTTCCTTTTTTAAAGAGGTATTATGCATTTTTTTGGTTAAAGTAATTTCCAATCCAAGAAATTACTAACCCCCAACAAACATACCAAATCAAGAGTACATTAAGCAAAACTTCATCACTTCAGGATCCTACTAGAAGATGGTATTTTATATTATATGGACAAAATAATATTTCCGTTCTCTATTTAAGTATTTTCTGAACCAGGAGAGCAGAATGACAAACAAAATATTTGTACTTAATAAAAGCTACAGATACTATATCCCATGGCCACACAGGCAAAATATATCCACACCTCTACATATACCAGTACCAGGTCAGTGGTGGGTCACTGAGGACCGCGGAATCCATTGGCACAGAGTCTAGTGCTGAAGCACATTGAGTGTAACTTTGTGGTGTAGGTACTAAGGGAGATGACTAGAAAGGTGCCCCCCTAAGTTTGCTGCTTGTGAAGAGAGAGGGTCTAGCTTGTGGAGCCGCCTGGGCCTCCCTTTCCCACCGGTGGCAGCTCTGGACGCTTTGCCCCTCGGAGGCACCGTTGAACATGGGGGGGCTGTGCCACTTGCAGGGCGCTGGGTCGGTGGGGTTCTCTGAGGACCCCCGACCCTCCTGGAATGTGGTTGCCATCGTCTCGTCGAGCAGGCCCCAAGCACAGTACAAGGAGGGGGCTGGAGCCCAGGGCTCATGACAGGAGGAGGAGGGCGGTCCCCATGGCCCAGGGCCAGCCTTTCTCTGGGGCAAGCAACGTGGCAGGTGGGAGCCAGCCCCAGGAAAGGAGCCCTCAGCCCCCACCACCTTCCTCCTTCTCCCACAGTTGGGCACCTTTCAGGCCACAGGCCCCCCCCCCCACCCAAACCCCCCATATTTCACCACGCGCATCGCCCACAGGCACAATCGACATCACAATGGCCTCCTGCTGTCAAGAGCCACCTCACTGTTGCTCGGGACCTGTAAAAGCAGGGACCCCTGCAGCTGGCCCACAGTTCACCGAGCTGCCAGCATGCCTGTAAGGAAGAGGAGCCAGAGCAGCGAGGCGCAGGGCTGCCCACCTTTGCATGGCACGCCATGGAGCCCCTCCCCGCAACCGCGCAGGAGGAAGGCCCGTGTCAGGAGGAGGAAGCAGAGGCAGCGGAGGAGGAGGAACAAAACCACCCCTCGCGGCAGAAGCGCCACCAACCTCGCACCTCTGATCGATGCCATGCAGCGCCTGTCTCTGGACCCCCCAGAGAACGCCGTGGCACCTCCACATGCCTGCCTGCCAGGGAGCAGCCGCAGCGGCGAGGCGGGTGGCTGCCCACCTTTGCGTGGGACAGCAGCACAGAGACGGTTCCCGCAGCCGCCAAAGAGGAAGGCACCTCCCAGGAGCCTGAAGAAGGGCCATCAGGGGAGGAAGAGGAGCAGGACGAGGAGGAGCAGGACGAGGAGGTGGAACAACATCACCCCTCGCGCCATGAGAGCAATGGCCCACGCTCACGCCACCGACCTCGTCCGGTGCGCGGCTGTGGGCACACAGCGCAACAGCACGGGGCCCTGGCGTGTCTATCTGCTGAGGCACGGTGTGAGGCCCAGGCGTGACAGACCATCAGAGGGCGACGTGGAACCCATGGAGGTGGATCCACCTCAAGAATCATCAGTGATGGCAGCAGGTCCACCTGCCACGGGCAGCGCCTGGCAGTACCCCAGCCATCCAGGCTCCTCTACGTGAGATGGCGCCAACAGCCTCGCAGGAGCGTCCGCACGGCTCCCTGCCGGTGGCCCAGCCTACGCACCTTCGAAGCTGCATGGACAATAAACAGCAGCACAAGAATAAAAACGCTGTCGGCCTCTCTTATTTGGCACTTTGCCAGATCTGCACTGTCATGTCCCCTCCTGCTCTCTGTCCCATCCCTCTTTGAGTGGCAGGCTCTTTCTGGAAGCTCTCCGTTTCCAAGCCCACCTTTGTGCTTTGGCAGTGCCTTACATTCTGGCTTTTCTGAGGCTCTAACAGCAACCATTTGATAACAGTTTTTTAGACGGACTACAGTTAGCAGCAGGAAAACCACTGAACCCGAGGAATGTCTTGTTTCCAGAGAGAACAATCTCCCAACAGATCTGAACTGTAGTGTTGAGAAAGTAAGCTGGTTGCATAGGAAATGCCGTGACAAGTGCAGCACTCTCCTGCCTGGACCTGTAAGAAGTACCACCTTTTAGAGGAAAATTTAAATCACCCCTTAAATCACCTGCGACGATCACTTTACCTTTCCCAGCACACAGCTGATGCTCCGCTTTTGCACCTTTTGCCTGTGGCTTTCAAAATTTCCTCCTGTTCCCAAAGGGAGGAGCTACGCTGACATTGCAATGAACTCAGCGGGAGGTTTTCATCGTTCTGAGATACTCTCAGACTCTGCCTTGACAAGTGATGTTGACTAAGCCTAGGCCAAGCTTAGTGAGCCAGGCTCAGGTAGGCCAACCTAAGCGTAACATTTTTGCTCAGAAGAGACGTAGAACTTCACATCTCTACACTAATGAATGGGCAGTGGTGTGAGGAATAAAGCGGAGGAGGAGGAGCTAGAAGCTTCGGCCCAGGCCCAGAGCTACGACGACCTCGGTGGCATAAGTGAAACCTGGCGGGATGAGTCCTCTGGCAGGTGTGCTGTGATGGACGGCTAGCGGCTCTGCAGTGGGGACAGGCAGGGCAGGCGAGGCAGGGGGGCTGCGCTGGATGTCGGGGAGGGGCTGGGCTGTATGGCGCTTGCAGCTGGCGACCACACTGTTGAGAGCCTCTGGCTAAGGACGAAGGGGAAGGCAAATAAAGCACACGTTGTTGTGGGAGCCTACTATCCACCAGACAGCCAGGCTGCCGCCGCAACCTCTGCCGCCGTCGTTGAATTATTCTGTGAGGAACTAAGGGCTGTCCAGAGATCAGCTGCCCTTGTCCGGCCTTATGGGTGATTGGCACTTGCCAGGCGTCAAGTGGGAGTCTCACAGAGCGGGCACAAACTGGTCCAGGAAAGTGCTGAAGCACGTTGAAGGTAACTTCATGGTGCAGGTACTAAGGGAGACGACTAGGAAAGGTGCCCTCCTACCTTTGCTGCTTGTGAAGAGAGAGGGTCTCACGGGCAAAGTGGTGATTGGTGTCTGTCTTGGTTCCCGTGACCACCAGGTAGTCGAGTTTCAAGTCGCTGGCGACAGGAGAAAAACTGCCAGCCAAATTTCCACCCTGGACACAAGAAGAGCAGACTTGCACCTGCTGGAGGAACCACCTTCAAAGGTCCCCTGGGAATCGGCTTCTGAAGGTTGTGGGGTGCATGAATGCCGGTCACTCTTTGAAGAGCCTTCTCTTAAGAGCGCGGGAGCAGGCAGTTCCAGAGTGTGGGCAGTCAAGCAAGCGGAGCAGAAGGCCGGCTTGGCTGAGCAGGGATCATCTTCTCAAACTTTGGTGCAGAAGGAAAGCGTACAGGCATTGGAAGCAAGGACAGGTGACACGGCAGGGCTGTGGGGGTGCTGTTTGACCCAGCAGGGGGAGAATTTGTGCAGCTGAGGCTTGATTTAGAGTTCAAGCTGGCCAGTACTGTGACGGGCAAGAGAATACTTGAACAGCAAAAGGAGCATCAGAGATAACATTGGCCCATTGCTTGGGGCAGCCCGTCACCCTCACAAAGAGGGGCACAGACAAAGCAGAGGCAAAAACTTCTAATGCCTTCTTCACCTCTGGCTTTAGCACCGGTGGTGGACCCTGGGTGCCCGGAGCCCTTGTGTTGGAAGACTGTGACCGGGGGGATGATCATCGGCTCCCAGCCAACTCTGAACTTCTGGAGACATGCTGCTCCAGCTGGATACACCCAAGTGTATGGGGCCCGATGGGATTTGTCCCAGGGTACTGAAAGAGCTGGACGATGTGATCATGGGACCTTTCTCCATTAGTATTATTCAACCACCTTGGGAACCTGGAGAGGTCTCAGTCCACTGGAAGCTGGCAAATGTGGTCCCAATCTTCAAGAAGATTAGACGGAAGACCCTGGAGTAATTACAGGCCTCTCAGTCTCACTTCAGTGCAAGGTAGAATTATGGAGAAGGTCATCCTGGGAGTTACGGAAAAACACTTGGAGAGACAACGCAGTCCTTGGTCCTACACAGCAACGGGTTCACGAGGGGAAAGCCCCGCTTAACTAACTCCACGTCCTTTTAGGACAAGGTCACCCATCGAGGCGAAAAAGGGAAGCCAGCAGATGCGGGCTTTTCTGGATTTTAGCAAAGCTTTGCCTACTGCCTCTCACAGAATCCGCCTGGACAAAACGTCCAGCAGACAGCTAGACGAGTCCGTAACACCTTAGGTGAACAATTGGCTGACGGCTCGTGCTCAAAGACTTTGAGGAAATGGGGTTCCATCAGGCTGGTGGCCAGTCACCTGTGGGATTCCCCGGGGCTCCGTTCGAGGGCCAGTGCTCTCCACTGTTTTCCTACATGATCTGGATGCAGGAGTCGAAGGCACAGGCCCTCTCCTCCACTCTGCCTCGGGGCTCCGTGCACAAGAGATGGCACCTTTCCCTGCTCCAGGGGTGGCAGGGTCGGGCAACGGAAAGAAGAGCTCACGCCACACTTGGCAATCAACAGCTCCTTTCTGGAGTGCCCGGCAGAGCTTGCGCAGGCCGCCTGAGCCTCCCTTTCCCACCGGTGGCAGCTCTGGACGCTTTGCCCCTCAGAGGCACCGTTGAACATGGGGGGGCTGTGCCACTTGCAGGGCGCCAGGTCGGTGGGGTTCTCTGAGGACCCCTGACCCTCCTGGAATGTGGTTGCCATCGTCTCGTCGAGCAGGCCCCAAGCACAGTACAAGGAGGGGGCTGGAGCCCAGGGCTCATGACAGGAGGAGGAGGGCGGTCCCCATGGCCCAGGGCCAGCCTTTCTCTGGGGCAAGCAACGTGGCAGGTGGGAGCCAGCCCCAGGAAAGGAGCCCTCAGCCCCCACCACCTTCCTCCTTCTCCCACAGTTGGGCACCTTTCAGGCCACAGGCCCACCCACACCCAAACCCCCCATATTTCACCACGCGCATCGCCCACAGGCACAATCGACATCACAATGGCCTCCTGCTGTCAAGAGCCACCTCACTGTTGCTCGGGACCTATAAAAGCAGGGACCCCTGCAGCTGGCCCACAGTTCACCGAGCTGCCAGCATGCCTGTAAGGAAGAGGAGCCAGAGCAGCGAGGCGCAGGGCTGCCCACCTTTGCATGGCACGCCATGGAGCCCCTCCCCGCAACCGCGCAGGAGGAAGGCCCGTGTCAGGAGGAGGAAGCAGAGGCAGCGGAGGAGGAGGAACAAAACCACCCCTCGCGGCAGAAGCGCCACCAACCTCGCACCTCTGATCGATGCCATGCAGCGCCTGTCTCTGGACCCCCCAGAGAACGCCGTGGCACCTCCACATGCCTGCCTGCCAGGGAGCAGCCGCAGCGGCGAGGCGGGTGGCTGCCCACCTTTGCGTGGGACAGCAGCACAGAGACGGTTCCCGCAGCCGCCAAAGAGGAAGGCACCTCCCAGGAGCCTGAAGAAGGGCCATCAGGGGAGGAAGAGGAGCAGGACGAGGAGGAGCAGGACGAGGAGGTGGAACAACATCACCCCTCGCGCCATGAGAGCAATGGCCCACGCTCACGCCACCGACCTCGTCCGGTGCGCGGCTGTGGGCACACAGCGCAACAGCACGGGGCCCTGGCGTGTCTATCTGCTGAGGCACGGTGTGAGGCCCAGGCGTGACAGACCATCAGAGGGCGACGTGGAACCCATGGAGGTGGATCCACCTCAAGAATCATCAGTGATGGCAGCAGGTCCACCTGCCACGGGCAGCGCCTGGCAGTACCCCAGCCATCCAGGCTCCTCTACGTGAGATGGCGCCAACAGCCTCGCAGGAGCGTCCGCACGGCTCCCTGCCGGTGGCCCAGCCTACGCACCTTCGAAGCTGCATGGACAATAAACAGCAGCACAAGAATAAAAATGCCTTTAGCCTGTCTTGGCACTTTGTGACATAAATATGCACCAGGCTGAGGAGATCATTCACCTGGTCAATGGCAAGCAGCTGTTGTCTCTGCTGCCCTCCAGTACTAATGCCAGGCTCAGGCACTCCCTGGAGGTGGAGACCTGCACAACCGCACGTGTGTGGGGAGCTCCCTCTGGCTCACCACATTCCTTCTGGTGATGGTTTTCAGGTGAGTGGAATTCTTTGACCACAGCCCAGGACACCACTACCCTTGACCTTGCCACTTTTTCTCTATCTGCATATAACTGCCATTTACTTAAAGAATTTTTTCTGGGCAAATTCTGTTTACATAAAATTTTCATTTTGACTGTTCGTTTATCTTTTCTGATAATGTAATTGAAAAGATGTATGGAGAATGGATATAATTATCTTTCTAGTCAGTTCTGAGGCATTTTATTTTTAAATAGAGTTTCCAGGCTTTTTTTTTTTTCTACCTGGTATTGAAAGTTTTCTAAAAATGCCTCCATGTAGCACACACAAATATTTTCTGTATTAGAAAAAAAAAAAACAATCAGGCAAAAATCTATAACAAATCTTTCTGCCTCTGAATTTCCCTCTTTCCCCCAAATGCTCACTAGTGCTCATCTTCTCTTCACTACTTCTTACCCTATCCCGGTAAATCCCACTCCCTCCTTCGTTTCTGCGATGACTTATGACAAGACTTAAGTGATTTTTAAGGTGGAGCAGATTATAATGAGGTACAGATTATATGATGTAAAATACTTTTTCTTTGTTGCCATTTTAAAAAGCCACAGAAGTGTACAGAAAATATATAGGAAACTTAGATGTACCTAGAAGACGTATAAATCTGTGAGTCTTTCATACACCTAGACATGCACACACATTTTTCTTGGCATTTTGTATTCAAAAGTAATAAAGTTGGACAGGAAATATTTCACAGGTGACCTGCTGCCAAGAAGAATTTGAATTATTTTTGGTCATTTTGAGTTATGAGGTCTCAAGATAAAAGAATAGAACATTAAGAATAAGCCATTAAGTCACTTAACCAAACAATCCTAAAGGAGTTTGCTGCTAAAGTGAACCACATTTCTCTGTTCCTCTACCTGCTGTAATGAATGATACATGAAGCACTTCAGATAGTACCATGGGGTTCAGAGTGATGAGCTGACAATGTGACTTTCCTTGGCTACACTGGCAAGCCACCGAATCAAAAAAAGAAAGTATTAAATCATTGTGGGGTTGGGTTCCTCTCCCCTCAACTTCTTCCAACTACCTGGTACACAAATATATATTTTTACTTGAATGACATAAGGCTCTTTTCCCCCACCCTTCATAATTAAGAAAGTACTGCAACATATTTGTTTTGTAATGAAGTTGAGATTTACCAACATGAAACACTATCTGTATATTTGTAAAAGTATTTTACAAATCATAGAATCATTAAGGTTGGAAAAGACCTCTAGGATCATCAAGTCCAGCCGTCAGCCCAACACTACCATGCCTCCTAAACCATGCCCTGAAGTGCCACATCTACATGTCTTTTAAATACCTCCAGGGATGGCGACTCCACCACCTCTCTGGGCAGCCTGTTCCAATGCCCGACCGCTCTTTCAGTAAAGAAATTTTTCCTAATATCCAATCTAAACCTCCCTGATGCAGCTTGAAGCCATTTCCTCTCATTCTATCACTAGTAACTTGGGAGAGGAGACCAACACCCACACCGCTACAACCTCCTTTCAGGTAGTTGTAGAGAGCGATAAGGTCTCCCCTCAGCCTCCTCTTCTCCAGGCTAAAATGTCCATATAGTGAAATCCTTATGCAATGAATACGACTCAGTGAAGACAGCTGTGCTGGTTTTAGCTGGGATAGAGTTAATTATCTTCCCTGTAGCTGGTGAAGTGCCGCTTCCTATGCTCTGCCACGTGGGCAGGAGGCCGGGAAGGGCAGGGCCATGGCCAGGGCAGCTGACCCCGACTGGCCAATGTTCATTCCATACCATGTGACACCATGACCAGTACATTAACGGGGGGGGCAGTTGGCGTGTGGCAGGGCAGTTGTGGCTCGGGGACACATGATCATAAAAAGTGAAATAAAAGATAAAACCAGTAAAATACAGGGAATACAGAATATGTTCTGTATAAATTAATCAAAATGTAAGGGACAGAGGACACAAGGAAAAAATCCATTCTGTAAAATATGTAAGGCCAGTAAATGGGAAAAGTTTTAGGAAAAGTTTTACACTCTTGTTATATTTCTATCATTAGATGAAATCAGAAATAGCTAGGTTGCAGATTTCAAAAAGTTGTTCCAAATGAGAAAATCCTTGTCAAACAAGGGTGTTTCTCGTTAAGCAAGGCCTGACACCAAGCAAAACTGTTATCCAGAATTAGAAAGAAATATAAAACTATATGTGTTCACTGGGAGTATATGCTTAACATCCTTTCCATTTACTGCTGGAATAGAACATATTTCACCAACATTTAATAAATATAAATATATCTGATGTTTACCAATCACAGGACATTATTCATTAAATACTTTCTCTCTTTGACTATTTCTGGTATTTTTATATCTTTAATGTAGACCACTTTATTCCATGGCTGTTCTTGAGGAACAAGAATGTAAGAAGATGCTGGATGATAGCTACTTCATCAAAGCCATGGAAAACTTGAGAGGCCACCATAATCCAGAATGGCATTTAAGAAGGTAAGCAAAGCTTAGAGAAGTGCAAGCCTCTTCATTCCAGAATCTGGTATAATATCAAAAGCACCACAAAAGCAATACTTATAAAAATAAAATTATGGTAACCTTTGGAAGCGGGACTTAAGTTTGAATGGAAACAATCCTTTTTAATTTTCATCCCAAAAAGCAATGCAGATTTCACATATGTTGTCTTAACTGAGAAAGTGAGAACAGACATGAAGTCATCTAATTGTCAGTGTCCTAAAGCTCTGACTCTTTTATTTTAGTTTGTTGGCTTTCATAAGCACCAACCAGATGATTACAATTCCTCATCATATTTGATTTTGATTTGAGCTTTGATCTTTTTCCACATTGCTATAAAGCCAGAGACTCTTTTGCAACAGCAGAGTTCAAGTCTCCTTCCCTTAGACTACTAGAATATTTTTGTGGGAAAACAAAGTTCAAGTCCTTTCCATGCCTTACTCAGAACAAGGTCTGGAAGACATTTTTAATGCACCAGTGTTCAACGGAACCAGTGTCTCTGGACTGATGCATCATTTCTACAGATTGAGAATGGACCACTGCAATGATCTAATTACCTTTATAACACAGTCCATAATGGTTTCCAGATTCCAGCCTTGTTTCAGTTAATACACATTTTAGAAAATACCAGCCTTAAAAATAAAGTCAGCAATGCTGCAGAATCTACTGCAATCTTTGGTAAATCACACTCACTGTAAAGCCTCCTTTCCCCCGGTCTGAATCTGCTTGTCTATAGCTTCCAGCCACTAGACCTTATCCTTTTTTAGCCAGACTAAAGAGCCCATTACCAAGGTTTTGTTCGTTGCATTTATACTAGTAGACCCTGATCAAGTAATTCCTTAACCTTGTTTATGAGGCAATGCAAAAATGAAACTTGTTAGATCTTCCACTACACAACGTATTTTCTACTCTTGTAATTAGTACGATGGCTTTCTCTGAACTTTCTCCAGTTTATCCACATTAATGAATGAACTGTGGACCTCAAACTGGACACAGTATTCAAGCAACAAATGCACTCATGCCAAATTCAGAAAGATATACCTACTCAATACATCTCTATTTATTCCTCCAAAGTTCATAAAAGTTATTTAAGGCACAGAATTGAACTGGCAACTCATAGCGATCTGACGATCAACAAACTCTCCCAGTCAAAGGTAATAGTCAATGCTTCCTGTTACCTAAAATCATTAAGGCTGCGATTCACACAGGATAAATAGCGACTCAGGCTGTTATAGTTATCACTTCATAGAAATAATTTTTTTTCAGTAAACATGGACAGAATTTTATTTTTCCTGTACAGTTCATTGCACTGAAACACATTCAGCTTTGTGCCAGCTTTGGCTGGGTAAGCAGCAGTGAACGATATCACTGCTGAATCCTCTTCCTTACTTAACAATGCTTCAGCCCTTCAATCCTCAGCAAACCATCAGTAGCTATTACATGGTTTTTTAGGACACTGATAAGAAGCTAAGTGTCATAGGGTTGAGAAAGGATGCCATCAAGAGCCCAAGAGGAATGCACCCTTTCAGCAACGAGTCTCATTTTACACGGACATTTTCACACCTAAGAATCAGCTACTCTTTAACACATGTAAAACATGTATAGTGTTGCTGGTTGATTATAAAACTTTCATTTCTGAATCAAAACATCATGGACTACTACTAAGTCTAACCGTCACAGAAATCAGAGGAGATTACATTAACACTTTTAGCTTTACCAACCACTACTTCTAATTTCATCAAAAATATGTCATGCTAGCTTGACATGGTCTCGTTTTCGTATAACTCATGTTGATTGGCACTAATTATACAACACTTATTTAATTCATTATTAATTAGGTCCCTTATTATTTTGCCCAGAAGTGATGTCAAGCTGACAGACACATAATTATCCAGGTCATGCCTTTTACCCTCTTTGAATGTTGGCAGATTAGCCATTTTTGTGTTCTCTGTCCAGTATTTCAAAGCTTGTAAAAAATCAACAGTAATGATTGAGGAAGCTCATTGGACAGCCCTGTTGAAACTAATTATCTGGGCACACCAATTAAAAAACTTCTAAATTTAGCAGCTACTAAAGAGCAACCCCTTGAGTACCTACTACTGGAAATTATTTCACTGACCTATTATACAATTACATAATAGATACATATTTTACTTTTCCTATCTTTTTACATCACTTAAAAATTTCACGACATCCCTCTCACATTAGACCAATACATCTGTTAAGACTCTCTCTGATTCTAAAGTAATTCAGTGCTTATCAGCCTTAGTTATGCTCACTATTCGTCTTGTTTCCCTTCTATTTTCTTCATTTTCCTTCAGCCTTTTATAATAAACGTATTACTTAATTTTACAGCTCTACTAGCTGTCCTCTGAATGTGGGGATAAGTTTATAATCCGTGTGGCTGCCTTTACTCCTGACTCTAAGCCAACAAATAAAATTTCCACATAGCACGCCCAGTTTTTTTTTAAACTTTTCTTTTTAACCTGACTAAATACTCCCAAAAGAATCAGGTCATCATCATCTTCTGGCTTTCACAAATAACTCTGATTTAGCCTTTAAAACAGTCATAACTTTTCTGTTTCATACTATTCACAATAATTCCTACTATAGACTGGATTTTGTGACTGCTACTGAGCTTTGAGCTGAATTTTTTTTTAAAAATGGAAATATGACAACCCTAGAATCTCACTCCTGTCTGATTCAGCTCAGATAATAGTTGACAATAGCTCATATTTATAATTTTATATGTGAAACTAAGTTCACATAGAACAGTTTACATTTATCTACACCACATTTCAGTTCCTTGGAGGGGTGGGAAACACTGCCCAGTCAGTCTAAAAAGCTCCTTTGGTTATTCTTCAGAATAACATTTTCTTCACTATCTCAAATGAACTGATAAGGAAGATTGCCCATTTAACTTTCCAGCCCCTTTTCCAGGCCTTCTACAAAGAAGTTGAAGAGTGTTTTACTGGTAGAGCTTTATTATACACAAATAAATCACAACCATTTCTGGCTATGCTACCACTAGCTGTTGCTGATTCAGGAATCAGGCCCACAGGGCTACTTCTCAGCCACAGGACTTTGAAACCTTCTCAGACTCCAAAGCCCTGACCCCAAATCACTGCAAGATCCAGCCATGCCTTTGACCCGTTACTTTGAGCTGACCTTATACTTTGCCTTTGCTTTTGTTGCACAAAAGTCATCGAGGAGCATAAGCCAAGCAAAATAAGGCCAAGCACAGGCTCTGGCTTGATATCCAGTCACAGGCTCTGGCTTGATATCCAGTGTTCATAACTGGAGACCACAACTGTGGACTACATTGCAACATACATACCTACAGATAATGTCAGTAATCCTTCTGCCGAAGGCTGCTAGGAATAAAAACAGCCAGCTCAAGTACTTCACCATTCCTTACCAAAAACCCAAGCAACCCATCCTTCTCAAGTATAAACAGAGCCGACTCGAACTCCCATCCAGAAATCCAGGAAACTCAGTTATCGGATCTGAAACCATCACATTTCACCACATCCAGTTCATAGGTACTGTGTCCAAGTATCTTAAACCTCGAGAAACATACCTGTGCAGAAGGAACAGAAATAAAAACAAACTCAATAAAGTTTATAAATCAATTAATAAATCAACAATATTAGAGAATAATAATCTCCCACATGTAGACATCCAACAGCCTCGTTCCTGATCCTATTGGTTATGAGTGACTGGTAGACAATACATTCAAATATTAGCCACTGTATCCCCCCTTTGCATGTCAGTCAGCTTGTTTTTCAGAGTTAGCACAAACTGAACTTGGAGCAGGTCCAGTTCTCACTCTGGGTGTGCTGCTCCTGAGAGCACTCTGCAGGCAACCACAGTATCAGGGATTTACAGCTCTGGAGCCGATCAAGCAGGCAACTGCTACAATCTCTCTGCCAACTTCAGCCCTTAAAATGCTTCATTTCAAACCTGTTCATGGCCTCTCCCCTCACAGAGAGACCTAGGCTGTTGGGGACAAGAGTAGAATCCTTCCCACGCAGAATGTGCATGTTCCTAACTACATCTTTTGGAAAAACAAAATAAAAATCATTCTGTCCCAAGTAAATATACTACAGCAGGCTTCTACACTAAACTCCCCCTCTTCCTTATAGCTGCCATAGTGAAAACAAATTTAAATCTTTGAAAGTTACTTATGCCAACGAAAGTCAGTGATTTCAATATTTGGACAGAGTTAACCAGAAATGACCTGCTGTTAATACCAATCACAAGTGAAGACTAATAGAATTTATGCAGTATTTTACCAGGTTGCTATGCTATAAAGTCTCTTAGATCTTCCTCCTATGTAATTAGTACAATAAAGAGATCTCATTTTAATCATTAATGAGTGCAGTGCAAACAGTCTAGATCTCTTGATCCACACAACATTAAGATAAAATCTAGCCAAATGCCTGCCTACTTAGATCTCTTTAATTTCTGCCTTAGACCAAGTGACAGAGTTTCAGAAAGAACAGGCTTTTGAGTTAGGCACTCTTTTACTGAAGCAGGAGATAAGCATTAGAGGCTGTTCCAAAGAGCCAACTTTATTATAAGATAACCATTGCTTTGTCAAAGACCGAGTCCTTAATAAAGGGATTGGGGGGAGACGACAGAAGCATGAAAGAGGACAAGAAAGAAAACAAGACGACAGTTAAAATATTTAAATGAGAAAATACATCCAAAGCCAAATGTTAAAAAAAAAGATGGGAAAATACCTACAAAGCTGCAGCTAGTTTTACAAATTTTTGCAATGTTTAAGTATATTTTCATTTCACGACTGGATTCACACTGCTTACGCATGAGAACTTTTTGCTTGAATTCTAGTGCTCACTGAAATGGCATCTCCACTGGAAAGTGCTGTTGATAGCATTTGTCCTGGCATACAGTTGCCAGTACATCAGTAAAAATGTATGCACAGCAGGCTGATGGGGAGGACTTCCTAAAGCAGGATGTTGTATCAGCAGAAGATGTATGGATAAGTGCAATTATGCATATTCTCACAGCATTTGTATCACACTAAGGGAAACTAA
Source organism: Phalacrocorax aristotelis (assembly GCF_949628215.1). NCBI lineage: Eukaryota > Metazoa > Chordata > Aves > Suliformes > Phalacrocoracidae > Phalacrocorax > Phalacrocorax aristotelis. Next base: position 97,887,973 of record NC_134277.1, on the reverse strand, counting down.
CAGCCCCTTTAAAAAAAAAAAAAAGGTGCTTTAAGGAGATGTTCCCAGCGCTCCATCACATCATTCCCATATTGCACAGATTACATTCCTGGTTCCTCTGTTGCACTTTCATAATCTGTTATTCCACATGGCAAGTTTTGCTTTGTCAGCTCGATTTTTGACACCTGAATGTTGGACAGTGAAATGAGCATCAAGTGATTGGATGGCAATGCAAACCTGGAATAATCAATAATGACTACATAACCTTCAGGCGCAGAAAAATCTGGTAATTATCAGTTAAATGCACCAGATCTCAGAGACATCTGAGCTCCATGAGCTGCTTTGCGCATGGGAAAAATGAAAAATCATCATGTTCCACTTGCAACCCCCTGCTGCAATCAGTCAGTAGGAAGTGATCTGGGAAGCCTGGAGTGAAAGCTGTCACTACAAGGGCATGCGAGGTCTCCAACACATACCTTGTTGCACAGGCTACTAACACTGGGCAGTGTCTGACAAAATAAAAGCGTGTGAAAGGATCATCATCCACATCAGAGTGACATTTACCGCAACAATACATATCATGGTTTTAATTCTTTTTTTTGCTCTACTATATTGCCTCTGATTATGAAAACTGAAACTGCTATTCTTCCCTAGTTACACAAGCCCTGCTGGACCTCTTCAGACACATAATTTGCAATGTGAACTTTATGACAAGGTGAATGTAGCATCATTTTTCCCTGATCAGTCTATTTCACTGTCAAGACTGAATGGTGAGATGTGCTCCTCCAGGATTGCTGGCTTTAAAGTTAGATGACATACTCAGAGACCACCACAGAAAGACTGAATTGCCTCTCAAAACATCATAGACCAATAGCAGGGAACACACCAAAGAACGCCAGCAACGTGGATATTACAGAACCAAACACTTCTATTGTTGTTACGGTATGCTGTATTTTGTCTAATACTTGCAATAGCATTAAATAAGAAGTACAAGTATTACTGGCAGGTCAGAGAGTAAGTATAGGGATACCATTTGATGATTTGGAGAAGCCTGTTACAAGAGCAACTTCCAGGGCACAATCAGATGCCATGTGCCTTTTAAAAAACTTTTCAGTCATACTTGCATATTATGCCATAATCATAGTAGTGCTTTGCACTCTTGTGAACAAACAGGACTTGCCTTGTAAATTCATTTTAGTTAGTTTTTAATTAGAGGACAGAGAGCTACCAAGTAATACGGGAAAAAGGATGGATGGTCCTTATTTGTTTTGGAACTTTAAATAATACACAGTGATTTTCACTAAGAAAAGCTTGATATATGTGGCAGTAGAAGGAAAAGAGCCTATCCAGTTTTAGTAGGTAAAGGCAAGATACAGTTGTTAGGACAAGCTCTGCATCAATGTAGAATACTTCATATTTCCATAGCGACAGAGTCTAAACTATGGTTTGCACTCCAGTAATTGGAGTAAGAGGCTATAGTTCCAGCCTGGGATGAATTATCTATGAAGAACAAAACAGTGACTGATAGAATTTAAGTCTGAAAATTTTATTCCATATTGCTTTCTAGCCTGAAATTGTTGCCTGAGAACTGCAATGCTGATTTAGTACTTAGATGTTTTAGTCTGTCCTCATAGATCCATTTTCACGTGTATCTGCTTGTGACCACAGTACAAGTTTGTTTTCCCTCACTACTTCCTGCAGATGAAGACTGGCCTTTCCACAGCTATGTGGATGGTGTGGCTCAAAGTGCAAGGCTTAACATAAACAGCCATTCCCAACTAGATATATAAACTCAGCACACAGGAAGTGAGCAAAGTCTGAAGTTTTCCTATGAAGGTCACCAAAGCGAAGTAGAGATGTTCTTTGTTTCACTGGTGCCAACAGCTTCACATATCACAAGTACTTCGGGAGAATACCCAAGAACAGCATTCCATAGTTGAGACCAGTGGGATGGGATTTGTCTGGGTCCTCAGCAGATGCTGTGCCAATTTAAACATTGTTAATTTATTATGAGCAGCAGTGATCCAAGCAGATACATTATTTATTAGAAAATCAAAGGCCCAAGGAAGAGGGCCACATACGATTCCTTGTTTCAGGTCTCTTTGCAGAGATGATTGCACCATGACAGAACTGTGCCAGCTGAGATGCTCTGCAAACTGGTAGAGAGCCAAACTAAAAAGCAACCAGATTTATGCTTAAAGGCAGACACTGCAAGTTCAAGTAATTATTTTATATTTAGAGCATGAGATGGACTTATCAGAAGACAATTTATAATGTCGCATTTATGCTCATTGGCAGATCATTTGCATAAGGTCAGATAGGCTGAATGCAAGTTACTGGGTTTTATGAAAGGATCCTTTGCCATCTTCATCTGTGCTCAGGTGCTACTCAAAATGCAACATACATTAAGTCTTCCTGAACTTGGCCAAAACTACAACCATCATAACAGCCATCTAGCCTCAGTCAGACCCTTCGAGAAAAGTCAGTATTCAGTAACTCATGCTGAATTTACAATTAATTTACTATGCATAACTAATATTACTTCCTAAATCTAGGTCATTACAAAGAATGAACTGAAGGCCAGTCAGATGATCACTGAAACCAGCAGCAAGGGAAAGGAGAAAAAGAGGGAAGTAGGAAGAAGGGGAAGAGACAGAAAGACAGGCTAAACTCTTACAGGTGGAAAGAATGAAAAGAGGAGTGTACATGCACGTGAGTGACCGCAGTATAGCCTCTAAGCACACAACTTCTACAGACAGAATATTTCACACCTTGCTTTAAGCCTGACTGTGTTGGTTCAACTTCATCTATAGATTGACATAAGCAAGTTAAGCAGCTGTAGGCCCACATAATTTGGTTCAACTTGATACCACCACATCAATTTAATTAAAGTGATATAAGCAGCAGGTTTAGAATCATGCCACATTAACCTTTGGCCAAGCAGCAATTCACCACCATCACCAGCATTTTAAAAAAAAGTCACTTACTAACAACAAATTAAAATGCTCTCTGGAGCAAAGACCACAGCTCAGACCCTCCTTCTCCAGACACATGCCCTGTTTGAGTCATGCTTATATGATGGAATGCTACATAAGTGAAATTAAGCAAGAAGGTAGATGTCCTACAACCAGCCTCACACAGCCTAGGTGGTGTTACACATAGGTGGATGCTACCTGTAATGGAGCAATCCCTACTAAGTCTGGTAAGACCCAGTTCCAAGGGAGGTTTCAAGGGTGTGAATACCAAGCAGAATCAGATATTTACACTCTGATCCTCTCAATTGGAGGACAAATGCTTACGTTGTCACCTTTCACATGTGCCAGCTTAGGTAGTTCTCCAGCTCACACTGATTACCATCCCAAGGCACTGGCTGTTTCTCTTAAACAAGTAGCAAGTGTAGCTACTTAATTCAGACAATCTTGCTTCCAGGAGTAAGCATTGTAATGCTGAATATCATATGTTTGTGCTTCCATTTGTGAATCTAGCTATAGTTACTAGGCCATGAACAAACTAAGAGTGTCAAACAATGCCAAAAGACAAACACTTCGGATAATTAATTCCCCAGTAAACTTTTACATCAATTCAGTGTTGAAAATAACGCAGATCTACCCAGTACAAACCAAACCCATGCTGCAGCCAAACGCCATTTCCAAGCCTATGAGAAGTCTGCCAAAGAAGGCAGGATATTTGTTCCATGAACACCAAATTAAGTACAAAGCAGATACTGTAATACCATTCAGCTCTCAAATATGTGACAAGCTCAGTTTTAAAAAGGTACAGATTGGACTTTCCATAGTTAAGATAAACACAAATACTAATCTTGGGTTTCTAAATATATTGTTTATTTATAGTTAAATGCTAACATCTGAACAGAAATCTTGCAAGTACACAGGGATAATCTTTCAGTGATGTTTCTGTTTAAACTGAAGCCCACAGTAGCCACACGTTCCAGTCTTCGTATCTTTGTCCTGCAAAAACATAAAAATACAACAGCTGCTAGTTTCACTTTATAAAACTTCTAGAAATTACACATTTTCTTATTTATACGTACCATCTTAAAATGGATCAATATAGCTGAAGTACAAAGTTTAATCTTACTTGAAACACTGGAAGTAAAAATGATGGTATGAGGTTCGTGCTCGATTTCTGTATCCTACGCAGCTTCCCTCCACCAGCCTTTTAACTACCAAGCCTAATCTCAACAATATAATTTTAAAGCCAAGCGATATCTCTTCAGCAATAAAGGATCCTCTTATCGAGCTCAACATCTTAAGTCCCAATGTTCTGAAAATATAATTTCACAGTTATTTTAATACACAATATGATTTGGCACTTCCAAGTTATAGCTAGACAGGAATTTTGGCCAGTAATGTAAGCTGACAGAGTTAGATACAAGAAAGATGAAATTCCAGTAAGATTCTGGGAGAAATTCTGAAACGAAGTGTTTTAGAGAAAAGTAGCGGTTACTACTGTATAAAATTTTCTTCCTCTGTCCAAAAGATACACTTTTTTTTTAATTTAGGAGTGTGACTGACTGCGAGCTGTTGTTGTACTCATCCTTAACATGACAAAAGAAAAGACATTTAGATAAACACTAGGGGATCTTCAGTGATTTAGCAATATGATTATTTGCAGTCATGAAATGAAGTAAACTCATGGTTCCTCTTCCTTAATAAGGATTAGAAGTGAGAAAACCAGACTACCCTCCATCCATGGAAGCCTGCATTTCAGTTGTTAGGGTAGGGGGAAACAAGCTGGTCTAATACTGTCCTCTCTTTGCAGACATTAGCTTTCAAGAACTACAGATGTCTTGTAATTTGACTGTTAATACAAAAAGATCTCAAAATTCACAAAAACTAAAGCATTCCTCAAGGAGAACACAACGCAGGTCAAACAAATCAACATAAATGCAACCAATCAGCAGTACGCTACAGAAGTTAACTGAAGAACGCAAGCTTCCTAAGTTTTATGCATTGGAACCTCCAAGCATTTGACTTTGAATAATGTAAAATTAATCATTATAAAGTGCTTTGTTCAAAAAAGAAATGCTTGTTATTATAGTTAGGGGTTGCAACAACACTGACTCTGAAGGACACCAGCTCTCCCCCACCATTCTTTTGGGTATTAAGCTAACGTCAAGGTTGAAATGAGCAAAGACTTTAAGACATCTGCAGTCACGATCTGCCTGAGAACAGTACCCATGCAACAGGTCATCACTGCTTCCACTGAGGTCATATGACAGTAGCCTCGATATTCTTACTCTAGAATAATAATACTCTGGAAACTATCACTACTGTCAAGGTAAATACAAAGATAAGACATTTATTCTTCACTGATTCTCTGACTATGACGGAACCTTTCAATCTTCAGAACTACCAAGACTCCCAACGACTGAGAGAGTTTTGTTTTGTTTGTGCAGGATTCAAAATAAATTGCATATTCCTAAGAATACTGCAGATGTATCTTCAATCTACATGGGAGCACTTAAATAATTAGAGTACGTTTCTCAAAATACAGCAAGCATATTTTTTATTCATGAGGCGCTGCCTGCTCACGGTTTATTTATTTTTTCAAAAACAAAAAATATTGTCCCATCAAACAAATCAAAATCAAAAGAAATGCCTGGTAACTTCAAATGGAAGCCCTCTACTTCTTCTGAGTAGAAACCTTAGTTTTGTATTAGGCACCAAAGAAAATTAATACCTCGGGTGGTTAATCCTTTTACTTTGTTAAACTAACATGCCAAAAAGTAGATGATCTTACAAACAAGAATTGACAGGCAAAACACACTATACACAGATCAGAAAATATTACCAAGTTTATGTATACTTTGGGATGTCCCAAAGCTCCACCACCGCCATCGCACGATATCACTCTGCTTTCAACTTCACTCACAGGCTGCTCTGCTATCAAATCAATTGCAAAATTCTTGTTCACCTGTAAGAGAAAAAGGAAGCTTTCAGATACCTTCCTCACTCAAACAGAAAGCAAATGCTATTTACTGCCTCCCCAAGCTGTTCCACTACGGCCATCTTGAGAAGTTCCTGCATATTTCCTTCTACCTCCTCTGCAAAATCTTAGGCTGTGCTATAAGCCAGATCAGTGAACTAAGTATGTTAAACTCTGCAAAAATAACCCCCTTCCCCTGACACACAGGCCACATCAGTGCTCAGGTTTACAGCATGACCTAAGCAGATTCAGCAGAGAGATGAACAGGAACAAGCAGCCAAGAACATAAGATATTTAACTGACACTGCTTCTGTATTCTGGTTTAGCGACTACGTGATAAAACTGCAAAAGACTCACTGCTGATAAACTAAAAAATAATGGTGGGACAAGTAAGGTCAGGAGTGAGATAAAACAACTGCTGGTAATTTAGAGCCTCACACCATGCACCTTATTCTATCACTGCACAAGGATGTCAGGAAAACATGAACACAGTGCATAACAACAGTCAGAAAGGCAAATTGTTCAGTATTATAAAAAAAGAAAAACCTCTAAATATCACTATGCCATTCTGTAAATCCATCTTATACAGACTTCCTGAACGTGCACATCACTGACAAGTAGGGTTCTTTCCTAGAGCACTTCTACGTGGCCTGGCAAACATATCCACCTCTGGACAGGCCCGTGACACTGCAGCTTGTGCCTCAGCAAGACCTATAGCACCCAGCCACAGCACCTTCCTCCGTCATCCACACCAGCCTCTTCCAACCTGGTCTGCGCTAGCACTGTGCAGACAACCACCCTTACCCCTCAGGTAAACATGCTCCAAGAGAGGCCAGCTTTTTCAAAGGCAACGTTATACACACAAGAATATAAAATAATATGCACACCCAAAGAAGGCACTATCTACTATTCTGTGTATAAGGTTCATAAACATGCTGGTATTTGAATGAAGATGAGATTCTTAATAAAAAGTTAGCTAGGTGTCCACTAAATGAAACTCTAAGAACTACAGTGGTATTTCTATATAGTTCTAGTACACAACATCTTAGGATCTTTCAGCAAGCCTCCAATTAAGCCTCCCCCAAATTTGCATTTTTGGTACAGCAGTGGAAAAGTCAGTTTTGCCAACAAGCAGATTTTCTTTACCTAAAAAAGATGATAGTTAAATAAAGTTAACAAAAAACTAACTTCCAGTACGGAAGCAAATTGCCAATATCAAGAACTTCACTGCCTGGGGCCTGTGTCCACAAGCCACATGTAATCTCTGCCAGCCTACAAGGACTTTTACTGCTGCTTTTAACAATGCTTAAAATTGTGTGTCCTTCATTTCATGCTAAGGGAGAAGGGAGATAGCACCATGATGCACCTTTGCTTCAAGATCAGAAGGAGAACCCTCCTCTTCCCTACATTTCTTAACCACAAAGATGTTTATGGGGAGAGGTGGGAAGCAAGAGCCTGCCACCCACTGTACAGCTATGACTTGTCTGTGATTCAGCCTACTAAACAAGACAGTCTAGGAATTCACAAGGAAGACATGCCAGAAAAAAAAAAGGATACTGAGAAAAAACGTGAGGAAAAAAAGAAGTGGTTTCAGTTACATCATGTCCCTTCAATTAAAGCACAGCAGTAGTTAGCGGGAAGGGGCTGGCTCCCTCAGCACATCCAAATGCTCCTTGCCCAATGCATAATTCAATGAGCAATTTTTTCCTGGTCATACTGCCAGTTTGACAATCCCATTGCTGCTTCTTTCCACCTACTCGCCTGTGCCAGTACATGGTCTGTGAGGCTGAGAGATAAAAATCAAACTTGGAATTGACCCAGGTCCAAAAATCCAGAGGGAACACAGGTTATATTTAAACTGGACCAGCTCTGAGGTCAGTTCTCCTCACAGCTTCAGCCGCTGCACCAGCCCAACAGAAAGGGCCAGGCCAAAGCAGGAACGGCGGTGTCGAATGAGGTCCTGCAGTGCCTTAGGGATTGTACAAGAGCAGGAAGACCCTAGTCGGACTGCAGCAGATGCAGTTTAACAGCTGCCACACTCAGTTTTCTCACAGCTACTTGGCTTTAGGCCCTTGCCAGAGAGCACTAATCCCGTGGTTCTGCACATCCAGCGCAGAAAACAATGATTTTATCTAAAACAGTAAGTTCATTAACAATTAGGCTGGCAGAACTGAGGGGAGAATAGCCACATACTCTGGGCCATGCTCCCAGGCCTGGCCACTGCCCAAGAGGCCACATGTAGCACCCAGGTGTGGGCCCAGATGTCCTCACTAAGGGCACCTGCGTCCAAAGGCTGCAGCACCAGACAAGAAAGCTGGTGTGGCTGGGCAGATCACAAGCCAGACTCAACAACCCAGAGCATACTAAAGGCAAAGAGAAGCAGCAACCGAGGAAGTAGTCACCAACTTCGCAGGTTAAGTTTAGCTTCAGAAACAAGACAACATTTGACTTCAGACACAGCTGTGAAACCCTAATACTAGCAGCTGAGGCACACAGGGGGATAATGGCAAAGCCCCTGGAGAGAGATCCTGTTAATACGCACAGATAAGGATCATTTTAGTATTTAACATATAGCTTTTATTCCAATTTCACAACTAAAACCTAGCATTAAACCTTGCTCAGCAGACTTGCAGCTTGTCTTTTGCTGGAGAGGGAAGAACTGGACCGAACTGAAAACCCTGGGTGTTCCTCACCACAGAGAGTCTGAAATCAGCCGCTGGCAAAGGCACACCAGAGGAACCTGTGTCCTATGGACAATTAGGCTTAAGGAGCGTTTCCTACGAAGTTACAGAAGCAGCACAGAAACAGGCATTGAGTTTGGGAGAGACCTACTTTGCCACTATCCTCCTTCAGCATTTTATGTGACATTTTCATTTAATTATTTCCCAAGTAGAATCCCCATTTTTGCCACATAACGTGAGTTAAATTGCATCCATGATACAATGTGGTAAATGCAATACGAAAACTCAGAGATCAGCATAATTAGTTCAGGTTAATTTAGGAAGGGCATAATTATACACAACTATATTAAAAATCTACTACACCTTATATTTAATACTTCTACTATGCATACACTTTTACAGCATTAACACTACAGCACTAATCAGATTCTCAGGCATCAAAGAATACAATTTAGCTGAAACAATCTGTTTCTCTTTCAAAGGCCAGTAGTCCTCTCATGGAGGTGCGCTGCTCGATCGTTAGAAAGAACGTGGCGCTAAAGGACTTAGAGTTTCACATACCCACTCTATTGATAAGCAGCAGCAACAGGCCCACAAAATAACTTCACAGTAGTATGCTTGGCTGATGCTGGTGTTACTAGACTTTGTCTTTGAGGCTTCACTATTTCAGAATACTCTAAATTTTAGTTTTACTTGTTACATCACTGTTTCAGCAAATGCTTCCCAGGCTCTGGAAGTGAAGTGGCCTCATTAAAGACTCAGTTTGGGTAAAGATCAAGATTTAAAATATGCAAAAGCAAATTAACTTTTAAAACACACATTTAAAGAGATATACAGAAGAACAATTCAGCAGAGCATTTAATTATGTGATTCTTCTGAACGCAAATGGCACTAAAAGCATGTTTAAAATTTTCTTTAAAATATATGCTTAAAACAAAAAGCGGTCCAAGTTTAAGATGCTCAAATGCCTACAACTTCCACAGCCTAAATGTAAGCACTTAACAGGATTAGGGCAAGTGTTGAATTTTCCAAATGTGCCAAAAGTAGGGAGGTACACAGAACTGTATAACCTGGCTTAAAAGAAGAATTTTCACTGTAGTAAAAAAAACACCGAAACCCAAAATCCAAAACAATTTGATTTTGCAGGATTTTTTTCTTGTTGTTGGTTTTGGTTGTGATTGGTTTGGTTGATTTGTTGTTTTGAGTTTATTTGTTTTCTTTTTTTCTTTTTAAATGACAATCAAACTGAGGACATCAATATCAGGTATAAAAAAAAAAACCATAAACCACCCCCTCTCCCGTGAGTGAAAGTAGAATGAGTTACCTCCTTTTGTCGTCCAACAAATCTAACTCTTCTATAATCCTTCTCTTCATATACCTAAAGTACAACATAAACTTGATCTTATTTGAAAAGCAATGAACATAAACAAGGAACACAAAGGTTTACACTGTCAAGACTAAACAGTTGAAATAATTTCCTCAGTTTCAAGTATTGCCATAACTTTACAAGGATGTACTGCACAGAAAAAGTAGTTTCTACCTCTCTCAGAAAAGAAAAAAAATTTTAGGTTGGGAAGTAGAAGAGAAAGGGGTGGTGGGGAACAAATAGACAGAAGCCTTAGCTCCGACCATAGAGGAGAACATAAGATTTATGACTTATAACGCTGTTCCTTGATCCCACACTGCCATCTGGAAGGTGAACTCAACTAGCAAATTTGAGTTTTACATTTATTTGATTAGAGTAACCACTGTGAGAACCTTCCTAGGTCAGCTCCATCAGCCATGCCTCTCCCACTTCTCCACACGAGGCTCTCCCGCCCCCACGCTCGGTTTTCACATTAATAGATAAAACGGAGCTACAAGGCCCTGACACAAGGGTACCTCCTACCCGCCACCTCTTCAGCCGCACCAAGTGCTGGATCCAGACCTCGGTAATAGCTAATGACGCTGTTCCTAATTAACAGGTTGGGGTTGCTTTTGGAACCGCGCGTACCTTTAGCCGACATCCCACCTCAGAGCATTAATTTCCGCAGCGCGTACTAAACGCGGCAGCACCCCGTCGTGACGCTCGCAGCCCTGGGAGCGCTCGCCCGCCCCAGGCAGCGGCGGCGGGGCAGCACCGACCCCCGGGCCGCCCTCCTCTCGCCGCGGCTCCGCGCGCTCACCTGCCCCGTGTGAGTCACCAGCTCGCCAGTACCGGAGGCCCGCACACCGTAGGGCCTAGCGGCGACAACCGGCGGCGGGAAGAGCAACAGCGGCCGACCCAACACCGGCAGAAGCAAGCGGCGGAAGGTCGCACCGGGCGCCGCCATCTTGACCCGGCCACGTGACCCGCTGGGGCAGGCGCAGGCGCAGCCCTTGCCCCGCCCCGCGCTCTTGTGGCGGGCCGCGCAGGCGCAGGGGGGCCGAAGCGGGTCACCGGCTGGCGGGCGCATGAGAAGCGGCGGCGGTGTCGGTCAGTGCCCGGCGCCTTCCCTCGGGGGCTGGGGCGGCTCGGGGCGGTTCGGTGGCAGCGGGGGAGCGGGGCAGGGGAGGGCAGGTGTTCTCATCGGTGTGGTGTCCCCGCAGGGCGCGAAGCATGCTGTCCCTCCTGGCCCGGGCGGCCGCTGGGCCGCTCCGCTCGCTGGGCCGCTCGCCCTTCTGTTCCCTGGCCCCGTGGTGGTGGCGGCGGGCGGCGGCGCCTGTGAGCCGGGCCCTGCCGCTGTGGTGCGGGGCGGCCGCCGCCGCCCCCCGCGCCCTGCTGGCCCGCCCGCTGCCGGCCCCCCACAACGGGCTGCTGCCTCCGCCGCCGCCCTGCGCGGGGCTGAAGTCGAAAACCTCGCTGAAGAGGCGGTGCAAGGACTGCTTCATCGTCCGGCGGCGGGGCCGGCTGTACGTCTACTGCAAGACCAACCCCCGGCACAAGCAGCGGAAGCTGTAGCCCCCGGGACCTCGGAGAGCTGGCTGCGGGCGACACGGATCGGAAAATGGTGACGGTGTCTCATCTTAACGCTGACCTAGAGCGAGTTGTGTCCCTGACGGCCAGTGCCGTAACTTCAGGCCGTGGTGCTGAGAGCCGGAGTGGGAAGCTGTAACCTTCGTGACCTCTCGTCATCTTAGCCGTGAAGCCTTACTTCCAGGCACCTCGCTGTTAAGTTAGTAAAGCTGAATCATCAGACTCTGAGATGCGTTTGTGTTTAATTAAAGCGAAATGAAGATAAACGCCGCCGGTTGCGCATTACTACAATATACAATGAATCTTTCTTTAAAAAAAACAAATGAGAACCCTAGGTGTTGAAAGCTCTGATAACAGAAGCAATAGTTTCAAACTTAGGCGGGCTCTTTAGTGGCAAAGAATATTAAATATGTTCATTGAAAGATGCTGTTCTGGCGTTTGTCTTGGTTCAGAGGTGTGGTAAAAATTTAACTATAGAGTTGCAGCAGACACGTAGCTTCAGTAATGCCAGTGTAAATAAGCCTTGTTGCTTATCATTGCAGGTTCTGAGGGGAGATGGTGGTACTTTAATTGGTATGAAGTAGTCAACAGGTTTTTAAGTTTTAGTGTCTAAAGCCACTTAATGATATATTGACCATTCACGGTGTATTTGGAAGTGTTCTTAGCCGCCTCTTGCTTCAGAGAAGTTATCTGTGGTGTTTCTGGTGTACCTGCTATTCTATAGTTTCCTGAACCTTAACCCAAATAAAAAGGTGGTACCTGGGAATCGTTGCCTTTTGGGAGGAGTTTGTAAACCATTTTGTGTAGGTGTCTACAGCAAAGAAGATTAAAATAGTAATTTCAGATTCCAGCTAATTTGCCTTAAGTTTCTGCAAAGCTTTAGGCTCACTCACATAAATCAATGAGTACTAATAGAGGTGTGGGGAGAATGACTGGGAACAGTAATGCCTCAGAGGTCGCATAGCCAAGCGTACTGTCAAATGCAAACTCTAATGGACCTGTGAATTAAAATTAGGCAGCCAAAATCGCTACAGTCCCTAAAGGTGTTTGTCATGTTTCCAAATACAGCTAGGCTTGAGGCAGCAGCGTTTGATCTTCCTGTGAACCACAAGTTCCCAAGGCAAGGTACCAAACTAAACGTTTGGACAACTATCAAGTTACTGCTCCAAGTTTGCCAGAGTACTCTGAGAGAGTGTTCCCAAATCAGAAGAGCCGCAGTAACTTATAGTTGCATCTTTTTTTACTAGGTGCTCAGTGGACAATGAGAAACCAAGCCTGGAAAGCTGTGGCTAAACAACTCGGAGGCAATAGTAATTGACTCTTTCCCATGTGTTGGGGCAGTTTGTCGTTTCACTGATCTCTCTCGCCACTGGAAATGTGGGTTTGGAGAGAGAGGAGCAGGTTAGTTAACGTACACGTCCATCTTAAGGGGCATCAGACAAGTTCATGGCAATGAAGGGGGAGAGAAATGGCTAGCTTCATCTAACTAGAGGGAGACAGGCTGATTCAAAATGCGAAAGTTTCCTCAACACCAAAGAACCTTGAACTGGTGCAAAACTTGCTGTACTTCAAAAGGTTCGATTGACATTTAGGCACTCACAAATAAGAACTGCTTTCTAAATACCTGTAGCTTGTGCGTATAAATAAAATGTAAGCAGAGGAATCTCTTGGAAAAGTTTTACACCTTTGATACACTTTGCCAGTTAAGTAGTCAAAGCAGCTGGAGATTTTAAAAGCTCTAATTCTCAGATTAGAGTTGATGGTACACATTTCTAGGTGTGCGCTGTGTGTTTAGTTCCGGCAGAAGAAAAGGCCTGTATGCTGTGAACCACTGTGATGCCTTGTGAGTGTAGCTGTTAGTACACCTCTAAGGTAAACAGTGTATGTATGTCCAGAAAACCCAGCGATTTCCACCCCACCCACTTTCTTGGAGGATCATAAGGAATGTGCAAGGACTGAGCTGAGGATTGAATGAGTTGGCCATCAGATGAAGCAAGGGTCTGCAGGGTTTTTTTAGGAAAGGTAATTGGCAGCTGGTCTTATTGCCTCCCGAGGAGCTTATCCAGCCCTTTGGTTCTGTCAGAAAAAAGGACGGCTCTCTGGTACAGGGCACTGTACTGGTGTGTTGCTGGGGGTGTGATCAAACAAGGGCTTGCTTGCCAAGAGCAACCTCAGATGGTGAACCTGCGAGTGCAGGTTGCCAGGACTAGGAGCAGCAGTCAGTCTCTGGCCAGGCTTTTTGAATGCGGTAGTGTGGGAGACTTGGGGACAGGTTTACTCATTCCTGGCTGGTGCTTGTTAAATGCAGTCTATGCTCAGCAATGGGGAGTGAAATTCAGGGATAGGATTACTGTACAGCTGAGAGGGGCAAAAATTATTATGTTTTCACTTCCCCCGTGGCCTAAGACTTAAGTTTGTCTACAGTGCTGACTCAGCAGCCTATTTCAACAGCTTAAAATTGGGAAAAATTGTTTCACAATTAAAGCCATTGAATTTAGTGCTGCAAGACAGAAACTTGAGATGTCAAGTGATTTGAATTCAGATGTTTAATACGGCTGTAAATTATTCGTGTGTCATCATCTGAATGGCCAGTTTGTGGTACATGGGGTGGAGTGTTCCAAAGAGTGGAGCATTCACGGCCATCACTGAAACAGCATAGCTGGTTGTGCTAATAGATTTGGGAAAGAGGATTATAGGATTAGAAACTAGAAGGCTCTGAACTGTAATTGTACTCTGCCATTGACTTGCTGTATAATCCTGAAAAAGTAATACTGCCTTTGTCTCAATTTCTCCATCTGTTAGGCAGGAGTAGTGTGTCACACTTCAAAGTACCTTTTTCAGTTGATCCCTGCAAACTGTTACAGAGGTGTTGTAAAAAAATCAGATTCCATAGTTTTCTGTAATTTGGATGACGTGAGGAAGGTGACTAGAGCTGGTGGAGGTGCATGTTTATTTTAGGCTTATTTACATCTAGAAAATGAGAAGCTGAAATAATGTCAGCCAGTAGCCTAGTTGTTGGTAGCTAAGGGTTCACATCCTTCATTACATTCAGACTTCTGAATGTTATGATACTTAAACAGCTTTTTTCAAAGGATAGGGTACACAACTGCTACTTATGCTACCCAGGCCAAAAATTAAATCCTGGAATACTAAAAATACTGATCTATATTAGTTCCATAATTGTATATGTTTTTTATTTCTCCCCCCTCCACAGATATTTTGTGGGCAGAAGATGAAAGGGAGGGGAGTGATAAGGAGAACGCAGCTAAAATATAAAATGGTTTAGGGGGTAAATAGGACCCAATAAGACCTGAAGAAGAATCCATACACTGAAAACTGAACTAAGACTCAGTCTCCAGTTGTGTTTTTGGCTTCCAGTTTCCTGCTGGTTTTGTGCCTAAGTTACCCCTTCCAGAAATTCTTCATTCTTTACATCCCCACACTGGAGTAGGAGTGTGACAGCTGATGTCTCCTGTGACCGTCTCTATCGTAGAACTGTGAAAATCATTTGCAGTTGTGAGTGACTGAACTTGTTTAACTCCTCGAAACTGTTGTAGGGAATAAGACTGTCAGATTCCTGGTACGCAACAGGTAGAGATGTATTTAGGTCAACTGGAGGATAAATCCTAGAGCTCATGTATATTAATGACTGTCAGACTTTGTCTGTGATTGTGTGTATGGGAATTACTGTATTGGTTGCTAAATTAAGGACAATAGCTCTCCAACAATGACAGGTGAGAGAGAAGTCTTTGGGAACTGTACTACTGGGGAGCCGTGTCTGCTCGGGTCAAGGCAGCACAGTTAGCTGACTGACAGGTGACTTTTCCAGAATCTGACACCACCAAAGTCAGTTTCCGAGGCTCAGTTAAAATAATAGCTGTTTTCTGGTTCTGTAGACATCATGTTGCTCTTCCAATTATTTTATCATACCATGTACATAAGCAAAAAAATAAAAATAAGCACAAGAAAAGAGCAAACCTTAAGAACAATTGCTAATGCCTGTGTGAAGTATTAACAATTGGAAACTTTCCTTTATTGGTAGAGGTGAAGTGGATGACTCTTCTGTAATATCCATGAGTCTATGACTAGGCAAAGGAAAATTAAAACTTGGAACTATTATTTTACAAGAAAAATAAAATTAAAACATAAATACTCTTAAACAAGTAAAAAGAAAGCGAGAAGCAGGCTGCTTTCTCCTATTCATTTAACAGTGCGAATAGACACATCATGCTATTGCAGACACTGTTCAGAATATCTTCTCTGTAACACAAAGGTCTTTCTGTGGTTTCAGTGAGCTCGGTGCACCTGGTATTAGAGAGGTTTCATTACCAAAGCTAGTTTACGTGTGTCTCCAATGTTACCATATTCTAAAGTTCTGAATCAGCAAGGGTGGACATACCTTGATACACGTTGCTGAAGACTGTCAAGTGACTTTAAGATGTAAATTGAGGATACAGTAGTCCCATTCAGTTTAATAAGCCTAATGATACATTTAATTACTTGCATTCATTGCATTGCAGCTCATCAGATTATTAACTTGGAGCTTGAAATCTGTACCAGTAGCTTAAACTGGGGCAGGGGGGCTGAATATTTTAGTCCCAGAGGCTGAGAAGGGTCTGGGTTCTTTCTGACAAGCCAGCACAATTTAACTCCCCACACCTACGAGGGGTCATGCCCCCATCTGTCCGGTCTCCGCTGCTCTCCAGGGCTGGATTTTACTTCCCGTAGGAATAGCTGAACTGCCCACGAAGCTGCTATTGAACTGTCACACTTTACAGCCCAGTTTATTTAGGTAAGTGGTGGTGGTTTACTTCTATACCTCTGGGAGATAAACTGCAGCAGTTTCGTTATTGCTCCGTATCCTACTTGTAGCGGAGGCAGCAATCTTTATAAGAGCTTCATCACAGTGAAGACATTGAACCTGATCTAAAAATGATGAAAGTGGGTACGGGGAGAATATTGGCACCCAAGATGAAGCTGTCACTTGCTGGACTTATCCACCTGCCTCCAGAAATGGAAAATTCACCATTTCACCTAGAAGCTTGTGCATCAGACTTTGAAATCCATTGTCTGTAAATGTGAATACAGTGTTGAAAGAGAGCAGTGTTTGTCAAGAAGCCACCTGTTTTTATGTGCCACGTTGTGCAAAAGCAAAAAAAAATTAACTTTGTGAAGTTGTTTGATCTTTAAAATACATTGATTCCATTTAGTGGCTGAAGGTAAGTAAAGGAACAGGCAAGGAATAATATAAGCCTCTCTGTTGTGCGTGGTTGAAGATTGGTAAGGGCCAATGCCTAAATGAGGAAAAGGTTGGGAACAAGCAGTCTCAGAGCTGATACAGTTTAAAATGGGCCTTATCACTGTGAAGGAAATAACCTAGGAAGCTACTCTTTATAAAAAGCAGTGACTGAGATATCTAAAATAGGTTGCTTGCATAGGAGGTTCAGGCTTTGGTAAGAGCCATTGCATGTAGATTGTGTTCCAAGTACTTTGGTTTCGCTCTGAATGCTCATCCTGCTATTAAATGACAAGTTGGTTTTAAGAAAGTTGTCCGTTTGTTCATCCTGGTCACCAGTTGAAAAAAGGGAACTTATTTGATATATTTGAGTGAATGGCAATACAGCAGATATGAAATGGTAACCTGAGACTCGGTCTGAAGGCTGAAGTATTCTGTCCTACCATATGTAAAGGCATGAAGCCTATAACAGAGTTGGAGCCATGTAATGGGTAGGTGAACAGCCAGTCATGCAGCTACAAGTCTGTTCCAAACCACTGTCACTTCACTGTTAAAAATGAGCTTTTTTGCTTTAATTTGCAGTTATTGAATTTTGTTGTGCCTTTCAGTGCTGGAGTCCTGTATTTTTTCTATTCAGAAGGTACAGTTACTAAATTCGAGTCACCCTTTAGTCTTTTGATAAGCTAGTCAGATTAATCATCTGATATTTTATATTTTTCTTTTAAAAAAATTTTCTAGCCTTTGGATATTTCTATTTTCTGTACCTTTTCCCCATTTCTTTTTAAAAATACAGACATAGGAACTGTAGGCAGAATCTACATCAGTGGTGCTGAGCATTGAGGTTAAAATGCTCCTGAATTTTGCACTCACCAATATTCCGCTTCCTTCACCTGAAGACCACATTATTGCTACAGCTTTCCATAAAGAGTTCATGTTATCAGTTTTCTATGACCAGTAAAGGCTTTACCCTGCTTGTCACTTCACAGCCCTCTGTTCTGCAGGTGTAGCTGCAATGCCTGCTTGCTAGGCGAACGATGTTGCATTTGCATGTAACAAACCAAAATTGTTTTTAGTAGGTTCAGTGTGTTGAGCAGCCTAAAATTTTCCCTGTGCCTTCCTTGTCATTATTACCTCTTTGCTGATTTTTATTTTATCAGTGCTTGATCTACATCACTGCTGAGTCACTAATAGAAGCACAGGGTATCTGTCACTTGTCCTAATACCTCTGAAACCACAGTGAAAGACGTTCAAATTTCACAGTGGTTCCCATTTGCAGTTACGTTTTGACATGTTACTAAAGTAGTTGTTAATTCATATGCATATATTAGGGTTTTCTTAGAGTTTTGAAACATAAGACATCTCATGAGTCAGGTTGAATCACTCTGTTTTTGCTCCTGCATCTTGTTCGCTTGATCATCTGCCCTGCATACATGATGGACAGCTTCCAGAAAGCTTGCATTCCTCAGGCAAAACCCAGAAACAGTTCAGTGTCTAGACTGCTCTAGCTTATTCTCATACACAGTATGGCTGGTTCCTCCAGCCTATAGTGGGTCTCTGGTGCTATTCCAGCTGGCCTTGCTGTCTCACATTACTTCATACCATAGCCTTCTGCACACAGCATACATCCTCAGCTTCATCCAATGAAAGCGCAAACATGGAAGGCTGCAAATCATCCGTCTCATTGTCTCAGGCACATAGTAAGGAAATGCTTTTTTTTAGGGAACCTAAGATTTATAGCATGTGAGGTGTTCAAAGAGCGGACACGAGGGAAAACAGGCAAGGAAAGGCAAGAAGATTGCAATGAAAGATCTTTTCTGGTGAGTTTTGGGTGCATACCTCGATGCTGCTTGAAAAAGTGAAGAGCAAAACTAAAAGCATCCCACGTTAAGGCTGACAGTGAGAGGTGGCATAGTCAGGTGCTAAGCATGAATCAGATGACGACTGTGGATGGCATGAGCAGCAGGTCATGGAGCTGTGGTGGTAGGGCTACTGGTAGGGGCCAAGGTAGAGGTCATTGGTATTAAGGTCTGTGAAACATTCAGCGTTTAGAGTATCCTTAAGCATTTTGTGGTTGTAGAGTCTCCAGGCACTTTAAAGGACGCTGCCTATTAGCAGTATGGTCACAGTCAGCTCTAGGCCAGTTCGTCAGCAGAGTGGTGATCACTGGAAAAAGTCATAAAGGCAATATATATACAAAAACTCCAACTCCCTGCTATTCTGGCAACTGCTTAATATAATTATTTAAATAAATTCATTAAGTTCTGCATTCAAAACTAATTGTCTTTTGCTACCACTCTTTGAAAGATAGGCTAGAACTTCCCTCCTCTTCCTAATCTTCTAACTCCAGCTCTACATTTATTCAGGACTTATGCCAACATTATCTTTTATGTTAAACAGTGCTTCTGTTCCTAGGGAATTTACCTGCTTGATATTTATTTCCTGACAGTTATCATGTCCTTTCTCAGTCTTTGTTTTCCAGAGCTAAACAAGTCATTTTGGTATTTTCTCATGAAGCAGACTTTCTGCTCTTCTCATCATCCTAATAGCCCTTTTGTGTAACTTCTGAATTTGGGAGATAAGGTTTGTAAGGAGAGGTAATATATTTTATTAGATCACTGACATAGTTAGAAAAAAATCAGAATGCTTTTGGGTATACAAGTCATTCTCACGTATGCCCAAAGCTTACCAGCTTTTTTTCCAGCTGTCTCAATTGTTTAATATTGCCTCTGCCTACCAGCATTTCCTCTTATACATTCCTAGGCATTGTTGGCTACACCATACGCCTTTTCAGTTAATCTTTCCTGAAATATTTTATATAATTCTATCCTCCCAAATATTTCTGGTCTTGCCAATACAACAGATGAATATCTGCCTCTGTGTTTCTTGGAAACACACCTCACCCTAGATATTTTGCAACAACTCATGGGCCAGCTTACACTGGTGCCCCAGCATCTTTACTTGAGATACCAGTGTGCACAGGTTTTTGTCCGAGAAGTAGCCAACAGCCTGCTTTCCTTCAGTTCATGGGTGATTTTATTCTTCCTATACAGTGTTTCCATTTCCTCCCATATTGGTTTCCTGTTGCTACCTTGCCTGCACAGTTGATTGAACATCCCACTTTTTGTCCTAGATCGGAAGGGACATGCCACTAACTTCTCTTCTGAAGAAATATTTGGGGTTTTGGCACACCCATCTTTTAGTCACTTCCTCATCAACCTTAAAATTCATTAGGGAATCCTCCCTGTTTCTGTTTTAATTAGCTGCATAAATGAACGGTCAAATGTTTTGCTGATGACCTCATAGATCTACTGTATTTTCCTCTCTTAGAAAAAGTCAAAGAAAGATGCTTTCATTTGATGTGATGTACACATGCTACATCATGTTTCATTGAATCCTGTTTTCTGTTGATTGTCATGTCATTACTTTTGTTCCATATCAAAACCCTTTTACACTGCGGAATTTAGCTTACAAGCTTGTGGTACTTACTTTCAACTGCTGGTATTTCAGTATTTTAAAAAAATATATGAAATCAATAGGCCAAAAATATCCTGAGCCAGCTCTTTAAAGTCTCCTGGTCTTAAGTTATCTGGACCAGCTGCTGTAATGTGTTCTTGCCTAGGTACACACTAACTGTTGTCTGTCATAAAGTGGTTTGATTGTGTAAGACTGCCAAAAGACTGAACAACAGCTTATGTTTTGAGTTTGGGGTTTTTTTGTTTGAAACAGCAAGTAAGAGCAAAGGCTGTTCTGTCGTCTTCCCCCACCCGCCCACCCACGTTTAGACATACATAAGGGGTCATGTTTTCACAAGAGAAAACATCGTGCCTTTAAAATGCTAGGCAATGTGTACTCAATTCCTCATGAGCACAAGAGAAGTTTGGTTTCAACACATACTACCAGGGGTGTCAAAAACTCCAGCAGTTTCTTAGCCACCCAACGCATACAACCATAGAAATCTCTGTGCTTACACAAGGGTTTTTATATCCTTCAAGTAGTATGTATGACGCAGTAAAAAGATCCCTTCATTAGCTTTCAGTAGGTACATGTATCTGAATTTGGATACTGAAACGCATCAATACTTGAAAATAAATATTGCACACGCTATTTTTTTGTTTAAAGATTTTAGAATTTCAATAAAATAGCAAAGGCCTGATCTAAACCCCACTGAAGTCAGTGGGAAGAAGCTGAGTGACTTTGAGGAGTCAGATGCCGTGTATATGTTCTCCACAGAGTACACCCTGTCAGAGGTCTCCCCCAAGAAGAGGAGATAAGGTGGGAGCTGGGATGTGTGAAACCTGTCCAGTGGTACATGCCTGTGCAAAACAGCTGATCTAAGGGCTTGAAGAGTCCCTCAAGGACACACAAGCTGCATTTCTAATACAATTTTGAGTGAAGAGGGTTTTCTTTCCAAAAGTCGTCTTATTCTCAGCTCCAAATAATAGATCATCCTTCCAAAATTGTATAAAAATTAGATGTCTTATAAAGATGAATGGTATGCTTTGTAAGATATCAAGTGTATTCCTCTTAAACAGTCTATTTTTAGTGATTTCTTAGGAAATTTTATGCATGTTTGTATATGTGAAGGTTTGACTGGACTCACCAATCTTCCTTTTTTTTTAATAAACCAGCATAAAGTAGAATTTATTTACATAATGCAATGATCCATGAAGGTTACCATAACATCAAGGGACCATATTAACCGCTTGAATGGAATTCATTAGAAATTAACTACCACTTAAATTAATTTTCCCACATTCACAAGGCTGTAATGGTGGAAAAAGGAACCGTCCATCAGCATGTACTGACAGGAGAGCTGTCACTGCTTTTATTTATAGGCGAATACATTAACCCATGAAGCAGCCTTTTCAGACCAAATCTTGAGCTTCTGTGCGAATAAGCTGCTTCAGAAGACTTTTCTTTTAATAAGTAATCCAGCCTCAGTTAATCAGGAACACGTACTGCCTAATGCTTTTGGCACTGGCTATATATATTGTAGCCTTTTCATAAGAACAGGAGGAAAATTTGCTCCTAAAAATCCCAACTTCACACTGTACGTAGTTTATTTTCAATGGATAATATTATTGATTAGATCTAGTTATTATGATATTGTATTACCAGTATTGGTAAAACTACACAAACAAAATATTGTCCTTTGATGATTCTTCTTTTGCAGTTTGTTACATCGTTTGAGTTGTTTAACTTTCTTACAAATGAATACACTTGCAAGTGCAAGTCTCCAAACCGTAGCATGAAAGTCAGCAAGACTTGCACCCATCTGTGATCTAGGTATACGTTGGGCAAAGTTACTGTAGTGCGTTGCAGGCATCAATTTGCATAAGCTACAATGGGAAGGAGCTTTGTGGCACCTGTTAGATGACCATAGTCGTCACAAACCAATACAGCATTAGAGGGGCATGTCTTTTATCTATGTAAACCTCATAGCTGAAGTGATCTTAGGACCATTTCCTGTACTGTTTAATCCAAACAATTTTTTTCAGGAATAATTTTCAGTAAGAAAATGATAGGATTGTTAGCTTTTAAGAAATGCCCCCTATCTCTCTCTGTTAGTATGAAAATAACAAAATAAAATCAATTTTAAGTATTTTTCCATTGATTGCTAACGTATGTAATAAACAGTAGTGACTCAGCCATGTCCAATGTGGCTCTATGCCAGCAATACTGCTCACAGAAGTGTTTCACTCTTATTGCTGTCCAGAAAGAGGAAATACAAAAGTTACGGTGAATCTCATAGTGTTGTGAACACTTTCTCTTGCGCTCCTCCATGGTTTCCATAACAGTGTCAAAGGAAGCTTTACCGCACAGTTTCTCATTTGAGGAATATGGAGAGTGGGTGGCCTTTGCAGGTATATCTATGAGTTTATTACTTTCTTCAGACATTTGGCAGATATAGCAATTATATGAGCTTTTCCTAGGTTACCCACAAGACACTATATTCTAGGTAACTAAAGACTGTCCTGTTACTCCAGTGATAAAATTGCATGCTGTTATCCTTCATGTTGTTCCCTCTGAACAGATTATTTTCAACAGCTTCTCAGAGGTATAGAGATGTTACACGCTCAGGGCTAAAAATATAAACCCAGTAAGTGAAGGGAAAATCTTTTACAAGTCTTTCCCCACAATACTATATGTACTTTTCCATTTCAGTTATTTAAATACGGCTGTTGTATGCTGTTCAGCTATGCTGAATTAAAAATTCAATGTCAGTATTACCTAAAAAGACTATTGTTGCAGTTATGTCAGTCTCAGCCTGATGTCACACGTCTTAACAAAGAATTTGTTCCTGTTGACTTTTCTTATTTTTTATAGTTTTACTTTAATTAGTTAAACTGAAAATCCTTAAGTACTTCTACTAATGGTTTGGGATGCTCTTTGTTTAGAATATAGGCAAGTGATTCTCCGATGTTCTCATGGCAGCCTAAGGAACGCTCATAGCTGGAAGCAGACTAGCCACTCTCCTTCAAAAGCAGCAACTGTCACCAGTACAACATATGATTTATTTATTATTTAATGGATTTAGAGCATTTAAAATCCTTACAAACACTATTTTGTCTAATTCTTCCACATTTTATGTGGCACTGCCTTTTAGTTTGATTTGTTTACACTAATGTACACACTTAATGTATAATGTGAATGAGTTAGACAAACTAGAAAATTATGCCATTCTACTTAGTTCTCATCAGAGACTACGGTTAATTTGGTTAATTGATACAATATTGACTAAGTAATGACTCTCACTTCTGTCAACATTCTTACATTTGTTAAATTCCCCTGCCTGATTCTGCTTTTCTGCTTTATTTCCTTTTAAAATTTAAACATCTTAAAAAAGGCTCTTCTCAATTAATGCATTTTATGATTGAGGAACACTGAAACTAACTTTTAGCCAATTAAATTTTTACGAGTATTTGCTATTGTCGACAGTAGTAAAAACTTCTGTTTCAGCCACATCAATAATTAATTTAGAAGCACATGCCTGAAATACTTCCCACAAGCCAAGGAGCTGTTATTCTCCCACAGCTTCCTTCACAGTCATCCTGGTGACTCCCTTGGCACTAGTAGGCCATTATTTTGTTGGCAGCATTTTGATTTCTGCATGGTTATGATTAACCTGTACAATGTGTTCCTCTTAATGCAAAGCTGTTTTCTTATCCCTTCAATTCTACAAACTGGAAAAAGCATATAGCCGGAGGCCACACAGAATAATACCAGTGTCAAGCTTTGAAAAACATATTTGTTTTGTGTCCTCTAAGGACAAATGATAGACATGTAAAAATGTTTTCTCTGTTTCTCTTTCAGGGAATACTTACCTCAGAATTAACTTCTGTCACAGAAAACATAATTTGAAGCACCTGCTATATATTATTTCCGAGCATTTTTTCTATAAAGAGAGAAAGTAGTACATTGTGTATGACGTGTGATTACAAGGTTATAGAAACTCTTTATGTTTCTCCTGTTATGGTTTCTCCATAAGAAAGCTTGTCACTGGAAACAGGAGTGCGTCCTTCCTTCAAAAGAGGCAAGTATGTAGTATTATCAAAAAGCGCAGAGTAATGAATGTAATCATTAATCACTTTATAATACTTTAAATTCCTACACCTCTGAAGCACTCAGTGTTCTTCGTGCAATCCAGTCATGTATCACTTGAAATATTTCAGAGGAGAAAAGAGATTTTTATGATGCATTCTTAAGTGTTCTGATGATTACACATGCTGTAACCTATTCCTTATAAACGCATTCCGTCTTTAATTTTGTCCTTTTCAAGATACAATCATCTTAGTGTCCCTTTATTCATAAAGATTGTTCTTTTACATACTTTCTCTATCCTACCTATTTGTTAATTCTGTTTCTCTGTGATATCAAGCATACTTCATTTCATGCTTCATTGTCCAGATTTTAGCTTCAGCTCCAGTATATTAAATGTTCCCACCCTTTTGCTCCATATTTTATAGTTGACAGTACAGAAGTGTTAAAAGCCTCTCTCAAGCAAAGAGAAAGATGAGTGTTCTTAATGTGGGATTCTCTTCCTTCAGAAACTTGATTGACCCCAAATCTTGTGACTCCAGTCAAGAAAAATAAAACTCATCCAAGGCAAAAAGTATCACAGCAACACTTCTCTGAAGGTAAAATATTAGAAATTTTCTCATTTCTTCCTATGTGCCACTCTTTCCCCTTGAAATAAAGACCAAAACTATACATTAAAATGGAAAAAAAAAATAAAAGGATTAGCTGTATAATTTTTCCTTAAGTCTACATATTATTAGGAATTTTATGTACCCATGTTTCTGATATCAAAGTATTCTACTTCATTACATTGAAGACTTCACTTTTTATTTGAAATCCTTAATTTCCTGGCTCAGTTGTTGTAGTGGACCTGATCACAGAAAATTATTTCCAGGATCTGAGGAAGTCCTGATAAAAGGGGGCAGCTTGGAATGGTGTCTTAGAAAACTCTGTGGCGGATGTAAAACAGATTATAACTATAGCAGAGCCCTTGAAGTCTGAGGAGATGCTCATAAAATAGTCATGGTTTAGCCTGTCCATCACTTTCTTTTTGTCAAAGGCTGGGTGGCTGAATGACAAATGGTAATGATAAGTCAACTAGAGAAAATCTTAGAAGCAGCACAGATCATCAGAATAGTTGTGGTCTGAGAAAGTACAGGTTTGGCCTGAATGGATCACATTTCCCAAACTGGATACATGCTATAGTGAAATGACTTCTCTGTGCTTTTAAAAATCATGCTGAGAAGTCATATGTGGCACCCTGTCAGCTCATGAAGGCTGGCCTTCAACTGCAGAGTGAGCGCAGCCCACCTCCCTGGGAGAAGGAGCGTGCAGTTTCCTGAGGACTTGGTCAGGAACTTGAGGTGCCCTGGGCTGAAGATCCATGGTCAGTACCCAGGGATTTACTAGTGAGCACCCAAGAGAGCACCTCCAGGGGTTTGGCCTGAGAGGGAAATAGTCTCTTCAGCTAGTCCTGGTCACACTGAGTCATGGGGAACCAAAAGCCAGCAGTGAGAGTCCTTCAAAGTCTCCTCTTCGCAGGACTCCAATGGGAGAACTACAGCAATAGCTTGGACAGCTTGGCCTGATGGATCTCATCAAGGCATGTGGCAGAGGGCCCAGTAGCAGCCTCAGCTGTTGTGCAGGATAATTCTCTCTCCAAAATGGAGTGAAACTGAACCATAGTTTGTGCTTTCCTTCCTTGTCCTGGAAGATGAAGTCTCTGCATTTGTTATCAGAGGGTCTGAAAGCAGTCAGCTGGCAACAGCATGCAGGGCAAAAAGGTCTTCCCGCTTCAGACAGCCTGCTCTCATTATTTCTTAGAGCCTCTTCCAGCCATTGCTGGCACCCTCGTGTCAGTAGGGCGGGCATCCATGGGCAAACACCCTCCTGCATGTTTTGGGAGCCAAACACTCTTCTGTGCTGGCCCTGGCTGAGGAGCCACTGAGAGGAACAGGACAGCATCCTTCTGCACTGATGGTATGTGCATGGACCTGCCTGCAGGGGGGAAACCCCTGCAGCTGAGCTAAAGGAGGCTGAAAGGGGAGCTTGTGACAGCAGCGCTGGGGAGAGAGTGGCGCAGAGGTGAGACTTTTGTCGTTTGCACAACAGAGTGATTTCTGTAGCTGTAGATCCCTATTTGCTCTCTAATATCTGTTGTGTGATGTGCTGGCACTTCTCCAGAGTAGAGGATAAAATACAAACAGGAAGCTTCTGTCTGTTTTGTCACCTTTGCCTTTTCCATAACATCCTTTTTCTCTAGAACAATTAAATTATCCTCAACTTTCCCTCTTCAGTTGCAAAATATCCTGCAGATTTTCTGCCTGGAGTGGAATTGCAAGGAAATTTTGAATGTATTTGACACAGGTATATTTTAATTAAATGTAAAATTCCAGCAGTTATTGAAATGTTGTCTTAGGCTTGGGTTCAACTGGGTTTTGGAGAACACACTGGAAAACAATGACAAAGCAGCTAAACAAAGAAAGAAGCACTTAGAATCCCAACAAGTAACAACTTAAAAATAGGCAAAAGGTGATATCAATAAGTAACAGAAAGAAGGCTAAAAATATTGGCAGCATTAAAAACCAAAAATAAAATATTTTTAATACAGCAGAATAACAAAGAAAACCAACCAGCTATGTGGATCTTAGTTGTCAGTTGAAATGCTTCGAAGACTGTAGAAAATGTAGATGTTATCTTTATTTTGCCTTGTGAACTGATGGCTTCAGAATTAAAAGAAGATAGTATCTTACTGATGGTACGGGCATAGAACAGAAAGAAGCACATGTGTTCTCCCTCTTCACAATCCCATAGTAGTAATTAAAAACGCAGAGGAAAGATTTTTCTGTCTATAATAGTTGGCCTCATTAACACATCAGCTACTCCTTTGATTTAATGAAATATCAGACAGGTTGTGCTCCCACTTACAGTCATTAGGCTTGAAGTGCTGATTGCTGTATTCAAGGCCTTCGGCTTCTCTGTGGCACCATTATGAGGAATACCCACAGGTGTCTGTCTTACTGTTCGTGTTTGAATGTGCATTAAAATGGATTAATTTGTCAATGAACAAAGCTGATTTCTGGGCAGGTTCAAAAATTTTTATTTGTATATACATATACACACACATATATGTATGCACTTTTAAAAGTTCCTAGGTCAGAACTTCTCCATATAATATATTAATGATTTAAAGCCACACTTAGACTTTTTAGCACACTTCCTTTCCTGTACATGTGCTTGAAAATTCTTAGAAATAAAAAGACAATAATGTATTTAGATTCACAATAGTTTTCCATTATTTTGGCACAACTAAGAAACTGAATTAAATTGTTACTTATAATTACAGCTGCTCTTAGAAAAATAGAATTTATCACTGGAACTTCTTCATGGATCGGCTGTTCTGTATGGGCTACACCACTGTCTGCTGTCCAGACATTTTAGTTCACTTTTACAGGAAATATATCACTCATGTCGGTGAAAAAGTAAGAGTTACTTCCTTTGAACAAAAGGGCCGAGCCTTGTTACGATGTTTCTGTTGTTTGTAAAATGAACTGAACTGCATGCTTTACTGGTTCTGCTTGGACCACCATGCTAAGTTGTGGCACAGAGTTTACAGCAGTGAGTGTCACAGATAAATGCCTATTTGATGAGCATCACCTGTTGGTGGTTCTAAAAATACCCCTTCCTTTGGAGACACAGTAATCTCTGTTGGGGAGCCAATGAATTCAGAACCCTAAAATACCTTGAGCCCAAACTCATGCATCTGTTGAATACACGAGCAAAAGAAAATTGTGGAAGTGCTTGGGTGGTGTTTTCATTTTGCTTTTATGTGATTGCAGTGTGGCAATTAGTAATTTTAGAGAATAAACAAGATGACAACTGCCTAACAGCAGAAGGCAGAAAGAAAGAATTCATCAGTGCTGGCGTACTCCCACTCCCACCGTCCCATTCACATTATCTCAGTCACACACCATAATTGGAAGTTAAGGCAGCAGCTCTTTTTTACACAGCATAACGATATACAAATAACAAGCATTAAATAAGAAACATAGCACCACATCAAGACTAACAAAAGTAATAATGCTGACCTTGCTAGCACTCAAGTCTTTTCAACCGCGAATAATCTTCCATCCTGACAGGGAAGAGCAAGACACCTAATCCTCTAGCATGTTCATGACAGAGGAATTGCCACTCCTTCCCAATTAATCATTATCTGAGGCAGTTCCCTTATACTTGAAAAGATTATTCCTTAGCCCATTGCAGCTAAGTTTCTCCTTGTACGGAGAAGAGCCAGCTAGAGGTCTCTTAACTTTGTTCCAGCAATAACCCTTGCATTTCAAGTCTCGCATGTTGTATTTGCCCAGGCCCAAATGCCATACCCTCCCTCCCAAAATGGCCGTCAATGGCTGTCAGCTGCCCTTGCCTTGCTATCTTAAAGAAAAGCATATCTAAATATTTTTTAGTTTTTTTTACAGATCAAAACTGATGTCTATTTTTGGTTTTTGTAAACATACTTTGGGTAGAGCTTTAGCATGGTATTAAGATTAATGACCCTTAAGAGGAGTCCTGCAGGTTTCATTTGTATTCTTTGCACTATGTTTTCACACTTTCCGAGAGCAGTGCTGAACTTCTGAACCACTTTGTCAACCTTGTTAATTTGACAGTAATTTACATCTCTCTTAATTCATACTGAAATACCTTCAGCTGTAGCTATTTGTTAGTTATTCCACTTGCAAGGGGAAATCCTGGACTTACTGACACAGCACAAGGTCTCAGCACACCCAGCTGTGTAAATGACCTTGACTAAAAGCACCCATTTTTTCATCCCATGTTAGTGTCCAAGTGTATGTAAAATAGAAGTCAGGCGCATCATGTATTCTGTTTCCATTTCTCACTCAGGACCTAGGTCTCTAAAATCTTTCTCTTCCTCCCTGAAAAGAGAAGAAACAGGATCTCCCTTTCTAGAGAAGTAAATATGTAGAAGCAGATGAGACAATCAACAGTGTTTATCTACATTCGTGTGGCTTTTGTTTAATGACTAGAAAAAAAGTTGGGAGTTCAAGGTTATGCCTAATGAAATTCTTGGAAAGGCTGACACAATTAGACCTGTGGTTAAAATTATTCGGTGTACTCTGACGGTGTATACAAACAATGTTCAGCACCTCAATTCTGCAAAGTTGTACTTGCCCTTACCTGGAGATACTAACAGTGTCTCTGGAAGGACTGACTTCTAACCCAGCAAGCTGCAGAAATGTCTGCAACTTCTGCAAACTTGGCTGAACTGTGTTTCATATTGGAGAAAAGGCTAAAGCAGGGGTTGGCTGCCTCAAAGGGCACCATCGATTTTACAGAAGTGATGTCTGAGAAAATGTCTATTATTAAACTTATAGACATACCTTTTGAGACAATGGAGCACTAGAATGCAGATGCTGTCAGCTTGAGGGTGGTCTCAAAATTGTACCTCCTTAAATTTACTGACTATCTCTTCCTTTTTTACATATATTGAAAAAGTAGATCTCTCCCTCCAAGATCAGATTAGCTGTCTGTAGGGTACCATTAGATTCTACTTTTTTAGGCAAGGATGAGCAAGCTCAGCTCCACTTTCCAATGCATCTTGTGGCCACATGGCTCTAGTTAGTACTTTGTTAAGAGCAGACGAAAAGCCTTGAGCAAGACAAAATGTATTGACTTCGTCTCAGCAGTGCATTAATGCTGCTAACTGAGTTTTGCGTGTTTTGGAACATGGGCTAAATGATGTGGATAATATCTGCCTGTGAAGGACTATAGAAATATACTCTTAGCCTCAGCATTGGACAGGAGGGTTCAAGTTCAATTGGTTATTCATAGTTGAATATAAATGCTGCTTAGTTGATGCTTCCTGATACACAGTCTTTTCCTTCCCCTTAAAATGACACTACCCTCCCCATCATATTGTATGTGATAAGTGATGTATATTATACTTCTCTGAACCAAAATATATAATGATAATTTGCACCCAAATTTGTAAGAGATCCATTTGTTCCATGTAGGCACCTTATTATTTACATTTCCATCAATATTGAGGTAACCTCTGTTATGGACAATATATCCATTTTATTATGTATTGTCATTTACAATTACCATTTGAGCTCGACAGACTGTAATCAATTCTTTTACTACTGTTATATTGATTTAGTTTGATATTAACCTTTTTACCAGAAATTGTGTCTAGCTGTTGCTACAAACAGCTAATTCATCTTCAAAAGGCTTGGAATGCAGCACAGAAACACCCCCAAAATTTATCACATCATCTGCTGCTTTAGGATAAGGTAGCCAAACCCCGTCCTATCTTTAACATGCTTTTATTCTAAGAAATCTGAAGCTTGTTAGATGATATGATCTACTACAGTATTGAAAACTTTCAAGAAATTCTACTGCTACTTCAGATATGATAAAGCTCTTTCACATTTTTATCTTTAATCCATTGTATCTAAATGCATTTTTTTCTTCACTCTAAGGGACTGTTGGAGTATACACTTCCCCTTTCTACATACTTTGACAGGTGGTAGGAGAACACCTAGGGAGGCCCAAGCTGTGGATGATGAGGATTTAGGCATTTCAGTTTCCATCTGTAGGAATTTATGGCACCTAGAGACCTGTAGACTTCCATTAGTTTTGTCCTTAGAAATTAGTGTGTCCAACCAAACGACCAAATTAGTGTATCCTACCAAAGGAAAGAACTGAGGATGCATACGGGTGAAATAATTTTATGAACTTCATTATTATATGTATATCTAAGGCAAACTACATGTATATCTAGGAGTTTGTCTGGATGCCTACGTTGCTGATACAGATCTACCAGCAAGACCAGTAAAGAAAGGTTGTATGTCTTAACACACCAGCTGAAATGGTTGGAGACAACTGACATCTATCTCAAACCCTTTAGCCAGGTCTGACGAGAACTAACAAAATCCCAGCAAAGTCCAGGTGAGACACAATTGCTCTTCTGCTATAGTGCCTCCACTGGAAGTGTCCAGCGATGGTACTGGCTTCAGGACTTTCCTCTTCTCCCTCCTGCTGTTTGCTGTCCTGCTGTCTCAGCTGTGCCATGCTAGCCCAGCAGGTTTTACCTATGGTACGTGACAGGGAAAGATAAACAGGAAGCTTGTGAGAGGCAATAATAGTCTACATTTTAATATTGAGAATGATAAATGCCGTCATTTTATCTTGTTGACAGTTTGCCCACAAAAGAAAAGAAAATAACTTTGGAATTTTATATTTCTTCCTCTTGAATTTTCACAACAGTGAAATTCTGATAGGACTACCTTTGAGGCTTTCAGTTAAAAATTCGTAGTGTGTTTCACAAAAATGCTATGTGAACTGAGAATAAGGCAAGGAGCCTTGCTTTGGATAAAGCCATTGCCTTTGTAAAGTAATAATTATTGTTCTTTGAAGGAGGATGCTCTGTATTAACGTTTTTTAAAAGTGCAAACTTATGTAATGAAAATGTAGTATTTGTTTAAAGGAAACTGCTTTCCGTATACTCTACTGTCTGTTATATTTCTCTAGAATAAGCGTTGCTTTTAGTATCGAACTATTTAAATTCCTGTGAGAGTCAGGGTTATTAACAGTTGTAATAATTGTATGAATTGTAGCAGAAGAGTAAATTTCCGTGAAATACACATTGCTTTCCTGAATTGTATTTTTTTTTCAAATCCAATTACTTGTCTAAGCGGAAATCATAAATATCACTACGGATGTTTTTTCTTTGTTCACTGGAGGAGACTTGCCCATAAAAGGCTTACTTACATTATTATTAAAATCATTATATTTTAAAAGAACTTAGTCTTTAATAAACAGTTCTCCCTTTAAAAGAATAAAATCAACAAAAGCATTAGTTGCTTCATGTGATATATGTACTTCAAAAACATAAGTGTATATAAAGTTGCTTACACTTATGCTTTATGCTTTAGCAAACTTTGCAGGAAATTGAGAACACAGAAGAATCTTCGAGTTTGTTTTTTTTAAAAAACATTACACTCTTGTATTAATCAAGAATTATACAAAATCAATGACAATTTGAATTACGAAATTGGATATTAGAAGAAAATCTCTGTAAGGGCCCATTTATCAATAGGAATCTGAAGGCATTTTCTAGTAGGCAAAGAATGGCACAGTTGTAGGGTTTGGGTTTTTTTAAATATATATTTTTAATTTATGAGACAAATAGTCTTAGTTTCAGATAGACTGCAAAACAGCATAAGCATTGACCACCAGGAACTGTGGATGCAGTTTTGAAATTCAAATACCAAAACAAAAATACACGTAACTTGAGAAAACTCCTATACATACTTTCAGGGTGAGGTGTAAGACACATCCACAAGCAGAAAAACAATAGGATTTCCAATATACGAAATCATTATTACTATTATTTTAATGCATTGCATCAGCCCAGGCCAAGGATAGGTTTACAGTGTTAAAAATGGTAGTAACACCATAGAAAAGGCAGAATTGCTCAGCAGATGCTTCTTACGTGATCTAACAGGTAGGGAATCCCAGCGTGCCTATACTTGGCGTGGAGATCCCTACAATGTATCCTTCATCAAGCTCCTCCCTATTTCTCCCACTAGCCCTCTGAATTGTTGGGGGGGGTTTTGAGTGTAGGTTGACAACCCACCAAAATAGGAAGAACAAACTTGCACAAAATGTTGGTTTAAAGCCTCCTGGATCAGAAAGGGAACAGAATCCAACTTCCATGTACTGGGTGAATGTTCTACTTGCCAGATTGAAAAAAAGGTCTGTAACCAGGTGATAACTGTTCTTAATTGTGGTTTCTTTTTGTCTGACTGTGTTTTAAATGGATGCAACTATATTTTTGGCTACCAAATCCAGTCTGGAGGGAGGCCCTGAGACCACAGCTGATCAACCTCCCATGTGACATGGGCAGAGAGGCAGACAGTTTCACAGTCCAGCTCAAGCATGA
Source organism: Phalacrocorax aristotelis (assembly GCF_949628215.1). Taxonomy (NCBI): domain Eukaryota; kingdom Metazoa; phylum Chordata; class Aves; order Suliformes; family Phalacrocoracidae; genus Phalacrocorax; species Phalacrocorax aristotelis. Next base: position 97,854,713 of record NC_134277.1, on the reverse strand, counting down.
ACATAAACAAACAGAGCTGGCGCAGAAAAGTCCCTCCTGCTTGGAGATGCGGCAGAAGTAAAACTCTGCTCCTCAAAATTTTCAAATTGAAAGATGGGTATCTAGGAAGTTTAATTGTTTCAGGAATGAAGGACAGCCAAGCAGAAGTTAATGGGATTGCAGCTTGGCTTGTCCTCTGCCTAGCACCTCTGCCAATCTCCCGTTTTCCTTGTGTGTGTGGCCCAAAATGGCGGCCGCTTGACTAACCTTGTTAGGTGACAGGTTTGCAGTATGACTGCTGTAGCCAACAGAGAAAGCAATGCCCCTCTGTAAAATGGGAATAACGATTCTCTTTGCCCTTCTAAATGTTCTGAAACACACAAATGAAAGTCTTACACAAGAAGTAAGTTTCTATTTTAAAACAAGCCTGCAATATTGTTTGCCTGCAAAGAAACAAAGGTTACATGTTTCAAAAGTTTGCACAGTAAGTACTTACAAGCTGCACATTGTTTTTCATTACCAATGATTTGTTTTCTTGCAGAACAACTTCTTCTAAAATATTAAACATAGTCAAAGTGACTAATGCATTTTTTTAATCTAAGGATTGCTCAATTAAAAATTTACAAGGCACGCAATTTTGATTTCTGCCAACAATAGTCAAAACTTGTGTATAAAGATTAATTACTTATAAAGTAAAACACATCTTCTAAAAACTGACATTAAATTTGCATCTGCACTGTATATTGGATTTTATTCTACTCTCTTTTAAGCAAAGGACTTCTGGTGGACTTTTGGTAGAGTTTGAAACTGCTGATGGAAATGCATTGATGAATAGACTAGTGCTTGAACCAGCTGAAATGGAGACACAAACCATATTTTGTACTTTTGGTTCGGATGCATTCATTATACCCTATGGATATCCTACTTAACAATATTAAAAACATACTGAATTTTTAATTTTATTATTGTGAATTATTGTCTTACGTCAAAAGGTATTCATATTTCATATAAAATTAAACAACTTGGATAAAATCTTCTTTAAAAATAGTTGCACTTTATTCACTATGTTATAGTATTTTGTACTGACTCTACATGATTAAGGTTTCTAATGACAGAAAAATTTATATTTCTTTTACTATACCAAGACTGCCCTCTAGAGTCTCATTGGGCCAAATTAATGTTTGGTGTAACTCCTCTCTCTCCAGGTTAGGTTTGAAATGTACATGTCTTTACAAGCCCCATTATGCAGTACTCCAATCTGAATGATAGAATGCTTCCTTGAAAAAGTAGGTAATACAATTTCAAGACAAAGATGGGAATTTTCTTCACTTACTATGGGCTCTGATAACTCATTACAAAAAAATTACTTTTAGCCTCTTTACTGCACATATTTTGCGTTCCAATTGAGTCGTAAAATATTAGGAAAATGATGAAAAAGAGAACAGTTTTAATCTCTTCCTAAAACCACATGAGAGATGTGTATGCCTATAAAAAATGACAGATGGCACGCATGCAGGATAACTGAATTAGGCTGGTACTTGTTCTTTCTTTACAAGTGTTAAAAAGCAGCACTTCTCCCCTCTGAGGGTTGGATTAAGCTTCCACTGAAGCCAATGGCAAACCTTAAGTAATCAAGGAAACAGAATTATTGCACTGATTGCCAGCAGCATTTGTATTCAGTTCTTAAATTAATAATGGGTATCTGGTTCAATAAACAGTTGTGTTTCCCATTAAATTGTAGCTGCAGTGCTGCTTCTTATTACTTACCAGTGTATTATGCAAAAAAGGCAGGGGAAAGAGGACAAATGTGAAATAAACGGACTCACACAATATGGCTTTAAAATATATAATGCAATGAAGTGGACTCTTAGCGCACACTTTAAACCATGCACCACCTTATATCATTGAAAGAGAGACTTATCTGCAGATTAAAAGAATGTAATTCTTAATTACAACTCTACAATTTAAATCAAAGAATGTAATAAAAAAAAAAAAGATTTTCTTTTTCTTCCCTCAAAGAAGTGAATTTTCACTTTTTTCCTGTTTCCCATGTCCCAGTAGAAATGGTTCATTCAAATCAGGTTGCACTTTGCATGTATTATATATTCTGAGGCAAATCTGGGATAAATGGCCTCAGCAAGCTAACTGAAATTGGCTTCACTTAGATAGAGCCAAAAGGATTTGGCCCTACATTGATATTTACAGCAGATGCACATGAGACTGAAGAATGGCTTATTGAATTATTTACTGGAATCTGCATTTATTCAATAAAGTTTTTCTTTATTCTGATCTTTCTGTAGGAAGAAACAAAAAAAATCAATCTGGATCACAATGAATGGCACAGATTTCTTTCTCACTGTAATTTTGTTGAGAATAAACCCCAGTTACTTCATCATTCTATATTACATGGTCCAGAGTTCTGGTAACGTAACTGCACCAGTATCTGTCTTACCAGGGAGATCCGAGACCATTCTTTTGTGAGCAGCAGTGCACAATTATTCTTGGTCACTGTGACTGGCACGTGAAGAGTTACAGGCAGACGTTTTGGACATCTAGGACCAATTTCACATATTGAGGACAGGGCATGCAGTAGAAACACTATACACACAGAATACACAAGAGTCTTTACTTTGGGTAGGTTGCGTGCAACCTGGGAAACACATCTTTAGTATAACATTGCAAAAATCGACCAACATTATGTTACACATTATAGACCTAAACTGACAAAACCACTTACCAAATAAACTAGGTTTTTTGCATCTAAAAGAAATTTTTGGAGTTTAATCTGAATGCCACTGCAGTCAGTGGAAGTCTTTCCACTGACATGAATTGGCTTCTTACCTGTTCCTTCTTATCCTCTGTATATGTGAGATGGCAGGAATCAATTTAGACCATCCCCTAAACACATCTACATGATCTAATGATCACAGGACACTGGATGAAGAATACAAAAGCCTCTGTGCTTGTTTTGTCTGGGATAAAGTTAATTTTCTTCATAGTAGCTAGAATGGAGCTGAGTTTGGCATTTGTGCTGAAAACAGTATTGGTAACACAGGGATGTTTCAGTCACTGCTGAGCAGGTCTTACACAAAGTCAAGGCCTTTTCTGCTCCCCACCCCACCTCACCAGCGAGCAGGCTGGGGGTGCACAAGAAGCTGGGAGGGGACACAGCCGGGACAGCTGACCCCAGCTCACCAAAGGGCTATTGTATGGAATGATGTCATGCTCAGCATATAAAGCTGGGGGAGGAAGAAGGAAGGGGGGACGTTTGGAGTGATGGTGCTTTGTCTTCCCAAGTAACCGTTACACCTGATGGAGGCCTGCTTTCCTGGAGATGGCTGAACAGCTGCCTGCCCATGGGAAGCAGTGAATGAATCCCTTGCTTTGATTTGCTTGCGCATGCAGTTTTTGGTTTCCCCACTAAACTGCCTTTATCTCAATCTACAAGTTATCTCACTTTTACTTTTTTTTCCCCTGATTCTCTCCCCCATCCTACCAGGGTGGGGAGTGCACAAACTGCTGTGTGGTGTTTAGCTGCCTGCCAGGTTAAACCACAACAGCCTCATTCATCTCCCTGCTGTTCCAGGAAACCAGTTTTGATATCACTTTCTTCAGTACTTCCCTTGGCCATAATGGGAAAATATTCTACATTTCTCATTTAAATTGGAATAGGTTTCCTATTATTCTTTATAGTTTGGATCCTCTTTTTCTGACTATGTCTTGGAAATACTTACCGTCAGTCCCAACATATAGATATGCTTTTATCTTTTCAAGAGTATTGATTTTTTTAATCTTCTAATTCTGTTGCCTTTGAGCTGATCATTTTTCACTGTTAGACACTTTTTCACTAAAACAGAAACACAGAGCAAAAAAGAGGCATTTTAAGAAAAAAAGTTCACTACTGATTTTGTTGAAAGTCACATCAAACATTTTTCCCCACCTAGCCCTATTACGACCATGATTTCACAAATAGTGGATAGTTCACTGGATTTGGGTGCTAAACCAGAGAGTTGTTACATTTCCACTCTTTAGAAAGATAAGAGGCATTTTAAAAGCCACCTGGTGTAATATGTGCATGAAGGATGTGAGGTAGAGTTTTGTACTCAGCTGAACAGCTTCCTGACCATCAGCCTACAATTCAATTTGAGGCATCACTTTCCCAGTCTCCCCAGTTGGAGAATCACAGAATCACAGGTTGGAAAGGACCTCAGGGATCATCTAGTCCAACCTTTCTAGGAAGAGCAGAGTCTAGACAAGATGGCCCAGCACCCTGTCCAGACGACTCTTAAAGGTGGCCGACGTGGCTGAGTCAACCACTTCCCTGGGGAGATTATTCCAATGCGTGACTGTCCTCACTGTGAAAAATTTTCCTCTCATGTCCAATCGGAATCTCCCCAAGAGCAGCTTGTGTCCATTCCCCCTTGTCCTCTCCATGTGACTCCATGTAAAAAGGGAGTCTCCATCTTCTTTGTAGCTGCCCCTTAAGTACTGGTACATGGTGATGAGATCCCCTCTGAGCCTCCTTTTCTCAAGGCTGAACAAACCCGGTTCTCCCAGCCTATCCTCATATGGCAGCTTCCCAGTCCTTTGATCATCTTGGTGGCCCTTCTCTGGACCCCTTCTAGCCTGTCCACATCCTTTTTGTATAGCAGGGACCAGAACTGTACACAGGACTCCAGGTGTGGCCTGACAAGCACTGAGTAGAGCAGGATGATGACTTCTTTATCTCTGCTGGCGATGCCCTTTTTGATGCAAGGCCTGTTGGCCTTCTTGGCTGCAGCAGCACACTCTTCGCTCATGTTGAGCTTCCTGTCCACCAGGACCCCCAGGTCCCTTTCCACAGAGCTGCTCTCCAGCCAGGTGGATCCCAGCCTGTGCTGCACTCCTGGATTATGTTTTCGCAGGTGCATGACCTTACACTTCTCCATGTTGAACTTCATAAGGTTCTTGCTGGCCCACTCTTCCAGCCTATCCAGATCTCCCTGCAGAGCAGCTCTCCCTTCTGGAGTGTCTACTTCCCCACTCAGCTTGGTGTCATCAGCAAACTTCATCAGGCTACACTTGATGCCGTTATCCAGATCACTTATAAAGATATTGAATAACATTGGGCCCAATATCGATCCCTGGGGGACTCCACTAGTGACAGGTTGCCAGTTTGAAAAGGAGCTATTTACCACCACCCTTTGGGTGCGGCCTGTCAGCCAGTTCCCCACCCACTGCACAGACCACTTGTCTAGGCCATAACGCATTAATTTCTCCAGGAGGAGACTGTGGGGGAATGTATCAAAGGTATCAAAGAAGTCCAGGTAGACAATGTCCACCACCTGCCCCATGTCAACCAGGCAAGTCACTTTGTCATAGAAGGCCACCAGGTTTGTCAAGCACGATCTGCCCTTAGTGAAGCCATGTTGGCTTTTCCCAATCATGTGCTTCATTTGACTTGTGATGGCCCCCAGGAGGGTTCATTCCATAACTTTCCCAGGGATTGAAGTAAGGCTGATGGGCCTATAGTTACCCGGATCCTCCCTCGAGCCTTTCTTGTAAATAGGGGTAACATTTGCCTTCCTCCAGTCCTCTGGGACATCCCCTGTTCTCCATGACTTCTCCAAGAAGATTCACTCTGTCTCAAATCACTGTGATAAAGAGTAAGCTTGTGAGAATGACACTACTGCTTGGAATCAAGGGTGCATGTCTGCACAGTGGAACTATATATTAGTGTTCATAGCTGTAGAGAGAAGAAATCAAGAATTTATCCTTTCTCCTTTTTCCAGATACTCCTTCTCTTAGTAATTAGTACATTGTTTAGGAGTAAGATTTGTCTGTACTCCCTACAGCAGGAAAAGGGAATTATATGAATGTGACCAGCTGCCAAAGTGAACGATTGAGCCGCTGCAGACAGGGATCCATGGACATTTCATCTGATGTGGTGCTGATGCAGAAGCAAAAACATTTTTCTGCTCTGTGCCTTGCACTGGCACTAATGCAAACAGGTGAATAGTCAGTTCAGGGAGCCAATCCAGCTGAAACCTTGCAAAAATCAGGATCGCCTCTGCACATGCAAAGGATTGGAAGGGAATGCATGGTGTACGGCTGAGGCGGAGGGAGGTACAGCAGCCCTGAGAGAGGGCAGCTTTAGAATAGTGCCTGAAATATTTTGAGCAGAATCAATAGCTTGTGTTTGGTATAAGAGAAGGTCTAGTTCCTGCTCTTCTTCTTCTTCTTTATATTTGCCTACAGATAGTTTTCTGATCCCATATTTCAATACTGAAATAAGTAACTTGCCTTTAAAAGTGCTCATGATTCAGATGTCCTCAAAGACATGCTTGGACTATGTTAATGATTTAACAAGAAAGTTCAGCTAGAAATTAAACTACAAATGTGGTATCTGTGGAGAAACAACACCAAAAGGTTTTTCAAATGGGAAAATCGCACATTCCCTCATGCTATAATTGCTTCCCCATATTCTTTTCAATGCTAACATCTTTAGATTAAGTACTTCTTCAAGAAGGGGATATGTGAAGAGGAAAATACATTGAACACAATCAATAGAATTGCAGTTAATTATTCTGTCAAACCTTTCTTTCTTCCACTTACTTTCTCTTTCCACAATACCTTTCATTTAACCAAGCATGTTTCTTTTTACATCTTGGCATTACCAAATTCATCCTCTCTCTCTAACATCTGTTACACATACAAGAACTGTATTGTCTCTTTTGGAAGGAAACTGCCACTCAGTGTTGTGTGATTGACAACTTCCACTCCATCTCTGACTATTGTTTTAACTTTTTTAAAAAAACTTATTTCTAATCCTAAACCCCAACAGTGTGAGGGAGGAAGAATCATAGCATATGAGATGTCTAAACATACCATTATAAAGGTATCATCATATTTAAGCTGGTGGACAAGAACACTAGGTTTGTCCATGTGTGGGTGATTCAACAGACATCCATACAGCTAGATTAAGAAAGAAAAGGGTCTATGTTTTTTTTCCTAGCCTCTCAATTTCTTGCTTTTGCTGCATAACACTGATGTCAGGTAAGGATTAAAGATATAGTGTTTCTTCTATAATGCAGAATGACAATACTTTAGTTAATCTAAATAAAGTGAATTCTGAATTTGGGATTAATTCTTCACACGTTACCCCTAAGGGCACAACACTGTCCTGACTGCTGTCCCAAACAGAAAAACAAAATACAAACTGAAATTTTGTCCCATCACGGTGGGTAAGCCTTACTGGTTCCCCCAGCGCAGATGCTGCACGTAGAAGCCATGTATCTGGAGACAATGGCATGTGCTGCATTGCTCTGACTTCCCTGAGTCTGCACCAGTGGTGTTGGAATTAAGCCAGATCTTGGAATGATCAAAGCTTATATATTTGAAATTTTTTTTGTAAAAGTAGTTTGAAATAGCCACTTAGAAACTCTCTGTGTTCTGAGATATTCTGTTGAGCTGGCATGCTCTCATTCTGAATTTATGTGGTCTCCACAGTAAATTTTGAAATCTCTTCAGAACTTCCTTCAAGTTTTTTTAAGGATCTTCCTGAATTCTTCCCTGTAATTAGGGTCATCCAGAAAGCAGATATAATTTATCCCTTGCATTTTTTTTCCATTATTCTTTGGATCCCAGAGGATACACTGGTTACCCTCCTCAGTAGTCCTTCACATCCAATATTGACTCTATAGTCCCCAGAACTTCTCACAATACCTTCACTGCATGAAAGACAAACACAGAGTCCTACAAGTAATCCTGAGTCTGCAGTTCATTCTGGTGCTTTTCCACAGGGTGTTGTACTACGTGTGTCACAGGTCTAGCTATAAAAGACACAGGAACTGCATTGTCTGCAACAACTGGCCCCAAAGTGACTACCTTTGACCAAACATATGTCTGTACTAAATGTCTTCGTCTGACATCACACTTGTACTTCTCAGTCCATTCTTAACTTTGTAGTCAATTTTTTCCTTGTGGAACAGACTTCTACTACTACAAATAACTCCATAAGTAAAGAAATACATTCATAAGCTGCAGTGGCAGAAAGCATGGCATGCCTTTAGTAATAAATGCCCTTTTCTTAGTCTTATTCCCACCCTGGAAAAATATCTACTTTTGTCCCTTAATAATTGCAGGTGCTTATCTCGTAGATAAGCACATAAATGCTGTCCTGTAGCCATAACATCATAACACTTTTCCTGTAACTGAAAAAGATCTTAAATACAGTTCACTGGAACATAGGACAATGACCTTTCTTGGGTCCTGGCCCTTGGTATCACAAACAACTGTATCCTAAAATTGATTTAATAAATGTATTTGGCTTCATTACAAAGTTAGGCCTTTGTAACTGCAGTGACTTCTATGGAAGAACTAGGATAATGCTTATGAACCTTCTTCTAATTTTAGGTCTAAATGCATTTATAATCTTTTAATGTCTATTTCTTCTTATGGCAACATTGCCTTTTAATTTAAATAGTTATTTCCCCTCACTGTGTTTACACCCTTGATATATTTATAGATCACAATCATACCCTCCTCCACACTACAATGTACTTAAATAAACAAGTCAGTCTTCTGCAAAGCCCTTTCCGTAAAGATAGGTTCTCGGCTTCTCTAGTCTCATTAATAGCCTCTCTGCACACCCGATCCAGTTTCAGTTCACTGCTTCTCGGCATGGGTGGGAAGAGTTGCCTGCAGTACACTTGCAACGTCAGCAGGCAATGTCCACGTGCAACGTCGCTAGCCCTCGTCCATCTCTACTGCTCAACCCTGTAGTATTCCAGAAGTCTTCAGTATTGACAAAGCTTTTGACTTTGTACCAGTGGCATCAGAATAATTCCAATACAATTGTAATGTTCAATCATGGAAATATTAAATGAGGTTGACTCCAAAGTTCATGAGCCTAACCAGTAACATTTCAGCCTTTTATTTCAATCTGCCTTTTTCAGCACTACCAGTTCCAGTCTTCACTGACCTATTTTCCTTGCTTCCTACCTCCCTTATGCTTTCTCTAGTAGCTCCTATTTTCTCAATTTTGTTTGAGGTTTCCCACGTGGCACTTCTTCAGGCACACTAATGCAAATCACACTGACAAAAACTACTCCCTCTCTTTGTTTGTATATTGATCTCAACAGATCAGTCCCACAGGATTTTGTTTTATTTTTGTTTTATCACAGTTGGTATCATTTTCTCTTTTCTTTCTATATTTTTTTATGTGTTCTTTCAGAGATTCTTATAAAGTATAATATACCTTTGAGATGAGGTTTCCAGGCCTGCTACTGGTTTAGGTCACATTTTTTTCATTCTGTAAAACAGACACTACGTTCACTATTTTTAATCATATTCTCAGTCATCCCAACACCATTTCATACCCCAATGTCCTTCTCCTCATCTGATTGCAAGACTGCTGAAAAAACTCTGTTGTGATGCTTCAATTGGAGATTCTTTTGCCAGTTCTTCCAGAAATCTCAGATTATTTTATCTCCAGCAGCTTGAATGCAATAACATTTCTTGAGTGTTGCTTCTGTCTCAGCTGAAGTTATTTATGCTTCCATTATCTTATTAACATTTTATATCTTCCTTTTTCTCCCACTAAACATCACATTATTTGAAACTGAATCAAAGCATTCACTTAGTTTTGAGGCTAAACTGAAAATGCCTTCCATCTAGAGGTTAAATAGCTGCTGTGTAGCTTTACTTCTTCTCTCTTAGCCCTTGTCATTTAGCCTGGTCAGGCATTGGAACAGGCTGCCCAGAGAGGTGGTAGAGTTGCCATCCCTGGAGGTGTTTAAAAGACGCGTAGACGTGGCACTTCAGGGCATGGTTTAGGAGACATGGTAGAGTTGGGTTGGTGGTTGGACTTGATGATCCTGGAGGTCTTTTCCAACCTTAATGATTCTATGATTCTATGATTTGTTTTACTATTATTTGCAATGTCTACTTCATGTTGAGTCTCTGCTTGTTCTTAACATCCTTCTTGAAACGGGTATTCATCCAGTTAGCTCTGGAGTCCTTTTCCATGATTTTTTCCCATTTGTTTGAGACAAATTTTAATAACATCAGCACCTTTGGTTTAATGTTGAAGGCCCTGAGGCTTCATTCTACCTGGATTCAGTGTCTGTTTCCCTTTGTTTATTAAGGTTTACCTTCTCACTTAGCTACAGGTCTGTTAATGTTTAGCCTTCTATTTAGGTAAAACTGAATTGACTTGTAAATTGTAAGTTTTCTTTCTGTGTTCTATTTTACTTAAATGCCCTTATCACTACCCAAGATGAAGCCTAAACCAGCATTATCTCCTGGTTTTGCGGTGACACTTTGGTGGAAGAGATTGCTTGCTTCCATATTAACATGGAATATCAGTATCACACCATAGTTATTAGTGTTTATTTAGATATTTCTACATTTTTGTTGTTTATCTTCTGCAAAATGGTTCAAACCCCTGTTTCGCCTCACATCACATTCTTGTTCCTGAAAGAAATCACCACTGTTATGTTGCACTAGGATAACACTGCAGCAAATGTGCATAGATATTGTGGTTCAGTAAAAAAATTTACTGTTATTGAAATGTAAGCACATCTTTAACTTGCAGATGTAACCAGTAATGTTTTTTAAAAGATTCCCACTTCAGATGTGTAAAAACAGCTGAGCTCTTCAACTTTCTCAATTCTATCAACCTCAGAAATGTTAAGACTATGGGGGACTACGAGATGATCATGTTGTTGCCCCTCCACCTGTAACACAGGTGCTAAAATTTGACCCACTGAACTCTCTCCCAAGATGTTTCCTGTGTAACAACAGAATATTTTTAAGAACTCAATAAATTTTGGATGTGAAGATGGAAAATCCATTGCTTCCCATGGTAATTTGATTTTGCCTCATTTTAACTTCCAGTTTTTATTATATACTTCTACACCAGATTTTTTTAAAATCCTTTATTATTGGGTATTTTCTCCCTTTAAGTATACTGCCTTTATATCACTTCTCAGTCTTCTTTCTAATAAACTAACTGAGCCCTTCAAATTTCATAATTTACTGTATTTTTTCCAGCTCTTGAATTTGATTGTTTTCTCCAGTTTCCCCACATCCTTTAAAAAATATGGACAGCGTGGGTGGAGATGATAATTCAGTATGGGTCTTAGTGCTACTTCCATTTCTAGTGCAGCTTGGTCTTCCCTTATTCATTTATACTCAACAGGCTTTTTAGCTCTTTTTTCCCTGGATGATTCATAGGGGGTTAACAAGTCATTACCGCTATCGGCATGTGTGTGCAAGGGGAGCACTAGAGTTGTCCGCATGCCCAGATAAGGAGAGTGATAGTATTGTGGCCTTGTCCCCCCCCAAAACACAAAATATCGGTCACAAATGGTGCTGATGTGCCGTGCCTCCATGCTGATCCAGGCTCTCTTAAGATTTGTTTTCAAAATGGTGGAGGGTAAATCAGGAGGGATCGCCTCCCTCTGTTGTGCAATCTGAGAGTGAAGTTAGGAATGAGGTTTAGGAATTAGACACTGTATCGCCCTGCTGCTTGGCTGCACTACTCGCTATCATATTCTTGGAAAAGAAACATTAATGTGGTCCCTGATAGGTGACTCACCTGAATGAAGGAAAAATACTGTGACAGTAACAGCTAGTGAGTGTGAGTCAAAATTAATATTGCAGGATGAGATGTCTACTTTCTTGAATTTATAATTGCTTTGCAATGAAAATATGAGATTATAGTTGTCAGATACTCTAGATACTCTGCTTTTCCTCACTTGGTCTTGCTACAATTTTCAGCGCTCACAATTTGTTTGAAACTGAAATTCAAGAATTGCAAAACTCAAATGTCAATAGAGTTTTAAACTGTCCTGTTACTAAAACTAATACAAACTATTAGTTAAAAAAAAAAACACCACACAATAAAAAGAACAACAGAATAATCCTGAAACAGAAAACCATTTGTTTGATGTTTCTGCCTAACAGAATATTACTTGTGGATGCACCAGTTTCTATCAAATATAAACCTTTTTAAAAAAAACAACTACTGTTATATGAGAAGATAGCACTCTGGTCCTCTCTACTGGGTCTAACAGTGTAAAATTATCAATATACACAATAGCATTTAAACCCTTCTCCAAGAAAACTGTTTGCCACATGGATTTTTTATTGACCTGTGTTTTTTGTTTCAAAGACCACAAGCCCTATACACTTTAGTTCTTAAAACAATATGTTTGCATATTCTGGACACTAGAGAAAATGGTGTCCACACTGAAAATGCTTAATCACAAACAAAAAATGTAACCTTGCCTAACCCCTTCTAGTGGAAATGCCGCCTGGCAGAGGGGTCATCGCAAGAGCTGCATGCCACTTCCTTACCAGTAGGCATACCCACGCCGGTACTCAAAACTGGGCACAAATGTAACCAACCGGTGGTGTGATTTTCACAGGCCCTCTCTAAGGGCTTCATTTTAGCCTTTGAAAGCACCCACGTAGCGTCAAGTTTTTTCAAGATGAAAGAGGTGAAGTTACGCAAAAAGTCTATTGAAGTTTGGGTAGGATATCACTGTTTTAACAGTTAAGCAACGTATGGCACCTTCTTCATTCTGCAGCTGTTGAAAAATCTCAGAAACAATAATGTTTTTGTCCACTGCACTTTTCTGTGTTTTCAAAGAAGCAACATGACTTACCTTATGTTTAACTGCAAAGTATAAGTGCACTCTGTAACAAATAAATGTAAGCGGTGTAGGCTGGAGCCCTGGGACACATATTACTTATACATATCTTGTTGGTAACAGAACATAAATACTTCACTAAAGTCTCCATTTGTAATTTGTGCTGAACGTTTCTGAACATATGAAATATGAATTACGTTTTGTAATGGCCCTTTGTGTTGAAGTCTAGCGGGAAAATATTTTTCTCTATGAGACAAAGTAAATTGCAATGATTCCTGAAGGGACTTGACTTTTGTACAAGAAAATACATTTAATCTGACATAGTTACTCTAATGATCTCTCATGTTATCTTTTATTGAACACAAAATGAGGTACAGCCATCAAAGTTTAGCATGCTACTGAGTGCACCATCATTAGATTACCAATATGGGGCTAAAGGGAATTTACTTAGCTTTGCACACTTTTAGGGACCCACAAGTTTAGCACAGTGGTCTGTAGCACCTGGTATTTAAAAGAGGAAGGCTTGCAAAATGTACTTTTAGAAACATGTACACTCAAAGTAAGTTAGAAACAATCACTCTCTCTTTACGTGGACGAGACATCAAGGGATCTCTTAAGAAGAGGGATTTAAGAGGGGAACTCATTGCTGTCTTCAACTGTCTACTGGGGCATTACAGAGAAGGCAGAGGCAGACTCTTCTCAGAGGTGGACAGCAAAAGGACAATGGGCGACAGGCTTAAGTTGAAAGAAGGAAAATTCCAATTTGATACTAGGAGAACAATTTCACAGTGAGGTGATCAGGCATCAGAAGAGGTTGCCCAGGAAGGCCATGGAATTTCCTTCTTTGGCGGTTGCTCCAAACTCAACAAAAAAGAGTCATATGCAACCTAATCAAACTTCAGAGCTAGATCTCCATTCAAAGTCAGCCCTGCTCTGAACAGGATTTTGGGCCAGATGACACCAGAGTTCCTTTCTGACCTACATTACTGCATGAACCTATGTCGTGGTTTAGCCCCAGTCAGCAACCAAGCACCACGCAGCCGCTCACTCACTCTCCCCTGATGGGACGGGGAAGAGAATCAGAAGAGTAAAAGTGAGGTAACTCATGGTTTGAGATAAAGACAGTTTAACAGGTAAAGCAGAAACTGCGCACGGAAAGCAAAGCAAAACAAAGAATTCATTCATTCACGACTTCCCATGGGCAGGCAGGGGTTCAGCCATCTCCAGGAAAGCAGGGCTCCATCATGCGTAACGGTTACTTGAGAAGACAAATGCCATCACTCCAAAATGTCCCCCCTTCCTTCTTCTTCCCCAGCTTTATATACTGAGCATGACGTCATATGGTATGGGATATCGCATTGGTCAGTTGGGGTCAGCTGTCCCGGCTGTGTCCCCTCCCAGCTTCTTGTGCACCCGGCAGAGCACGGGGAGCTGAAAAAGTCCTTCACCAGTGTAAGCGCTACTTAGCAACAACTAAAACATCTCCACGTTATCACCACTGTTTCCAGCAAAAATCCAAAACATAGTCCCATACTAGCTACTACAAAGAAATTTAACTCTATCCCAGCTGAAACCAGGAAAACCTATGATCTTATTCTAGGTTTTATCATAATTATAATGTATCTATTATGTGAAACCTTATTTAATTTGAAAAATGGAGTATATTAATCTGTGACAGTTCTGAGGAATCCTAATACAGTATAGTTCCGTATGAAGAATACAAAATTGCTATTGTCTTGTATTATAAATATGACCAATAATACTTCTTTATGGTTAACCTGCTTCCAGTTAGTTATATAAGAATGAATCAGCTTCAGCAGAGGGTTTTATTAGCTTTTAACAGAATAACTGGCAGCATAATCAGACTTTTTGTTATTCTGATATTCTTCATATACAAACAATTGTTATACATGAACTTCATAACTATTTTGCTATGTCCATGATATCCCTTTATTCATCTGATTACTGTTCCTAATCTCGGCACAGGATGAGACAACACTTTGGCGAAATGGTGGTGTTACATATAACATATGTAAATGAAGCCTACTGAAGCTGCACTTCACAGTCTTTTGTTTATTTTGTTCAGTTTGGTCTGGTCTGTCTTTCTACTTAAAGAGGGATCAGACATTTTTTGTCCTTTAATATTCTCATTTGCAAAGCTTTTGCAGACAACTTCTTTTTTTTTTTAAACCCAGAAATACCAGCTCCAACATCAAAGCAAGCTCAGAGGAAACAGCTGCACCCTGTACACTGATTTTAGATAAACTAGCACAGAGAAAACCTGTTCCTGATACTTGCAAATGCCTTTTGCAAAACCCAGCATCACATGTTTGATAGTACACAGTTTCTTTCTGAGTTTTTGATGCTTTGAAAAAGAATTTGTGAAACTATATAGCCTGTTCACCATAACATTAAAGATTAACCTCACTTCTATTGTGATACTGTAATACAAAGTCTGGCAAAAGTTTGTGGCATTCGTGTACATTTCCATGCCTTCACACATCTGACTTTATTTAATGTATGATAGTGGCAATTAAGTATTTTAAGTTTATAATGCTTGTTTTCGTTATTATATCCTTTAAATTTATTAACTATATGCTCATCTTTAACTTTTCATTAATGTAGTTTTGAGACTGAATTGGTTTGGGGTCTTTGTTTGCATTCTTGGAGATAAGGAAAGGAGTAAATTTAAAGCTTTCAAGCATAGAAAAGCTGTTACTTGTTCAAGACTTTGTTGTACTCAGCCTAGACCTTTTGAGAAGTTGGAAGGAGTTAAAAAACTTGTCCTTGGTAACTTGATGTATCTTTTTGTAGGAGTTTCTTTTTGTTAGTTACTTTTCAAGGCACTAAGGAATTTCAAGTGGTAGGATGAACGTTGAAGGAAACTAGAGGGGGACAGGATGCAGGTTTATCAGTTAAAAAGACAACTAATTAAGGAGATGCACAGCTGTTACTTAATTCTGGTTTTTAATATAAATACAATACTTTTGAAAATATTAAAGACAGAGAGAAACTTCTCTACTTTGCAGTCATTTTCCATTATAAAGCTGCATTTATACTTCTTTGTAATATTGCCTTTGACTACTTATTTTAGCTGAAATTTATTCTTAAACTGAAGGCAAAAGTAAGGGGGTTTGCATATTTAAAAAGGAAACTAAGATATGGTATCTTGGTCATTTTTAACTGAACCTCATTTAAAAGCTTGATCTATCTAGATGTTTCTTGGAGAATTTTTGGTCATAAAATAATTTATTATAAATAATAAATTTATAATAATATAATATATAATATTATATATTATACTATATTATATATTATTTATATTATATTATATTATATTATATTATATTATATTATATTATATTATATTATATTATATTATATTATATTATATGACTTATAATATAATACATAAAATAATTATTATAATTAATCTGTTCATTAATAATTTTCTGAACTTTTAATATAAATTACAATAACAGCTTTCTTTCATATTTCCTCCAAATTTCACATGCCAATGGCATGCAGAAGAGTGTCTAGTAAAACAAAGTGTACAGTGTTATTTAGTTATAGATAATTTCAAGCTCTGCTGTGCTGCTACTAAAATTTTACTTGGAGTTTTGTGTCTGTATTCCGGGAAGATGAACCTGAGCTGGAGCATGTGCATGCTGGATTGTTTCAGGAAGTGTAAAACCAGCACAGGGGACTGTAAGCACACACCAAGTGATCCCTGCCTCTTAGGCCAAGTAACACAGCACAACCTGCATCCCTCTGCAGACTGTTCCTCTTTACATGCCATAGTACTTTGAGTTTTATCTGCCTTGGCACATATGCCAGAGTCCTTGTTGCTTGCTCACCGGCACACCTGGGACACATCATTGCCAAGGCTCAAGTGCCCTGCATCTTGAACATGACCATCACCCCAGACTCCACAAGGTGATGCGTGGGTCTCTCTCTTTAATACTCACGCTGTCGGTACCCTGCCCACCGCTGCCGCATCTGCTGACCCTGCATTTGCTGCTGTGGTCATACTTGACTTTTCCTCACACTGTTTCCAACCCCACCAGCAGCCTGCTTCTTTGTCTGGTCTGGAGCATCACTCAATAAAGGCGTGTGTCCGTGAGGTAGGAAAATTGGCCTAAGACCTCTGGGACACAAAGGACTCCTGCCAGAGACCTGGGAAGCCAGAGGCTGCAGCCCTCTGCTTTCTGTGTGCCCAGCCTCGCACCATCTCAAGAGTGGATCGGGAAGGTAAGATGTCAGACAAACGTGTGAGGCCTGCTAGTGCCGAAAGAGCATCAGAGCAGAATTTTGGCAGACTCTTGCTGCTACAAAACTCAAAGAAGATCTGATTTACATTTGCTTTTCTCCCCTTTCCCTGCACTCACTTCACACAGGTAATGACAGTGTGTTCTTCTTTCCCTGCACATTACCTGAGCAGACAGTGCCTCTCCATAGAAAAACCATGAGTCACAAAGTTATACGTAGGCTGCCTCTAATCAAGAACTCATTCCACTCCCAGAGTAGGATTGTGGGCATCAACCATGGATCTCTGAGTCAACATCTCCGCTCCATTCTCCTCACTCCTACCTTCCTCCCACCATAAATCCTGGAGCTGCCCTACCCAGGCTGTTTCTTGTTTTGGAGCTGGTTTTCCTGCCAGCTGACCCGTGTGTGACCCGTGTACCACCGCCTCACCCTGGGGATCCCAAAAGCAAAGAGTGCGATATGGATGATGATGGAATCAGAGCTGGCGAGTGAAACAGGGAGTGAGCCAAGCTCACAGCACTGATGCACCCGACAGGAGTGCCTGCATGGATGTAAATGGTGAGTCCTGGAACCATGCAGTCACATTATCGTGGTATCTGGCTAGTGGCTGCCTGCCTAATTTAGCGATGCTTCCTCTGAATATTTCCCTGGCATCTTAAAACTTGCAACTCTGAAGGTTCATGAGCTAGAGGTAATATTTATTTTTTACTTAATAGCCCCTGTGAGATTTTTAAAACTTTTTGAACCTGTGCAAACTTCTGGCATTTACACCATCCATGCACTTAAATCATGTGGCATTTGGGTCCACAGTTTAACAAACCTCAGCTTCTGCCCAGGAATTTGTTGCAGCATTAGTTTGAAAGCAAATATTTTCTCTTTCTGCATCAGGGCAGTGACCCCTTTACTCCCATGGCCATCTCAAAAATGTTCTTCTTTTTATTTTTAATGAAATAAAACATTTAATAAACTGATAGTTCAGTAAGTATTTAATGTTATTTGACAACCAAGAATACTTTTTAAACACCAATGATACTTTTCTGTAACCCTAATCTAGACCCACTGTTCTAGTAAATGATATTATTTACAAATTTTATCCTGCCAACTGAACTAAGTATGATCTAAAATTTTACAGCTTAGGCCACTTCTAGAGATGTTTTTGTAGCATCACGTTTGTCTCTTATTTTTAAACTGGACAGACTTTTCTGTCAATAAAGTGTAATAGAGAAGGCAATATATAAAAAAATATATTTCTTTTACCAAGACTAAAATGAAGCTTAACCCTTTCCAAACACACAAAGGGGAATCCTGAAGGTTTCAGGCCTTTTTCACCATGTATTTCTGAGATGGAGATAGCAAGAAACAGAAAGTTTGTGTTTCACCATATACTGTGTAGCAAAAATCTTACAGACCTTGAAGCACCGTCTTGCCACAAGATATTACTTCACCAGACTAATTCATATTTCTGAGCTTGGCATAATTCAGCTACACCTCTTCTTGTCTACAAAGCACATATACACTCAACTTCACTTACATGTCATATTATGTAACCCAAATTAAGCACGTCTAAATCATTTGGGACTTTAATTAGGCAACTAGTAAAAAAGGTTAGCATCCTAAAGCTAGAAACAGTTTTGAACAAAAAGGTTTGGAAGCAAGAATTGCAGCACAAAAATATGAATGAAAATTGGTACTATTAAGGCCAAAATGCAATCAAAAAGCCATAATTCAGTAGTATTTAAATAGTTCTGCCGTTTTAACTTACAAAATCAGCAATACAATATAAAAACCTAATAAACAAATACTAAAAAATAGCTATTTCATTAATAATGTAGACTTTATATTAAGAAATGTAACTGGCACGGAGTATAGATATACTAAGAATGTATCAATGAAGGATTTATTACAACACGGCTTTAGGACAAAACCTCATAATTTTAGCTATTCAGCAGTAATGAAAGAAATCCCAGTAACCATTACAAATCCATTTCTATCAGGTGATAGAATTTGGAAATGTCAATGAATTGTCAGAAGTGTAACATTTGGGGGCTTTGTTTTAAAGGCAAAAGAGAAATACCAAATTTTTGAATTTGTGTCCTTGTTTTTAACATTATCTAAAGACAACATTAAATAGTATCTGCTGAACTTGAACATTAAATCAGCAGTTCTGTATAATTTTCACATAGATTTTCAAGGCACTGCCTGGAGAGCAATAGCTGACACTATTTTAATAATTTTAATAACTACTGAAGCTGTAGGGAAAGTGCTAGGAACAGAGGGAAAACTGCTGTTGTATAGGTATTTTCAAAGGAAAAGTGCAATGATCTGAACAAATACAGGCTAATAAGTCTGGTGTTGATACCAAGCACAATATCGCCGTTGGTGTGAGAGTATCAATAAGGAATGAAAGAGCGGACATATAGTGGAGACACATCTCTGATACAGAACCAGCCTGCGTCACTTTGTTCCACAGCACTGCACCATTATGCCAACACGAACTCAACTTTCTTCACTCTGTAAATGTTTTCCATCACAGAAGGACAGTCAAAGCCCACCAGTGATCAAACAAAATAACCCTGAAACAAAGCAACCTGGAAGGAGTCATTGGCTTTACTATGGTTTTGGAAAAGAAATCTGTCCTGGGGGTGGGTCTCAGTGAGCCTGCTCGGGTGCGTGTTGTGCACTGAGTGTTGCTGAAGCACTGCATAACCATGGCTGGTGGTCAGTCCATGGAGGAGTAGCAGAAACATAAAGCAAATTAAATATCATAATAAGCAAAAACATTTCCTCTGCAAGCTAATGGAATCTTTTTTTAAAAACTTACATTAAACTACTAGAAACCAAAGGTTCTGATCTAAAATATCACAGACACGGGGAACTTCATTACAGAACGTAGTTGGGTCCCCATCTATTTGGTAATATCTGACATTTCTACAAAGGTTCTACACTTTTCCCCCTCTGAAAACTAATAACTGGCCTAATGGTAGCTGTTCTTACAAAGGGAAGGATTTGGGCTATAAACACTTCCAAAGACACTTTTCTTTCACATAGGCAAAAGACAATGCAAAGTGATGCACGGCGGTCCCATATCTAAATTTTACCTGTTTCTGCAGCTGTGAGGCTTGTGCATAAAATCTGTTTTCAAAAATAATGAGATGAATAGTGTTCTGTTGCAACACTTCCTCTTGCTATTTTTTTTTAATTTGAGATAAAAGAAATGTTAAGCTGGCTTTAAAATGTAATCAAAATATCTGGAGGTAGTGGAAAATGCTTTCTTTTGTGGTAGAAAATTATTAGATTACAGAAATAACAAAAAGAAGGGCAAGAACTGTAAGAATTTCATCCTAGTGCTGCCACTGGTAACAGGGCTACTCTAGGCAGGCGTCTTTTGTGTATCCTGCCTGGGTTGTTATGCTTTTGAATCCAAAATTTTGACCATCACTTTTCCTTAGTACTAACATAAACTTTAAAACAATATTAAAAATATTTTCAGAAGCACAATTTGTCTCAGGAAACCAGACTGGTGTGTTCAATAAGATATTCGCAATGTCTACCTGCATTGCAGTCAAATTAGGCTTGTGGTTTGCAGGTTTCAGTTCAACTAAGGAGTGCTAAAGAGAGTGAGAATTTGCTTAACCTGTGTGATAAATATGTATTCTGACCCTCTGTTGTCTAGCAAAACACACAAAGGATGGATAACATTGCATGTAAATGCCTAATGACAAGTGCCAGGATTAATGTGACTAAGCCTGGCAGTGAGATAGACCTACCTGATGCATATTCTACTAATGGATCAAAAGAAGAATTGTACTTGCACAGCGAGTTGCTGCAGAGGTTAATGCATCTTGTAGCAAAAGGGAAGATCCCAATCTCCTAACAACAGCTCACAGGAAAAACTCCCTCTTTTACTCTTCCTAGGACAATTATATCTAAAATCTAATTGTTGGGGTTTGTTTTAGCTCAAAATACAACATGGCTGTCTACATTGTGTGCAAGCAGTACATTGTTCAACAGAAATATCACTTGTTTTATTAATTGTATCTCATAAAAATGAATTATAACTGTACCTGTGCATGTAAAGGTACAACGAAGTTTTGTTTTATAATTTGACTAATTTATAGGCAGCCTTCAAATACTTTGTGTGAAAGAGGCTGTTTGGTTTTTTGTTTGTTGTTTTTTTCTATTTGTATTTGCTAAAGAGTGATTCCTCAATCTTTTAGCATAAATGAATATTCAAATTTTTTTCAGCCTAACTTTTTATTCAGGAGATGATCCATCTCAGTGAGAGAGAACATTTGTTACATTTAAAATTTATTGCCATGTTCTTTGTGGGAAACTCAGCCCTACTAAGAACAAACCATTCTGAGCACCGTGCCAGATCTTTCTGCCCTTTCCTACCCCTCTCTATGCGAGGAAGGATGTGAAACTATAGCATCCTACCATGGCCATGCGCAGTGGTCTCAGGAGGGGCAGACAGACCATATCATCTTCCTGAAAGGAGAAAGAGGCCAAAGGTCTGTGAGGATGGGTATGAGCTCTGCAGGGATGAGGATGCTAGTTTCGTTTGGGGACATTTACTGACCCTGAGCACGCCCGTGCCTTCTCATTGCTGTGCTCAGTGCCCCACAGCTCTGCCCCACAGCCTTCTATGCCCACATGCCCTTCCCCAGGCTGAGAGACTCAGGACGGGTACTCACTGACACCCCATCCTCCATCTTCACCTGTCATGGGGATTTCTCTCACAAAAATGTCTCTGAATGTGGTCTCCTATAAGTTTTTCATGTACCTCAGCCAGAGGGAGGACTCATCTGGAAAGCTGGCAGCATCCTTGCAGGGAAGCGCTGGCTGGCTGAAGGGAGAGGACCTTGCAGGGTGCCCTGCAGGGACACGCTCTATTTCCAAACGTGGGACTTTCCCACATAGAAGGTAGCCTGGCTTCATGAACCAGCTAACTGAGCAAGACAGAGATGGGCAGGCTGATAGGCTATGGCTCTCAGAGACCTAGACGCTTTTGGTTATAGCAGCTCAGCTTCCCCTCTTTGTCCCCTATAGTATGACATCTTTCTGACCTGATACCTTTGGCTTTCCCAGACTAAAACTTCTCAGTCAATCTGTTGTTAACTGCTGTTCATTTGATCACTTCTACTCTGTTCCTTTCAATTTCAAGACCACCCATGGCTCATAGCTCTCTAGCCAGATCCTTCTCTGTCATGGCATCTGGCAGCCAGTCAAGTTCACTGCTGGCATTCGCTGGCACTTGCTGGCACAAGTGTACTTCATCATTTTCCCATGGCAAATGGGCCACGTGGGAGCTCATATGACTAAAGACAGTTCTCATTGCCTTGTGGTTTAATAATGCTTTCATATCGCTGGAGCCCTCTAACAGGCAGCATCTTCCTTCTCCACAGCTGACTAATGGTAGCTGTGCTCTCCAGAGGAGTGTCAGCTATTACTTTCTGTTTATCTGGTCTCTTTCAGACCACACATACCTAAAACCCAGCTGGTGGAGAAGGTGGGGGAAAGAGCCATGTCGTAGGTAGCTCAGGTTGCTAGTTACAGTACAATGTGAAGAGTTCTGCAGGCCCCGGTGCTAGGAGTTTGGTATACTGCTTCCCTATATGGAGCAGTATGCACAGACAAATTACAAAAATTAATTCTGGAAGGAGGCCCAGTGTCATTGCCTACAGTATCCACAACAGCTACCAACTACTCAGCAGCTGCAGAAAGATTCTCCAGCTGCTGTCACTAAGGGTTCCCCTTTCACAGCATCCAGACTTTGATCCGGATCTCTTACATTACTTGAGTACATAGGTGAGGAAGGCTATGCAAGGAGCCTTTGTACTCATAAGAACATCTGCTGAGTTTCAGAGCAAAGGCCCATTTCATCCTGTATTGTGCTTCTAAGTGTGGCTATTACTGGATGCTTAGAGAGAAAGCATCAAAGGAAAGCATGGGGTAGTATCTCCCTGCAGTAGCTCATCCAGCTTCCAACAGTTTGCAGAACAAGGTTATTTAGTCATTCTTGTATAGAAATCATTCCTTACTTCAGATCCTGTTCCTGTCACTGTTCTCTGCACATTTTCTAGTTTTATAATATCAGTTTTGTTTTTTGGGGGGTTTGCGTTTTTGTTTGTTTGTTTTGGTTTTTTTTTTCTTTTTTGTGATAGAGAGGGCCAGAACTGCACACAATATCCCTGGGCACACCAGTGTTTTATATAATGACATGATAATGCTTTCTATTTTGTTCTCTCTTTCTGTCCCAATAGTTCCTACCGTTCTACTTGCTTTTTGATTACAGCTAAGAACTGAGCACATTTCCAGAAATCTTCCACAAAGTCCTTTTCTCACTAATACATATTTAAAAAATAAGTAATAAACCCCCCAAAAAAACCACAGCCAAAACAGAAGAGTTATTGTGTCTAATTTAAAGGTGTAAATTTTCTCTTTGTCCAAAGAATAAAAGGAAACCCTTGCACAGTACAGTCCTTAAGACATAAATGAATTAATACTCTTTCTGAAATATTTTTTAGCCATTCACTAAGGCTAGATGAATTCATTATATCCATCTACCAACCTCTAAGTCTTGAATATTCAAGCTGTCATTCTAGATGTTCTATGTGCATCGTCCTCTGTGTGCTTCCTGCTCACACTATGAACTTACTGAAGTGAAACAGTCCAATTAAGCAAGAAACTCTTAGGCTCACTTTATATCTATTATTAGGGGTGTTGGTATTGGCTTCATACTTGTGACTTTCCATTGAAGAAGTTCTCAAAAACTTTTCTTGAGAACTCCAACATTTCCAATGTTTGCAAGAGACCTTTGTAGTTGAGGAACTGGAGGAAACAGAAGATGCTTTTGAAATAAGTTAATAAATGCAGATTTTACTGGCCATGAAATATTGAAAAACTACCAGTCACTGGCTTTGAACAGCTTGATAGTATCAACAAGGTAAAAAAAAAAAGAAACACTATATATGTATACACACACATTATCTTGTTATGCAGAGCAGCGCGACTGGGAAAATGGGTAGCGTAAGTTCATCCTTGTAACTTCAGGTGACTGCAGAGCATCCCCTGTCTGCATTTTGGGGGTGTCTAGGAGGTGGGTTGAGGAGCAGTCTTGAAACTCAAAAGAAGATGATAGCTTTCATCAGGGTCTTCAGCCTTGGCTTAACCAAACACACTGAAAAATCATGCAGCGTCTGGAGGATCCCTGGTAAGCAGAGGACAACACCAAAATAGCTGCATAAAATAGATTAAGTGTTCCTTATCATATGTCTTACTGGTCAGGAGGAGAAGGGGAAGTAATTGCTCAGCTTTGTAAATTAGATGTATAAGGTGCTACATTAAGTAAGCTTACATTAAACTTACATTTAAGTAAGTTTAACACAGCTAGAGATACAAGATGTCTTGACAGAGATCACCTCCGCTAGCATAGTCTTCAGACACAGAGATTGCTGTGATCATGGTCTTCTTCTCCATGCCAAAGAACAAGGCAGAGGACCAACTCTTACGGCTGCAACACTCTCCAGTTCCTTGGCAATCAGACATTCAAAGCTTAGCTACATGAAAACGATGAGCCTCTGCCTCTTGGACTTAGCTTAGATTGGCCTGTCAGTATGGACAGTTTAGATGAATCCTTGACCAAAGATTTCCAGCACAGTATAACGCCTTGTCCATCCCAGCAATTTTGTGAGATTTATCCAGTATGAGTTTTTGACAAACTCAGCCAGAGAAGATCATGATCAAACTCTGTGGTGTCACGTTCATTTTATGAGACCTTGAGACATTACTGCTGACTCTTTCTGGAAAGCAGAGGTCTCACTCCTTCCTCCATCGACTCCTCATTTTTCTAAAACACCAACTGCTCTTGCTTGTTCTCTGGATGTTTTGCTAATTAACAAAACAAGCAAACAAACAAACAACTGCCAAAATTAATATACTTACTCTACCTTCTGTTAAGCAGCAACACCACATGAAATTATATGTTTGTGATTCAATTCAAGACAAATATTTAATAAAAGCACAGAAAACTCAGATTTCCACTCAAGAAAATGAGAACAGTTACAAATTTACTTAATTTCCATTTTGTTCTGAATGTCATTTTTTCCATTTATTTGACTGGCAAAATTTTATTGTCAGAACTGGACTAACATTGCCAAGCTTTTCACTTTAAATGCAATTTTTTGACCAGAAACATAATGAAAGATTTCAGCCAGCTCTAATAATTGGTTTTTATGTCTGTGATGATGCTTATTGGCTTTAATTACATTATGCTAGGCATTGTACACCCTTAAAAATAACAGTCTTTTCTTCACGTCTGCTCTCCAGCTTCTTCACTGCCCAGCCCCACTGATCACCCCTGTGATGAACACAAGGCAACCTACCAAGACTACCTAGCACTGCCATCCAGTGAGACAGGGTGATGAGAGAAGCAAAATATCCAAACTTCTCTTTATCGTTCAGCTTCCAACAAGTGAAGTGTTCTTAGAAACCTTAAAAGAAGGGTCGAAAAATATGCCTAGGGGAAACTTGGTAGCAAGAATCTCTAGACTTTTTATGAAATAAAGAATGACTTCATAAAACATAAAATGTGTGAAGCCAACTCAGCTCTTTGCAAGAGAAAGATTAAAAATTCACTCAGGCTTGAGCTAGCCTAGCAGAGAGAAAGAATTGTGAAGTAAACCATGCCATGGTAATCACAGTCATCACATAGAGGACTGGGCCCAGAAAACCTAAGAAATAAAGCTGAAGTAAACATTTCAAGACTCACCAGTCCTTGTGGATGCCAGACACCAACCCATATCAAAACCAGGTGATCCCTCTGTTAAACTGTTTAAGGTATGGCTAGGTTTTATGAAAATGTTGGAATGATGCCCACTGTTGGAGACGGGCCAGAGAGGCCCAGAGCCTTTGTCCTTTGTTGATTATCTTCTCCATCTTGATCTTCTCAAGTAAGAAGAGGGCATGTTTTTACTGGGAATTCGTAGGTCAGAGAAACAAAAAAAAACCCTACTGGACAAGGAAACTGGGAGAATCTATCTGTCTAGAGGTGTTACCTCAAAGGAGATAGTAGCCCTCAGCAACTTCAAAGACTACGTTTGGATTGTCAACAAAACAGTATTTGGAGGAAAAACTAGGAAGCAAAAGTTGGGGAAGAATTACTTACTCCTAGTTTTATTACTATTCTTTATATACTTTTGTTCAGAGACGTTAGACAAAGCAGCATGTTCTAGCCTGCAGTACTATGAATAAACAAATTATTTTTGATGAACAGAGCAATCTCTTTATAAGGTAGGGAAGACTGAAGGAAAATTGTCCCAACTGAAGGAAATGGAAGAATTAGGGAAATTTGATGTGACTTTTAGGAGCTTTCTGAGTCCTCTGAGAGGCCTTTCAGAGATTAAAACAAATTGCCTTGGCATACAATATGCACTTTATTAAATTCAGATGACTGGAGGGCAAAAGTCTGGGTTTTGATACCTGCATACACCCAAAGAAATGTCTTAGAAAAGGGACAGCAGCCAGATTTAAAGGAAACAAAGTAAAAACAGCCATCCTATATATGGAAAATCCTCATAAGCCTGCCAAAAAAAGAGACACATTTTCTTTTGCATTTGTTTAGTTGGAAGCAAATTCCCTAAGCATAGCTTGAAATGTGAAATGGTTAAGAACTCCATTATCATTCATGCTTCAGCAAGTTCATTATGTACACAGGCCCAGTCTTTTACGGGCTAAAAGAGCAATCCTGATCCATGCTGCATGCCATCTATAACGTAGCCTTGCTGAAATACCCATACCACTAACATCTGTCTTGTGCAATGTTAAAAGGAAAAAAAAGGGAAAGATTCCCGTAGATAAAATGCACATGAGGATGACAAAAAAGGAAAATACAGAAACCTATGACAGACAAATTTTATTAATGGCTCAACCATATGCATTCAGGGCATAATTAACTATTCACAGGTGAAATTAGCAGATAGGAGTGTCTGTCGTGAGCGAATTGAATAGACTCTGATTATATCAATAGTTTTCAACCAGTGTCCCCTGGTTATCAAACTATCAAATAAATTTGTCCACTCTCTCCTTTTCTAGGAGGAGGGGGTTAGGAGGGAGGGAGAACTTTAATTATCCGGCCACGGTATATGGCAGGTCATTAATAAAACCTAGTTATCTGGCTGCAGGTTTTATAGTTTTACTGTTATCTATCTTTTATCTAAATAAACATTTTCCAAATGTCCTTAAAATTACTGGAGATACTTTGCCCCTTCTCCACCAGATATTTGAAAATGAAACTTTGCTGGATTTTACTATACAATACATGGCATCACCTCAAAGACTCCCACCTTCTTCCTCCTAGCACTATAATGGAATTATAGAATTTGGCAGTACATACATTGATGGATCTAACCAACCTGCAAATGCAGATAAGGGTAAAATCACTTGATGGGTTAGTTCTCCTTAATGTATATTTACTCAGCCTTTATGTTATGTATGCATTTTTTACTTTCGTGCCACATATATCAATGACAAATGTAAGAATTGAAAAGCCAGTAATAACAAAAAAGAACAACATTTTTTTCTCTACAGTGCAATTGCCAGAGACAGTATTTTTTCATTTGAATAAAGAACAGTAGAAAATTAACATTTTGGGGGTCCTGGTCCTGATTCTGTTCCAAGTAAATCCAATTTCTAAAGTTAAACTGACTTCTGTGGTAACAGAGGTTTCCAGTAATAAAAGCTTTACATCTCATTTACACCATCTTTTCCAACAATAACTGAATGATTACAATGGTGTGTCTCACAAAGGGATATGAATGTTTATTTTATATACGTTTACACAAGCTCAGTACGGAAATGGCCCACATAAAATGTTTGTTTTGAGGATAACCAATTTACAGATATATTTTCCCATCTGACTATTTTCAGTATTTTCTCTTCTGTCTACAGGATATAACATATAATATGATTTTTAATATTATCTATTCCCTTTTCCTGTTGACCTTCAGAAATGTGAAAATCATAGCATTCTATTAATTAAGAAAGATCTTGGTTATCCAATAACTTGAGAGTTGATATATATTCCAGTAAATTTTTTTTGCATATATGATCTTTCATAATGCTGGGAACACTTTTCTACAGCTTTTAAGTTCCAAAAATAACAAAAACAAAGAATCTAAATCAAATGGCAGGTTGGTAAAAGAAACTTGATTCCCATTTTCAAAAAAATGTAAGCCTCAAGCACTTATATTGCAGGTTTCATTAGTAGGATTATTAATTCTGATGAGTAGTCTCCATGTGACCAGGAGCAAACTGACATAGGGCACAATATTGGGGTAGGAAATGAAAGGAAAGCTGACATACTGAAGTCCCTTTAGAAGTAAATTGGGATTACAGAAAACCTCTATGTTAATGCTCTGTTAGATAGAAGAGGGAAATCCAGAGTGAGTCCTTTTTATGATTTTACATTTACAGCACTACGATTCCTTTCAACACAAAAGGATTACTCCTCATACAAAGAGTAAAACCATTGATGAAAGAGTGAAGTCTCTCTTCCTGATAAACCTCTGTAGCAGCAAGACTTGTGTTAACAGCAAGTCCAAATGGCCTTGGTAGGAGCAGAAGAGGGGGTCAGCTTGGAGGACTCACACTCCTTTTTTGGCGTGGAACTTGGAAAAGGGTTTATATAGTTTTTCCAGCTGGCATATGATGGTTTGTATTTAACATCTAAACTACAGGCAAATATAAGTAATAAATACATTGGAATTAATGTCGTTTCACTGAAATCAAAAGAACTGTCAACTTGTTGAAGACTTAGCCCTTTGGGAGGTTTTATCTACACAGTGTAGAAATGCAGACTGTCCCATATATAGTGATATATATGTGAAATATAGAAATATGACTCTCACAGAAGAAAAGGAAAAAAATATCTACCAATAAAGTTAAAATGCATTATTGACAATTCTAAACAATAAGTTTCTGGTTCAGATGTAGTAATCTTGTAATTCTTTGTTCACTGAAGTAAGTTAATCACGTCCCTTTACTTTTTGAAAGATATCAATCTGAAACACATCTTTAAATAGTGATTATATCAGAGAATTCACCTTTATATCAGTTTTACTAATTATATCTTGGCATTACTTCTATATTTTCTGTATTAACTGTATATTATAGCAAAGGTTTTCTTCCTTTGCAATTACAGTTGCTCCATTTTCCATACATTGGGCTTTGGTGGTAATATAATTAAAAAGTGGTGCTTTGCACAGGCAGTATTGCACATGGTGAAAAATGGTAGCTATTTCCACACTTCACAGATCCAGCTGCTATGAGCATTAAAAATTACTTAAAACACAAATTTATCGCATTGTGATTACAATGGATTGTGTTGTTATATATTAATTGAATTGTAAATTGCTGTTTTAAATTAAAGCACAGCTTATTAGGAATGGCAAGAGAATAATAAGGGATGAAGTAATGTTTCATGTAATTGCCAAAATAAAATAAAAAATCTGAAGAGAGAGAGGAAAAAAGTATGTTCCAGACAACTACCTCTGGTGAAAAATTGCCCCAGAGCTATTGATGGACTGTATGTTTCACTTTCTTCAGTGAATAACACCTTTTAGTCTCAGAACTCAAGGAACTATTTGTAGCAAAATAATAGTAATAGCAATAATAACAAGCCTGGCGATGAACTATCTACAGATGAAACACCGTTTTTACAAAAATGTTCTTTTCCCATGTAAGTTCGATCTCTGTAAGAAAACAGAACCACTGGCTGGCAGTTACAATTATGTAGGCAGCCAGGAAGATTATAGGAAAGTGGGGGGGAAATCCTAGCAGATGCAAAACACTTCCAGAATGACATACCTTCTGCAAGCGACATCATCCAAGGAGAGGATGATAAAGAAGAGCATCCAAAGAAGGGCAACGAAGCTGGTGAAGGGTCTGGAGAACAAGTCTTATGAGGAACGGCTGAGGGATCTGGGGTTGTTTAGTCTGGAGAAGAGGAGTCTGAGGGGAGACCTTATCGCTCTCTACAACTACCAGAAAGGAGGTTGTAGCGAGGTGGGTGTCGGTCTCTTCTCCCAAGTAACAAGCAATACGGCAAGAGGAAACGGTCTCAGGTTGCACCAGGGGAGGTTTAGATTGGATATTAGGAAAAATTTCTTCACTAAAAATGTTGTCAAGCATTGGAACAGGCTGCCCATGGAAGCAGTTGATTCACCATCCCTGAAGGTATTTAAAAGATGTGTAGACATGGCCCATAGGGACATGGCTTAGTGGTGGATTTGGCAGTGCTAGGTTTATGGTTGGACTCGATCTTAAGGGCCCTGTTTATCTTGACTGCGAAACTACTCAGCTGACTTTCGGGCAGGGTCCTAGGAAGGTATAGAGTGGTACAGAAGATAGTGATGACCTCCCACTTCCAGCCCAAATAAAACAATCTTCTGTGAAGAGCCCTGGTGACTGCTTGTCCATTTCACACAGAAATATGGATCCTGATGGCTCTCAAGCCCCAAACAGCTCTCCTTAACACCAGGCTGGGATATCCTTCTTTAATGTAGGAAGGATTTCATGACACTCAGTTAATGAGGTAGACCTGCTTTACAATGAGATCTTTTCACCAGGAATCGGAGTCTCTTGGATTTCAGAGAAGGTTATCTTGCAGTCCAATTTACCGTGTTGTAATCTCATCCAGTCTTCTGCCAGTCAGTAGCTTTTGGAAGGTAGAATTAAAGTAATTCAAACAGTGACAGACTTGCTATCGAGTCCAGTTTAAACATATTGCACAGGATTCTGCTAGGACTCTTATGTGAGTCTTTGAAAACTCTGGGTTATCTTTCCATGAAGATGGCTTTTTGAGTGGGCAGTACCTCAGGACAGCAGGGATAATCCTTCCTATTGGGTCTTCTCACTGAATCTGTACCTGCCGTCGCATGTTTCACAGGTAGATCTGAGGCGTCACACACTGCATGTGGAAAAAAGTCTCTCTTTCCACTGACTCAGGAAATATCCATTTATATAAACTCCCATGCCTTTTTCATTGTTAGCTGAAACCTCCCAGAGTCCCATATTCTCTACATGAGGGGAGTCTAGCAGGATAACTATCTCAG
This sequence comes from Phalacrocorax aristotelis, assembly GCF_949628215.1. Classification (NCBI taxonomy): domain Eukaryota; kingdom Metazoa; phylum Chordata; class Aves; order Suliformes; family Phalacrocoracidae; genus Phalacrocorax; species Phalacrocorax aristotelis. The sequence continues at coordinate 97,823,716 of NC_134277.1, read as the reverse complement.
CACATGTGAAGACACCTAACAATGTGGCTTCACTCTGTCTGAGCTTAGCCTTCCTTAGGGAGATCACTAAAGAGAGCTCAAAACCAGATGTGTCTAAGGAGGTACTTGCAAAACTAGTCATTCATACATGTTTCAAGCATCAGACTTTCACGAGGGTGCCTAGGTTTGATGCTGTATTCAGTCGATCAGACTGCTGTTCACGTGAAGACTTTAAAATCCGGTTTCAGATAAGGGAGGCACTATTTGGATTCCCTGTAAAGTGACCATGCATCTGTTGAAAAAGAAACTTAAAAAACCAACCACAATCCCCCCACCCCAAAAAATCCCAAACCCAATCAAAATCAAAATCTAATAATAAAAGCTGGCTTTGAAAAGGAAGTGATGCTACCTGGGATGTGGTTGTCCTTACAGATATTCATCAGCTATCCTCCTTCCCTGTCCCTCAGAGTTCTTGTATACTAATGGGAGCTGCATTTTTATAGTCCATATATGAGTATCCTTCTCATCTATAGTCTATATATGAGAATCCTTCCTAAGCACAGGAAGGATTTGAACCTTGGTCCCTTACATTTTGGGTGCTTTAAGATATCTATAATCTAATTTATGAGAACAGCCCCTTCTTGAAAGTGCAAGGCAGATGGAAGCCCATATCCTGAGTGGTTGGCACCTACTGCTACGGAAGGAAGATTAATGTAAAGGGCCAATATGCACATCTGTTTTCAACTGTTTTTCACATTCTGCTATATTTGAGGGAGCTTCTCCAATAGCATAATTTTTTTTTCAGGAAGGTGAAACGATAATGGCAGTAATGTGTGAAAAGCACAGGCAATAAAGCTGTACCTGGGCTCACCGCTGATGAGCAATCACCCTAACTCATGCAAGAGTTCACTCCCTGGGATGCAGAACCCCTACACACCACAAGAAGCAGTGACTCCAGCGAGGATGTTTTTTCTCCTATAACAAGACCTGAACATAGGTGTTACATGCTGTGGTATTCCAGCTGGGGGCTGAGCATAGGGAAGAGCAGAAAGTTACCGCAGTGTGGCAGGAGGAGCGGCTAGCCAGAACTGCAAGTGGGGCCTGATAGCGTAGACGGGTGGCTAGCAAGGGACACGTTGTCAGCTGCAGCTGCAGTACGGATCTTTATCCTGCAGCCTAGATTATGATAGAGGCGAGAGATGTAGCATTCAATGCAAAACAGATTGCAAGTTAATACGCTAATGAGACATAGTAGACTCAGCAACTCTCCTCCTTCTCCTATCACCCCTCTATTCTTCACTAAAAGAAGAAAGAGCTTTATCCTTCATGTACTTCAGGGAATGGATTTTTTGTTTTCCTGTTTCTCTTATTTTGCAGCCCTCTAACCTTTTTTCTCCTCCTTTTCCATAAACTTTGTTTCACTAAAACTTTTTGGTTGAGGTATCTTGTGTTATGCCTTTTCACATGAAAAACTGGAAAGAAAAGACCTAGTTGTTTACAACACCACATCAAGGTATTATGGAATATGTTTTTTACACTTTTTAGTACACAGCAGATATTGGAAGTTTTATTAAAGGGTGAGGATATGAACAGTTCTAGTAAAGGAATATTTTTAAAAAGAGGTTGTGTTTGTAATAAAATTTAAATTAATGCATTATACAACATAGGAGGTATTTGTGTTCATAGGGTATTTTTAACATTTTTCTCCAAATCTTTTAAATGTTAAAGCACCTTTGTTCAGCCCACCTTTCCCCAATCAGTTAGAATAGACAGCAAGTTAACTCATTCCTCTTCATTCTTTTTATTCTTATTCTCTAGAACCATGTGCTTTTGCAGCCAGAATCATGGAATATACTTAAAAGATGCTATCACAGAAATTCTAAAGAGGTGAATGTTTTAAGATTCCAAATGTTTTCATCCGGATATATATCTAGCACTATAGCCACAGAAATGTACAGAATGATGGCCTGGTAATAGATTTTTAGAATAGAGCTACTTTTAAGAGCAGCACTGGTATTGCCAGAATATGGCTTCATAATTTTAGAGGACTTATATCTGATTGTAGTACAGCATTCTGAGATGATCAGGAAAACAAAAAAAGTAAAATTTGCCAAACAAAATGTTTTCAATACAGAATGAAATATGAATGGTTTATATAAGACTCTGGTGAGACCCTCCACAAATTATTATACACATTTCTGGCCACTCATTGAAGGAAAAAAAAAAAAAAAAAGAGGAATAATTTAAATAGGAATAGGTGCAGAAAAGGTCAAGAAAGATGGCTAAGTGAGCAGACAGCCTAGAGGAAAAGAGGAAATATAAAAGAAGTTGCCTTGTTTAGCCTAGAAAAATGAAAGGTAGAGGAGTTAAGACTGTACTATATAAATTCAGCAGGCAGCTATAAGCCACAGAAGGAAATGAGCTATTTAAGAAAAAGATAATGTTAGCGAAAGAACAAATTAGTATAAACCAGTCATGAATAAAATTAGACTGGAAATTAGAAAAAGGTTTCTAAGTACCAGAGAAGCAAGGTTCTGGAACAGCCCTCTAATAGGAGTTGTGGAGGGCAAAACACCTATATAATGTTAAAACAGAGTCTGAAATAAGTGTTAATAAGGGTATCTGGTGTAGTTGTCTACAGCATGGAGGAGTCTCTCAGTGACCTGCCAGTTTTCTGCCAGCTTTTCTTCCTATGTGGCTAAATTACTTGCTGAAAGTTCAAAGAGGGAGTCTGTGTAGATCATGGCTCTTCTAGATCAAAGGTCAGCATTGCAAACTTGTGATTTTCCTTTATATTCCATTACAGTTTTAACTTTAAAGATTCATCTTATGGAGGCTGCAAATATACAAGATATCTTTCTTTCTAGGAGAGGAAGAAAAGGTGGTTGCTTCTAGCCTTCCTGGCCTCAGAAAAGATTTAAAAGCTTAATAAAACAGGGTGATATAAAACAACTACTATTTTTAGCTAATCTAACAATTCAGGGGTATAAATATGTTCTCATTCTCATTCAATTCCAGCTTCCTTCCCTGAACCATTACTCTCCTCAATGCTTTTAGCATGCTATGAACTTCTTTCCCTCCCCCACCCCAAAAAACCCCTCTGTGGACCACTCAAACTATGCCCCAAGCAGGCCTTTGTCATCCCCTCCAAATGAAAGATTTGCACTCTAGACTTATTTTGCTGGTACATGTGTCACTTGTAACACCATGTTCATCCTCTTGGATAGTTCATTTACAGTTTAAACCAAAGGAAAAGAGGCTTTAGAGCCAGTCTGTGAGGAAGGTTTGTCAGTCGCCCTTTCCTACTGCATCACTCAGTAGGGCAGGATAAGATACCACTTCATCAGCATCCATCTGGCAGCACTGTCTCTTGTCTATGGGCACCATACTGCCAAGAGTCAAATGTCACTGGAAGCCACCAGCCTTGTGGCCACACTGAACAAGTCAGTGATGTTTCTGGGCTGAACTAGTTTGCTGGGTTGGCCAGCTTTCAGCCAGTCTCCTGAGCTCTGGCTGTTAATGAAGTCAAAACCGGTGGAGCCGTCATCACCTTTGGTAACCTATCTTAGACAGGTGGCTTCTTGACAATGTATCTGCCACCAGGTGGTTATTACAGAGGAGGTTTTCACCTCAGTTCTTCACCCATGCCAATCTTTATTTGGTGCCACTGTGGTGGGAGAAGCAGTTAATATTTTCATAAAGAAGATGAGTGCCAATGGTCTATGATCTCACTTGTTAGGACATCACGACCTAGCATAGCACCTTGAGAAAATTTACATTTTACAGGCTTCTGCCAGAGCTGCTTCTTGCATGTGTGCATTCCTGTTCATTGTGCAAGCATTTGTAAGGCTTGTAATGTATGGTGTGGCCATATGTTCATGTCATTGTCTTGCGTCTTAATTAGTAACTGCATGATATTCACTATCTAGACACTCAGCTTACGAAAAAATACACTTGTTAAGAAAAGAGAAGTACAGGGGGTAGGGGGGTGGGGTGCTGCAGGGGTAACGTCTGTGAGGAATGGTGCTTGCAGTGAAGTTGAGCCTGGGGATGGGGAAGAAAAGGTGTTTTCCCCCTATGTGTGTAAATATTTGTTTCCCACTACCTGAATCAGTAATTAAATTTTTTATCTTAATTGTCAGTAAATTGTTTCCCCAAGTCAAATCTGTTAGGGAAGTGATCATCCCCCTGTTCTCAGCACTGGTGAGGCCACACCTCAAATATTGTGTTCAGTTTTGGGCCCCTCACTACAATAAGGACATCGAGGTGCTGGAGCGTGTCCAGAGAAGGGCAATGAAGCTGGTGAAAGATCTGGAGCACAAGTCTTCTGAGGAGCGGCTGAGGGAGCTGGGGTTATTAAGCCTGGAGAAGAGGAGGCTGAGGGGAGATCTTATCGCTCTCTACAACTGCCTGAAAGGAGGTTGTAGTGAGGTGGGTGTTGGTCTCTTCTCCCAAGTTACTAGTGATAGGACAAGAGGAAATGGCCTCAGGTTGCACCAGGGGAGGTTTAGACTGGGTATTAGGAAAAATTTCTTTACTGAAAGAGTGGTCAGTCGTTGGAACAGGCTGTCCAGAGAAGTGGTTTTATTTTTTGTAAATAATGCTTCAGGAGAACAAGTATTTAACAGATTTTTAGCAATTCCATTTTATGGTTTTGTTTCCTTAGGCACCTGGTTTAAAGCACAATGTCATTCCTCAAATACAGGAAGGTGTAAGTGCGTTCCTCTCCCAGTGTGCTCAGGAAGCAAGCCTCAAAAAAAAAATCTCAGCTACTGAATACATTTGCAGTTCAAACAGGAATCGTTCCAGTTGTTCTTAAAGCTTCTTCATCTCTGTGATCCCCATGGCATGCTGAAATCCCTTGAAAAACAAAATAAACTTATCTGCACAGCTCTATCTGTGAAAGTAGCATTCATTCACCTCTGAGTCATAGGGAGAAGATGATGAAAAAAATTACTTTCATAGAAAAATAAGTAAAAATAGAAATAACAGCATTGTTAGCCATGTATGTTATCAGGACAAATATACAGTAAAAGTTTTTCTCACTCTGAGGAGGGGAATTCTGAGTCATTCTAGATTTGCAATTTATACTCAAGAACCCATTAAATGTATAGCAGTACCTCCGATGACCCAGGACAGCCTGTGTGGATTTTAGCTACGTTTCCCATGAAAATCAGGCTTCAGTGATCTGCCTGTCTGTCAGGTTGTCTTTTCTGCCACAGAACACCTTACTCCATCATAACTTCCATTCTGATGGCCTATTTCAGCCAAAGGAGACACCTGAGAACACGGCCCATGCACCACTTTTCTGCTTCCTCACCCTCCATCCCCAAGATGACTGTCACTGCCTTTCCCGCTGTGTTTCACAGGACCATGTCAGGTACAGGGAAGGCTATGACTGGGCTCTGCCCCTCACCACAGTCCATGGAAAGGGTCACCCGGGGAACCAACAAAATCTGTTGGTGTCTGTCAGCTCATGGAAGAACTGCCTGTGATGGGTCTTACTGTGCTGCAGGAGAAACTGCAGCAGCATTTTGGAGGGCTTACACACTCTGCTTGTCCCTCTAGCTAAAGGACAAATTTTCAGCCCAGCATGATGCAGCTTGTCCACTTGGCTGTACAGCTTTCATCACACCATTTATGAAGATCCACTGGAGCCCAGGAAGGCACCTCCAACACACACACACACACAAAGAAGTAGCTCCTGATCAGAGCCTGGTCCAAAAGTTTACTGCCGAAGAACCACATTGCAATGGTGTGACACAGTGTTTTAAATTCAGCTTTCCTTTCAGAGCAAAAAAAGCCCAAAATATCCACTATGGTGGTTTTTAATTTTGAAAAGGAGAGTTGCATAAAAATGAGAAATTAAAAATTAAAGCAGTCAAAAGGGTAACATTCTTTTTGTCTCTTTAATATAAATTTTTATATCATATTATAGGCCCTCTATTAGGAAATCAGGGCATAGTTATTGCTTCTATTAAGAAAATGCTCCCACCCCTAACCAGAGTGGAAAAACAGTAGAGTAAGGGGGCTACTGGTGCTAAACTGGTATCCTTCAAGAATTGGAACTCATTCAAACAATCAAATTAAAATGGAACCTCAACTCTGGTGACCAAAATAATGCAGACCAAGATAGGCTGAGGCATAACATTAACAGTAACTAGAATTTATTAACAATAAATTAATTACCAAAATATAAACAAATTCAAATATTACAATTTTTAAAAAAAATTCAAACCCACCCATAGCAGGGAGCTTATCAGAGAATCAGCATTCAGTAAGAGCATTATAAAAAAGGATAGAATCGGCAGGCAGCTGGATAAATGAAGTGCAACATGAACGACACAGCCTTTGCAAAGACAAGCCATGGACCCTGCATTTGATGCAGTTCTTTGAAGGTGCAAAAACCGTGTGGTTAAGGCTATCCTGAGGGACAAAGGGTTAAGATTTCCAAAATGCTTTTGTCAAAGTCCTCCACCAAAGAATCTCAGAGAAACTGATAGTATTTGGTGGACTGGACCATTATGAGAGGTAGCTCAAGGCCCTCAGCAGCACAGAGAAGCTTTGAATTTTGCAAGCCCAGGTAACTGTCTGGCCAGGATGACATTTTGCCTCATGTACCAAACAGAGCCCTTGGCTGTCCCCTGTGACTGAACCTCCTTCCCTTCCCCTCTGCACAGCACAGATCTTCCTCTTTCTCTGAACAGCGGGCTCAACAGACCTTGGGACAACAGAAGAGGACATGGGTGCCACAAAGGTGAAAAAAAGTTATCTTTCCTTTTCCTCCCATCTTGGGCACTGGCAGAAGAAATTTAGCGGTATCACTTCCTCCAGTGCTGCAGCTGCAGCATGTCTCTGCTGCTGGTACATTTTTGGATTTGCTCCCAGATGGGTAAGGAAGATCAGAGTCATGCACAAGAGCAGGGTGCAGAGATGGGGGATGACTCTCAGCAGGACTTTTTTATTGTCTTCACAAGTCTGCAGGCAAGACACTGCCACCTCTGCTGAGGCTCAAAGCCAAAACTGACCTGAGCTGCCCTAATGATGGTGAGTCACGGGCCAAACTGGGCGTAGTTAGTGTGCTAAAGCTTGACACTCTTGAGTAATTACATCACGAGAGCAATTTTGTAATGACATAGCACATTAGGTGATGATGTGTAATGAGCTTTTTTCAAGGAGCCAGTCAATATATTTAGAACTGTAAAAGGTCTGTTAAGAAGCTACAATTTTCTTCCAGAGACATTTTCTGTAACTAATTCTGCAAGGCAGATGAATCTTTCCCCTTTTTGTCACATTTAAGCACACGTGTTGAAAAGTGGTGGAGGGGAAATTCCAAACAAAACACACAAAAATTAATGTATGCTAGCATCACACGCTTGTTTTGCCTCCAGAAGTGTTGGAGTTGCAGGGTTGAGCTGACAGTGTCTACCAGCCACGGTGGGGAGGGAGGGGAGGGAGAGTAGTCTGCACCCCTCTGCTCAGGGCTGCTGGAGCAGGCTCCTTCTTCAGGAGTACAAGGCTCTGATGAAGGATCTGCCCTTTTCAAGGAGGATTGGTCCTGATGACAAATATCTTGTATTTGTATTTTGTATAATGCCAAAGCATTAAGTGCTGTATAGAGGAGCTGTAGGCAGGGGAAAATCTTTCTTTCTCATCCCCTTTCTTTTTCTTGTCCTCATTTTGCATGTCATTCACAATATTCTGTGGGAAAATGCTGTTTCAGATGATGAGCCACATACTAAAGCTGTGATGAAGACCCATCACAGCTTTAGTATGGAGCTAAAGCTAACAGATCCAAAGACCATTAACTTTATTTCACTGTTCACATTTTTTCGATGCGTACTTTCTATTTGGTGAGGCAGTATCTATTCCACTGTAGTCACCTTTCCAATATTTGTTTTCACTGGTGCTCTCTGATGGACAGTTTTCTGAACCAATGTGTGCCTGAACAGATAAAATGATTAAATGACATTAAATCATTTAAAGGGAAGCATCCTCTGGATTTGCATGTGATGCAGATCAGTCTTTTTACCACTTAATATGTTAGCATGGTAATACTGCAAGAGAAATTGTCCATCTATTATTAGGAGAGAGGTAAAGACCATCCAGTCTTACTAACCAGGGTGTCATGTTACTTTATCAGTGCATTCCCATTCTGTGCTCAGCATTCCTTCTTTATCGAGTGTTCATATTTCTGCTGCAAATCAGCAAACGCTATGTAAGGAAAAAAAGCCTTGATGGTTTGGTATAAGGAAAGATGCCTTTCTTGCACAAAGTATAACAGTAACCTAAATATTTCTATGGTATCATTTCTACCCGAGCAGCCAACTCTCTGGTTAAAATATTCATATTCACAAATCAGTTCACTAATCTTTCTAGTGTGTTTCTGAATTCAGGTTTTATCTTATACAATTCCCTACAGCAATGCATTCTAAAATTTAATTACATGTTACAAAAAATACTGTCCTTTGCTTTAATTTCTTCCTGATAATTTAGTTTGGTTGTTACCAGGTTCTCTGGATATGATAAAAGAGTAATTTTTCCCTGCTGTTCTTTGTTATATCTTCTGTTGTCCAAGTTGAGGATTCCTAGTTTATTTTTGTCTCCCCTCACATGAAAGCCATTCTAAACCACTGATTTCCCTTGTTGTGTTTTTCTGGAATATTTCAGGTCTCCTGGATCAGCTCCAGCATGTTTCTGTTGTCACCTTCCTACTTTTGGGAACCAGTGCTCTTAGGAGGAAAAGGTAGATGGTATATACATCTCACATTGCAACAGTGAAAAACTTTCTTCTCTATTTATTATCCCAGAGGATTTTAACAGCAACCTTTAAAAATACCTCTGGATTCAGGAAGTCTGGAGTTCATGGCTTCCAGGAGTTGTGCAAGGTGAAACTAAGGAAACCCTTGGGTCATTCTCAGCAGCAGCTGGAAGGCAGCTTACTCCCAGACATCCACCATTCCTAGTATTGTGCTGCTCCTTAAAAATGGGAATAGGTCAGATAACAGGCCTGTTAGTCTGCCCTTATCCCAAGAAAAATAAAGGAGTGATTAAAATGGCCCTTTGATAAAGATTTTTAAAAGCATGTTGCTCTGGATAAATTTGCTTCAGCTACTGGTGCCCTTTTTGCATGTCCTTGTTTAAAATGATAGCCATAATTTTTGAACCTCAGTTGTTGCTACGTGCCATCTTTGCAAGTCCTGTTAGATTGCCATAGTTGAATTAAAAGCATAATTTAAAACTGTGCTGCGTGATGAAGCTGTGTAATATGCCATTCTAGGCATCTTTTCCGATTCAAAACTCAGCCAATTCAAGAACGAGGAGTCAGCTGTGTAATCTGACCACAGACCCAAATATTCAACAGTGCGTGGGAAACGTCTTTGGTTTGGATTCCTCTCAGGCAAAAAATGTCTGGGGAGTGCCAGTCTACAGAAAACCATATTTGGTAGGAGGATGGTGAGGAGCCTTCAGTCGTCAGAGTTCCCAGAACAACGTCACTCAGCAGTTTGAAACCCGCAGAGGTGATGACAGCCTCCTGAGCTCCAGGCTCAGCATGTGCTAGGCATCTTTCGGTCACCGTGGCTTTAGCAGCTGCAGTATTCGCATAAGGTAACTCACAAACCAGTGGTTAAGCCCAGTGGCAGATACTAATAGCAGCAGCCTCTTTCCATTTCTCAAGTCCATTTTAAATTAATAAGAATGTTCCCCTTCTGTTTTTCATCCACAAAGAGACCCTCTTCGCATATTAATTTAATGTTAAATTGATGGATTAAATTATACCAAGCTCAAAATCAATTCTGCACATATTCATTAGAACGGACTAAATCCCTTAGTAAGGATAAAGCACAGAAAATGCATTTAGAGACACTGATAAGTCCAGGTCCATTATATGTCATTTTAAACAAAGAGCAAAAAAAAGCCCCTTTGGAGACGCTCTATCAGCTATTAAACAGAGACATTGCATGCACAGGGAGATTGATGATTAGCATTTCCATTCTCAGAACGGCTCTCCCTGGGCTGATGATAACAAGTAAATGCCTCTTCATGTCTTTGTCACAGTTCACAGAGAAGCAGATGCCTAGACTAAGCTTTTCTCCTTTGTCTTTCCTCTTGTGCAATCAGTTAACAAGTGCAAAAGCACAACACTTTCCACTGTTTGCTGGAATTCTTTGATCTCTGGTAGGATCGGGTGGCAATTTTACCTCTTTTTCTTTTTTCCTGTACTGGCCGTTTCTTTCCTGTAAGCCTCCGTGACTGTACGTTCATTACATTACTCACCAGCATGGGAGGTCTCTCATTTGATAACGTGGGACAGACCATCTTTCACGTGGCTGCTGGCCAGGAGAACCTTTTCAGCCTACAGAAACCCAAGCCCAATCCAGGTGCTTCTCCTCAGCTTTTGGCGTTCCAACACTCAGCTTTGAACCTGAATCCAGGTTTCATAGATGGGTCCCATTTTTAAAAATGAATTCTCTAAAACTGAGAATTTCAGAAACTTGTACACACCTACATTTGCATCTAAGGTCTGTTACCTACCTCACTTTTACCAAAGTTGGGATTTTTCTTGGGATTTTGGCTCTTCCTGCAGTCAACGTCTACGATGAAAGAAATGCTATCCTTTCGATGAATATTAGGCTTGTTTGAGGAAAAAGCCCTCCGCTTTCCAGGTGCCTGTCTTCTGGACAGAAGCAGTTATTTAGGCTGCTTAGGAAGCAAGTGGGGCAGTCCCGTCTTTCTTCTGCTTGGCAGCTAGAAGTGCTCTCACAGAGTCAATGAAAGGAAGACGAGAAGCAGCGCCCCAATGTTCACTAGTGTCCCGAGTGGTGCATGTACCAGATATGGCCCCTACAGACTGCCCTGTCTTGGGCCGGGCTATGGAGGTGGAGAATGCGGCCATGTTAGGGCAGATCTGTTAGGAACAAGTAAATCTCAAAAGCAGGCAGGACTATCTCATGCAGAGAAGACGGCAGGGAAAGAAGGTAAAATGATACCAAGAAATTACCTAAGATGATTCTTTGAGGTTTTTTTATGTCTTTCTGTTTTGGAGACACTGAGGTTTTTTTCTTTCTTTTTCTTTTTTTTCTTTTTTTTATTTTAAGCTCAGATTCACAACATTGATGTCATGAAGCTGTCAATATTTTACCTCTAGTCCAACTCATTACTCTAGTCCCTGCAGCCTCTCCACGACAGAAGGCTGAGGATCATTATCATAGTGTAATGTATGGTCCTTATTCATTTTCTTAGTTTAACCTGCAATGATTTCTAGTACAAAGGGGAAGAAAGGAGACTCTAACTATGTACAAACTGACTCAATAATGGTATTCAAAGGACGAAAATGTTTCCAAAATTCTGTGTGTTTTCAGAACGCGTGTAAATTCAATGGATTTGATCCTATTTTACAGTTATGGAAGTTCATAGTCTTACAGCTCATTCTGCATCAAAATAGATTTGATAGGAAGAAAAAAGGCATAGAGTATTGCATGGCTAACATCAAATCACACAGTGGTTATAGAGATCTTGCTTTTTATATATGACATTTTAAATTTGTGTAAGGAAAGGTGCAACAACTTTTTGAATAATGAGACACTTTTTTTGAAAATTGTGTGGTATGCCCAGAATTGGGCAGTGTGTGAAGTGAAATATCAAAATTGCTAACTCAGTTTTATGCCTAATCCCTGCTGTGGGAAGTGAAATTGTGACAGATGGTTGCCGTACTCATTACCCCTTTATTCACAATGAGTAATGATTTACCATTAAATCCCACTAAAAAGAATGTATCTATTCATGTAACAAGGTTTATTCAGTGTAACCAAAGAATCTGGTCTTTATTTTGTCAAGAGCCTTATATTTCAAATCCATAAAATTGAGCTAATAGTATTCATTTACCTATACGCCCAGGGCTGCAGACAACTTGAATCCAATACGTCTTCACCTGTGGTAAACGTAATTGCCTGTCTTTTACATAAAAAGAAAGAACATATTAAGTAGGGTCTTAGGCAATAAGGATCTCTCTTCTAGGCCTGGATCTAGTGTTAATTTGATATGAAATAAGATGGAAGTCTCTAAACTTGCCCTCAGTGAACAAAAAAGGTGAACTTCCATCTTATAACTAAAAATGACTGGGAAACTCTAGTTCAAAATGCTATTTATGACAAAGGTGGGAAGATTAACCTTAGTTCCATAAATAATCCAATAGACCATGGGGTTTCGTGGCATGTTTGGTCTTATGAAATTGAAATGTTGATGGAGAAAAAAAGCATTCTGATTTTTTTCTATTGAGAAAAACTAGTATTTTCCAATATGTAAAGGATATTTTGTACTTTCCAATTTTTATTTTGAGAATCGGCAAAACTAATCCACACATGATGCATACTGTATCACCACAATATTTAATATTTCTATTAAATATTCTTATCAATTGAAATATAGTGGAAAAGCAATTACTTTTGCTAGAGGGTTAAATTTTGATTTATAAGAAATACCTACTCATGTTTTTATGTCTTGCTATCAATATTTCAGTGTGCATTCTAAGTGAGTAAATATAATCTTTTTCTAAACATACAGTCTTTTTTGCTACATTGTAAGGGCTGTTAATCACTTGGAACTAGGCTTGGTTAAGCAACTGCTATTAGAACAGTTTGAGTTGAAGAACTAATTTTCTTAAAAAAAAAAAAACAAACAGGAAGCAGACACATCAAATCTTAAAAGGCATATTTCATCAGAAACTTCAGCTCCTGATGACTGGATGAAGAACTAGAGGAGGGATGTTCTTTGACCCCCCAAAAAGAAATATATAATTCTGAAATCTTACTGCTACATTTCATAGGTCAAGTAATTTGCTGTCATGCTCTTATTTTCCTCTTCCTCATACACCCTCTCCTGCGATGTGCTGCAACAGACGCAGAGCTGCCTACAACTTACCTCCAACATTAAACAGATACCACCATAGAGCACAGGGTGCAAACTTTTGCAAGCAGACCTCAGCTATGAAGCAATTGAAAAGGCAGGAAATATTCAATGTATAACACTCAATAAGCAATACCTCAGAAGTAAATTTTCATGGAATTTTTCTGAGTTTTACTGAAGAGAAAAGAGGGAAAATGCAAAGAAGAGAGAAGGGGGAAGGGGGGGGGAAGAAAGAGAAAGAAGAGAGAAAGAGAAAGAGAAAGAGAAAGAGAAAGAGAAAGAGAAAGAGAAAGAGAAAGAGAAAGAGAAAGAGAAAGAGAAAGAGAAAGAGAAAGAGAAAGAGAAAGAGGAGAAGCTTTTCCTGCCTCACTTCCTCCCATAATATTGCTTAGTGTTAGGATTATTAATATGTACCTTCTGTTTTTCACGAGAGCTTTTAATCTGAAATTTAGTATCTACTTTGTAAACAAGTAAATTGATAAAGCACAAAAATTGAAGAAAGAAACCCCATCCTCCTGCAAACTTGGCATTTAAAGCAAATGTGTCAGTCCATTTATTTAGGTACACAGGAAAAACAGTATTTCATGACCCGCTGTTTCTTCTGAACAGACTAGGTTGTGCATTTTTAATTTCAGAAATCAGATCAATATTCAATGTGTACAAAGGAGCGTATCTTCTGATTTTCTATTTGAAGATTAAACATTGTAGCTTGATTCACGAGGGCCCTGGGATGTTGACTGCTGCAGCATTTAACTTCCAGGTAGTCTTGCCTAGTGAAGCTCACAGCTGTGAACCAGGCAGTCCTTCAACAATTTAGCACTGAAAGAAACAAGCATTTCTCTTGTAACTATTCTCTTTTTTAAGCTGTGATTTTCCTGCAGGCTTGCCATGTAATTGTCGTTGTTTTTAATGACGACTTATTGATCAACACTTATGTCCAGCAATGCCTTAGGCACATGGTTGCCTTGAGACACTGCTAGGAGTTTGACTGGAGTCAGCAGGACTGCTTGCAGAGAGTAGAGCTCCTTGCAGAACTGGTGTCCTAGGTGTGATTTGCAAATGCTTATCTTCTTTCTGCTTTGCTCTTAATTTTTTCCTCTTATGATTTATCTAATAATCTCCATGACAAATCGGTCCCATTTCACCAGTTATATGTAAACCAGTCATTGCATCAGAATTGCTATGAGTATTCATAAATAAGAGCTGAAGAACTTGGCCCAACACATATAATTTTTACAGTAGCAGCAAATAAGCTTCTAAAGAATAAGTTTGAGTATCAGATTACTTGGCAAGTCATCTAAATCAAGATTTGGGAACAAAGCATTAAGCTGCTGCTTTTGAAAACATTAGTCTAACTAAAAGTCCTCCAGTCTCATGTAAACATTTTATACTACTAGAATATAGGAAAATGTGCAGAAAGGGCCCTGTGCGCTCTAATACAATCAGGGCTAGGATCTGTCGCAATGATCAGTGAATCCTACTGCAATGTTGGTTCATTTTGTCTTTTGAAATGCCCGTTACTGCTCTTTCCCCCTACCCAAACATCCCAGTCATGGCTCAAAGCTGGGAAACTCTCTAACAGTAAGTATTTTCACCAATATTTGTTTGTTACATTGGATTTTTCCATGTTTTGTACGTGTCCAGATTCTGCAAGCAGTGGAGAGGCAATATTCTTCAGGCACTTTAGCGCTGAATTCCTTTCCTCACAGTTGATATATTGTCCCCAGTATATAGTCTTTGATATCCACACGTTAGTTTTGCTGATTTCCTTCTGATGTCCTAAAGTCTATGGATACTAAACTGTGTAAAACTGCTTAACACAGCCATAAGCTGGCCGATTAATGATGCCAGTACTGAAAATTTCAAATTAACTTTTGAACACTAGCTATCTCTACTACCTTCTTCTTTCACTCATAAATTTTCAACTGTCAGGCAGCTTCTCTCTCCTCTAACATCCCAGCAACAGACTCTGCAACGGTTTCATTTTTATCCAACAGGTGTCCAGCATAAAACATATAAGTCATCAAAGGAAAACGTAGCAAATCCCAGGATTTCCTAATTCTAGCCAGTCACCCTAACTGCTAGGTAATGAGACTCCTTTCTGGCATGGAACTTTACCTTCTGGGAGACAGGATGGCCCAGCACCAATGGGAGGGGATGGCCATGATCCTGTGCTCTACAGACATATGCGATGAAGGTCTGGGTATACTGCTAGCATGTGGGGGAAGTAAGCTTAGGCCAGAAAAGGATTTAAATCCTAGCCTGATGGAAAAAGTAGTAATCCTTTTTCCCCCTGGAACCATTCTTGCTCTTGGGTGCTTCAGTCTGTGAATCACTGTTTTTTGAAGACACTCAGATCAAGAGAGGACCATTCCTTCTATATTTGCTGTCATCCTGGTGCTCAGTGATACAAGGCAGCTTCCATGTTTCCAGGACTGCAGCAGGCTCCAGCACTTTCATAGTCCCTGGGGCTGTCTCCTCATCGAGTTTGTGGCTGCAGAGCAGACCTTGGATTGCCAACAGTGCTGTCCCTGCTGGGGCTGTGCTCTGAAAACATGCCTTTCCTTCACCATGTGGCTTCCCAGCTCAACATAGTCGTTCAGCTATCTCTTCAAGCTGTTTGCTTAAGGCTCCCTTTCTTCTGGCTTTGGCTTGAGCAACTTCCAGCAGGCAAGGTGAAGAAGCAGCAACAGCTTTCTGCCAAACCATGAAGTAGCAGCCTCTTTCTTGCAGAACAGCTCAATGATTAGTCAGGAAATAAGTTCCTTCCCCTGCCTAAGACCTTCCAGCTCCACATCTCCTGCCTCTGAGATGAGCACTGCAACCTGCAGGTCTCTGTGCTATGTGACAGGAGGAACACACCTGTCTCAGGAGGAAAATGGACTATGATTTTGTAGCCCACTAGTTCTGTGGCCAGTTCTGAGGAAGAAGAGAGAGTTTCCAGTTCCTGCTCCAGAGATTGTACATGTCATTTATGCAATGCACATGTAAATTAGAAAGTTAATCCAGTTATTGTTGCACAAATTGGAACCCAGGACTCACTCTTTCTACATGAATGCCATAATCATTCCTCTGCAGAATCATGTCTCTCCTTCTGGCTCAGTTAACTCCTGAACAAAGTCACAGAACCAAAGACCGGCCAAGGTTGGAAGGGACCTCAAAAGATCATCTCGTCCAACCTTACATTGGAAAGGGAGCCTAGATGAGATTATTTAGCTGCCTGCCCAATCGCATCTTGAAAACCTGCAGTGATGGGCATTCTACCAAGTCCCTCTACTGGAGTCAAGTCACTTCAAGAGGAACCCGTTAGCAATACAGAGCTGATAGGAGGAGAGTTAAATTCCTGGAGGAAGAAAAGGGTGAGTGAGGTTTCCCCTGAGCTTCTGGATGAAAGGGAATGCAGCTGTATCTCCCCTTCCAGTCATGCTCCCAAAGAAAGGAGTTACCCAACCTGAAGCACAGTATCTGCTTTACTTGCTTGTTCTGTTTTTTAATTTTGTGTATTTGCAAGAGCACAGTCCTGCTCACCCTTGCTCTAGAGCACTTGCCAGGGGGAGAAGCTTTCATGCGGTGGGACGTGGCAGGGAGAGGAAGACAGGGACTGACGCAGGAGCTGGAGGCTGCCAGCACAGCAGGGGCTGAGGGGCTGCTGAAGGAAGCCGCATGCTGGCCAGGCATGTCCCAGGGATGACACAATCTTTCTAGGGACTGGAAGGGCCTGCTTCAAGTTTGCTGCAATTCAGAAAGGTGACTGCAACAAAGATTGGAAGCAGGGACTGCTGCTGCAGGGACACAGCAGAAGGACTTTCTGACCCTTGTATTTCTGCTCTGTTGTTTCTGGGGAGTAGAGGGGAGTTCCCCAGACTGTTGGTGTCTAAAGTTCATTTCCTTCCTTGTGTAACAACTCCATAATACCTTGAATCATTGAGGTTTTCTAACATTTCCTGGCAATATTCTAGTTCTTTGGCTATTACATAGACCTTTGGCAAGTACCTAAGACTATAACAGGAATAGGATTTGGGATGATTAGACACTGCATTGGGAGGAAGCATTAAACCCATCTCCATTTGTGCTGATGTCAGAAATACAAAGTATTAATTTTCTGGTGTGTTTCTTTTCCCATTTCTATGCCTGTGATATAGATGATGGATTTATGAATCTTAAAAACAGGTTAAAAAACAGCTTATATTGAAGTAAAGCAGACACTATTTCTGAGATTGTGTTTGGTTTCAGATCTGTGATTCTTTATCTTCAGCAGCTCATATGCCTTTATTTATTGGCTCACTCTCTCAAGTCCATTTCTGACTCATGCAACTACAAATTTCCAAAAGCAGGATAACCGTCCATTGATTCTGACAGTTCATTTCCTGATTCAATCCTGACTGTAATCATACTGATTTGATGCATCACTTGTTGGCAGGAACATGATTCAGTATTCAATTGTAATGCAATGTTTTGATGAAAAGTTCTCCATACAGTAAAATATAACTATAGTACAATGTATTTAACTGCCCATTGCTGTTGCAAGCATATGTTGTCTTAGGATTTCTCCTAGGAAAACTACTTAGTCAGACACACCGAATGATAGTAACTGCTGCTAAATCAGGACGGAGTTAACATCATTGCCACTTAATGTGGAATAATTTAACATCATTGTCACTTAATGTGGATTAATTTAACCAGTGCTAATGCATGTAAAAAATAATTAACCAGGGGTTCAATATGTATAAACTGTATGCCTTAGCCTTTACAACGGAAGCAGCTAAGTAAAGATAAATCCTGTAAAGTTCACTCATTGTTCAATAGACCTTAGTGAAGAGTAAAGGATTTCTGAGGTTCAACGACAGCTTGATTATATGACCATCAGTCAAAATTTTTTGTCCATCTTTGGAATGGCAACATTCATGAGATTTTGTAACATTCTTTACTTGCATAGACAAATTCCTTGCCTTATATTTTCAGTACCTATGAATATTTGTTTGCAAGACACCTGATAAAAACCAGAGTAAAAAAACAGGGCTCTGGGATGTTGGTTACAAAAATACTGAATACCTGAGAGTGTGAAAATAGCAAGTATTATTTACACAATCACATTCTCTTTCTCAAGTATAGTCTGTACAACAACAATATATTCAGCAGTGCAGAGTCAAAGTTCATACAGCCCATGCTGAACATTTTGATATTTTCTGGTTTTGAAGGACTTAACCCTTTTTTCCAGCATACAAAGAGAAAACAGACTAGATATATGCGCAAAGCTAGCCTACGTCTCATCAGTGTTGGTACTGCATGTACCAAGTCTTTGCAAACTAATGTCCTCTTTGGCAGTTTATGGGCCTGCATTTTCAGCTGGAGCATATTTTCCACTTTGCATCAGCATAAGATCAAGCCCTATATATTGTATTTAGGAAAAAATTATGAAGTGAATTATCTTAATAAATGTTGAAGAGACTAGAGGAAGATGTATCATGGGTCGAAAAGGCATAGCTAATGAGGTTTGACAGCTTAACTTTCCCAGAATATGCCTAGGGTATCCCCTCAAGAAGTAGATGATTTCAAAATCAACATCCTTCAGTGAGCTTTTGCATAAGCTTTACCTTTCTCCTCCTAAGTGTTACAGGGGGAAAAAAGTCAAGTGTCTGTAAAAGCAAATAAAGAGAAATTTTAAGGGCCGATGAAGAGATCCAACAGCACATTCCCAGAGGAAATGTGAAAGGAAAGCACAAATGAATCTTTCTGTAGGCAAATGGAGATGAAATTTTGTCTGGTTTAACTAGCAGTGGCTATAGCTGGTACTCGTAAGGGTAGCATGGTGCCAGCTTGTCTATAGCTATCAGTACATATGTATTGCAGTTAGCATGAATGTGACAGCCAGGGAGTGCCCTGTGGTAGAAAGAAACCTAAGCCAGCTTCAAGCTAGTTCGCTTAGTACCAGTAGCCGTCTGTCATGGCAGAACTGACATGAATGGGGTCTGCAAAACCAACATAACAGGAAGGGGAAATTACCCTGAAATCAGAAATAACCATCTAAATTAAAGTTTAATAGAAAACTAAAAGGAAATAATTTCTGCTCTTCAGGAGAACTGAACAATTTCAGGTAGCTGTTGGTCTCAAGCTTCTGTGGACCCTTAATAGCCGATAAATGGCTTGGTCCTGGCCACCAGCCATCAGCAGATTGATCTTGCTGAGAATTCCTATGTGAGAAATACATGAAGATATTTGGAGAGATACTGGTCTGGCAAAAGCTGAACGGTTTTCACATCTACTTGCTCTGCTTTGTAGCACTGCATCGTCAAAGTCAGTCAGTCAAGCAGCCGTTTCCCATCTCTCAATCATTTGCATTCATTGTAAGAAATGAGTTAATATGCAGAATACTGTTAAAATAATTCATCAACCTGAAACCAAAGGCTCAAGCGCAGCCTCAGAAATAATAAGATATACTTCAGCTTAATGTAAATTACACTTAGCTGCATTGAAAACTTCATAATCTTCTAATTTAAGGCACAGCCCCACAGGGGGAAATCTTTCTAGGCAGCTATTTAGGCTGGTTTTCTCTGACATTAGCAGAGATGGAAACTGATGGAATGGATCTAAATGCCTCCTTCCAAGCCACTGACTCTAATGAAGATCCCAAATCCACTTCCAGCTAAGCACTTTCCAGTTATAATGTTGAACTACATTTCAGTCATTTTTTATAAAAGATGAGAAATTTAATTGAGGCATTTTATCAATACAATATAGTATCTTATCAAAAGAAGTACAGTATTTTATTAAAAGGCATTATTAAAACCATAGTGCAGTCTGCTCTTGTAGAAGATTTCGGAGCATCTGAAGTCCAGAGGCTGCTTGAGAGCAAGCCTTCTCTTCAGCGCAGCACCTGCTGCTCCTAAGACCAGTCTGCAAGTGCTACCTGGGAATTCTGCTGTAGCATTAGGTTTGCAAACATGAGTTTTCTCTGCAAAAGAGAGGTTTAAATGCTTTCTGAACTGCTTTTGTTTATGAGATATGAATTAAAATCTTTGTCACCAGTTCAGTTTAAGAGCAGCAGCAGCATCCTGGTATCTACCCAGATTTTTAGAAAGGATTCAGCAGTAATTTTCAAGTTCTGCACATGTCCATACAGCTTTCTGGCAACGTCTGATCATTTTCTGAATCCTGGCACACCACTTAAAAATGCTTTCTCCCTCTTTGCTTCAGGAAACAGTTACAAAAGTAACAATTAACGCGCATTGATTGATAGAAACTGTTTTGCAGCAAGTCAATCAGAGACTCCAACTAAACCAAGTGTCAAAGTAAATCTATTCCAGTCAGCTTCAGGACACCTCTTGGGCTGAATCGCCGAGATAGTCGCTTCCAGGGGTACACACTGCGTGCAAAGTGTTATCCGACTGGCAAAGACTGCGGTGCTGAGAACCCCAAAGCCCCTTTAACAATGAGCCCTTAAAGAAACCCCACACCTGTGGTTAGGACTGCGGTAAGACTGAAGCACAAATTATGTGCTGCTTCAAATATAACGGCTTTTCAGTAGGCTATACAGGTAGATCTGTTAGGATCTGAGAAGTCCCAATGCTAAAATGCCATCCACGACCTCTTGCTGAGGAATAAGGGAGGCAGACATTATTTGATGACAAGCAGTCACTCCCACCTCAAGAAAAACAGAATGGCAAAGGGAGAAACAGAGAGGGAAAGCTTTCCTGGCCGGCCAGCTTCCATACAGCTGCTCGAAGCCAAATTGCAGTGAAATGCTTCTTGCTGTTTGGAGTTAGATGTGAGTTTCCTTGCAAGTTGGAAGGCTGGATTTGAGAGCATGTAGGGTTTCTATTTTGTTTTGGGTTCCTGCTGTGTGGAACAATCTACAGTCAAATTATCAAGCGCATTGTGCAATGGAAAGGCCAGGATGTACTAGTTAATCTGCCACATAACTAGTGTCTTACTAACAATTGCATGGCGGTCGTATATCCCAAGCATAACTTACAGGCATATGAAGGATAACTCAGATCCTTTGGCCCCAAATCTGTAAGACTGTCAGTAGCTGGGGTGGCACTAGCTAGTACTTAGGCTGTGGCACCAGCAGTATAACACAGGTGCATCCTTTTGTATATGTATTACAATGATGGGCAAAAAACTGATCTGGGTTTTTTTCCTACTCTAGGCAGAAGTAGCTGTATAGACATGTAAACCTGCACACACACACACACACACACACACACACACACACTTCCCACAAATATATATATTACCATCACTATGCTTAAGGATCTAAAAAAATAAATAGCTCTAGCAGTCGCATACAATTTTATTCTCTATGCTCCAAAAGAGTGTCTGCAAGGTATAGATTATTTTTCACTCTTCTAATCCTGTCATTAGTGTCTCATTTGAAATGAAAGCACCATATATTTATTAGGAACAGATCTCTGAAAAGTATTCAGATAAAGATTTGTACAAAAGCAATTCTAGGAAATGCAACTAAAATTCTGTTTCGAATTATGGAATAGTCTTATAAAAGCTATCCTTTTTACACTTCCTTTTCTGACATAGTTTTGTAAAGTTCTAGTGAGTGATCTTAACTGCTCTGTTAAAGGTAATACAAAATCTGAGTGCATTAGAAAATCCATAGCCTACTTTTTCTTTACCCTCTAAGAATTAATATTAAAACACAGAACTGATTTTTCGTCTTCACAAAATTAAAACATTGTTACACATGAACAGAATTTTTAAATTAAAAAATATCATATGAGCTACATTTAACTCTAGTTTATGCCAGTTTCAAAAAATGAAGATTATAGAACCAGGATCATACTCTACCCACTTTTTTCGAAGTAGCTGCCTTTTGTAAAAAAAAAATTTAGTCTTTTTAACTATAATGCATTTCTAATCTCCACTGGCCTCCGCCTAACAGACTAAACTGTTCCTTCAGCAGTCCTACAGTCAAACGCAGGTATGTGCCTTGCCAGCTCCTCTTTCTGCATCACTTTGGGAGCAGGGAAGTGGTCATCCCCAGTTCTCAAAGCAACAGCTCCACCATTTGTTGGCCAGGAGTGGTGCATCCTACCGAAGGAGAGGCAGATAAACGGAAGCCGGAGAGCTTTACTGAAAACAGGGTCACATTTCAGAGGCGATGTATATGCGCTTCCCAGAGTTAAGCTTGCAATGAACGGAGAGCTGCAGAAGTGCTGCTCCCAAAACAATCTCACTGCAGGATAAAGTCTCATTTTTCACAGTGCTAAGGGGTGGGGGGGTGGCAAGGCCGAGGAAGGCGAGGGCACTGCGACTTGCGCGGCGCTAAGCAGCACATGCTGCAAGAAAGGGTCAGCAGCATCTTTACCTGGCACCAAGCGACCGGGACCACGGTGGCACACGTGTGAACACATCCAGGCCCACACAGGGAGAGGGATGCTGGTGTGGCTGTGCCTTGGGTAGCAGCAGCAAGGGGCATGTGTGTACCAGTGGCAACGGAAATGTCCCGGTTTTGTGGCATTTTGAAATGTCTATATAGAACAAAACTGAAAGGCCAGCAGACATTTCTGGTTTTTACTATAAGCCCATTCAGATTTCAACAAAATGTACAGATTGCAGAAACTGAAGAGTATGACTTTTAAGCAGAGAGCAGAGCAAATACAGTGTTGTATAAAACACTTTCAAAGGAAAAGTGACCTCAGGATAGCATCATACCATGTACAATGAATCTGCAACTGAAAAATAACATGCAAATGCGTGATTATGCTTTGAGTGGTTTTCCATAGTCCTGACAATATTATAATTACCAAACTGCAGACTTTGTAAATGAAACCATTGGTTTTGGTGCTTAAGGAAGAACTTCAGTTTCCCCAAGAATAAAGGACCCAAAGGGCACCTTCCGCCTTTCCACAATCTTTTCAGGCTGTATGCATCTGTTTTCAGGATCCTACATTTACAACCTCATGTTTTGATCAAAGAGCAGGAATTGATGCAGTGGTCTCCTCAGGCAGCTCCAAAGCCAGGCACCGTAACCTCAGTCACCCAGGAACCCAGTTCAGATATTTGAAGGACTGAAGAAACAGTGATGATTACCAAGCCTGGCCCACACAACTGGAGCCACAGAATTTCTCTCAGTAACTTCTCCTGTCTAATGCAAAACACTTTCCTACCCATCTTATACACTGTGTGCTGTACAGTGGTACAGACTGAACTTCACATATAATGGTGTCAACTCTTATGGGCTGTGGGGCGGGGGGACAGAGACACAGAGGCAGAGGGAACAGACGCCCACTCTGACCCATCCTGCCTTTTCTGCCTTTGCAAGAGTGGCTCGTGAACCTTCCTGAAGTCTTTACATGGCCTCTTGATGTATGCCGATTCATTACTACTGTATGTTTGTGTATGTATAGATATGTCTCTGTGCATATAGACATGCATGTGTGCATATAGCTCTGTGTATATTATTATGTAAATATGGATATTACCCTACCTATACATCATGCCTCACGTTACATGCCTTACATATTATATATTATATACAATATGGGATGTTATACAAGCCAATCTTCATTTAAAGTTTACAACTGGCTTAAGCGTGTTTATTCTTAAAGCCATAGGTTTACTTACAAGGGCAAGGGTCTGTTGGAGGCCCAGCAGCATTGGCAGCTGCTGCACTCAGACTCCAACAGCTTGTGGTGTGGTTGAGGCCATATTGCCAAAGGACTCCCCACTCTGGCCAGGATCATGTCCTTTTCCAGGTGATAGTCTCCCATGAAACACAAATAAGCGTATAATGCATTCTTTCTTCTTATGGCATAACTGAAAGCATACCTGAAGCCCCGTGCATCAGCAATTCAGAAATTATATTTTCAATTTCTGTGTGATAAAGCAACAAAAGTTGCCCTACTTTGGAAATCTTTTACTCCGGTGAGAAGTTGAAGAAACTCCAGAGAACTGCAAAAGCTTTTACAAGAAAATGAATGAGAGAAATTCCTACTGAACTATCTGCTCCATAATTAAAGAAATGAGAAATGGGGTTTGGAGGGGCGTTGGTAAGAAGTCTGTAAAATCACAAAAGATTGTAATACAAATAAATTAATAATTAAGAAAATGTAATAATACTCTACAAAGGAGGCAAGTGTGATCAGCTTAAGAGTACTTACAGGTTTCTAAGTGTTTAAAACAATAGTAATGCCTGTAATAGGAATGAAAAATAAGTCGTTCTTTTTTGTGGACATGCCATGATCTTCTGGTGTCCTGGAAAGACTTCTAGATGTCAGCAACTTTTAACAAATGGTGAATCTATGTGAGGACACCTAGATTACTTTGCCATTCTAGTGCAGGAAATACACAGTAACATCATCTTATACTTCTCATTTGCACCTTCAGTCCACAGTCTTCTGGCTTTTTCATACAGAGCAAGGGTTCAGAATTGTTCTCACAAGACTGGCAGGTCACTTAAACTTGCATAATATAATATAAGAGCAATGCATTTATTACCATAACTTACTAATAAATAAATCAGAATATTTCTAGAGTCAAATTCTGTTGTGCTTTTTTTTCCTCTTGGGAGAAGGAGAAAGGTGGAATGTCACACTGTTGTGACAAATGAAGATGACCCGAGCCCTTGTGCTTTTATGATCTGTCAATATCTTTCTGGTAATAAGATGCCCATAACTGAACACAGCATTGCAAGAGCATGTTGTGCATCCTAAAACCACATAAAGAAAGATTATTAGCTTCCTGCTCCAACACATGAGTATAGGGTGCCTGGTGAATGCAACCCAAAACCACATTGACCTTTTTTTCATAGGCACAACATATTGGAAGCTCATGTCTAATTTGTTACTTAATATCCCTTGGGATTTTTAAAATTGGACTGGAGAAAAATATGCAGAAAACTATGAGTCTCATTTCAGCAAATGGATGGAATTTTTATTTTAAAAGATCCTTTCCATTCTGGTTTCTATTACCTTTTATTGTTGTTTCAAACCAGTAATTTTACAAATATAAATCCACACTGAATAACTGTTTATTGTATTTCCAGTGGATTACTTTGTATGACCCAAATCCTGATTGCTTTGGTAATATGAGGTGAGCCTTAAAGTCAAAGTTACTAGTTCAGTGCATTAAGTAACCAGGAGCTGGCTGTAGACCTGCAACAAATACAGAGGTAAGATATAAGCAGTGAGTAAATAATTTTTCAGAAATTGCAATTTCTATTAAATATGTAAACAAAAAAATCACAAATTAATTAAAGGGACAAGTGGCATAATTAAAGAGACTGTATTTTTTCTAAATTTAGCCAGCTGAAACTGTTTTCCAAGCGAGTGTTCATCTCTATTAACAACTATTGCTAAACCCTGAGTGCTCAACACAAGTCAGTCGCCTTATTTAATGTTAGGAGAGCCTGGTGCCCTAACTTTGTTTCCCTGAAAAGAGTGCGTAATGCAACTGGAATGCTAATGGGTGACATGTTGCAGGAAAGAGGAAGCAGGTTATCATATTCAGAACATTGACAACTCAAAGTGTTGGGTGATATTAAACAACAATACTCACTTGACTAGCACGATAGCATTAGAAAAGCCAAGGCCTGACCTGTAACTAAGATATGTCATGCTCAGGAAGTGGATTAAGTTCAAAATGAAATGTCCTGAATACAAAAAGAAAACCTCCCAAACAACAAGATTCAGGGTAGGTATTATAAATATGGAATAATAAACCTGTGGATGCATCTTATGCATCCACATACGCATATGCATATGCAGTTACAAACGCAGCTCTGCAGTGGCCAGCCCATCTACTTTCTTCCTGGTATCTGTTGATACCTTCCTCTTAGGGAAGAGAAAATAAAAGACACAGTTCTATAAGTATATAAAAGTGCGAGGTGTT
The DNA here is from genome assembly GCF_949628215.1 of Phalacrocorax aristotelis. Taxonomy (NCBI): domain Eukaryota; kingdom Metazoa; phylum Chordata; class Aves; order Suliformes; family Phalacrocoracidae; genus Phalacrocorax; species Phalacrocorax aristotelis. Next base: position 97,797,985 of record NC_134277.1, on the reverse strand, counting down.
ACTTTTAAGCACTTACATATAGCCATAGTGGGAGAGCAAAAGCGGTTGTAAGCCTCCGTGAGCAGCACCCAGCACAGTACGAGCGTGCTGTGATGCAGACGCGACAGCGCAGCTGGGTAGATCACAGAGCCCTTCATCTCAGAGCTGTACCCACTGTCAGAGGAGCAATCCCCCACTGGAGGGGGTGCAGAAAGCTTTCTGCCCACAGGAAGAAAATAGCTGCTGTGACCGATCTGCACCTTGTTGCATCTGGTGATTTAGACCTCTGCAACCATCTCGTGAAGATGTCCACGACATACAAGCATCTCCTAGACACACCATAGGTTGTAACTGGCTTTGTAGTACTGTTCGTCCACAAAGAAACTGTGCAAGAATTAGAACAAAATAGAATATTTATTTTAACAGAACAAAATACTGGTTTGGGGTTTTTTTAGGATGATTTACTTTTTCAGTGAGAGTATTCTTTCTTCTCCTGCAGAGTCAGACCAGTCACCCCCCTTGCCTTTTTCTTGGTTGCATTTTAATCTTTTAATTACATAATTAATATAAGGAAAGGAACAGGACACAGATAACATGAGCAAAGCTCTATCAGGAACCTGTGATTTCAAGCCCTGTGTACAGTAGCTTTCAGCTAGTTTCATATTGCCTTAAGCTTTCATCTTTGAAAAGCTAGGAATAGTACTATTTGATCACCCACTTCAGAAGGACATTTTGAGGTTTAATCCATTGCACTGCTTCATATTTTGTAAAATCTAAAAATATACATAGGGAAGTTAGTATTGCTCTAGGCCAGTGTACTTCATGTGTATAATATGGATATAACAGTTCGTTTTTCATGGGACGGTAGTCCAGATTTTTATGTTGTTCTCCAATAAAAGCTTTTATTTCATCATGGGACATGCACCTTCTTTTATGCTACCCACACTTGCATCAATCCAAACTTCAGCCACACTTGCGGCTTCTTCACATGGCCACCTCACAGAGCTGAAATGCACAGCAACAACGACTAATTTGGAGGATGACTAATTATCACTAGGTCTCAATAGTCATTCATGGGATACACAGCATACACTGTTTTCCCAGTAAAGTAAAAGAAGGATCAATGCTAAGTCTGATACTATTCAGGAATTGGACTAGATCATCCTTGAGGGTACATTCCAACTCAGGGCATTCTATGATTCTACCATACTGTTTAACATCGTCATATGCTTAAAAAACAAAATCAGCAATGACAAAGGTATGGTGACCACAGACAACTTGGCAGTGTGATAGGTGATACTAAGGGCCAGCCAGTTGCACAGTTACCTAGATTGCTGGGCAGGATCATAAAAATCAGGACTGGAAATTTTTCAAATGGCCATGTAGTTTGTTTCCCACTCCCAAACCATTAGGGATGCCTGTGTCACCCTCACAGAAGCTTGCATAATCTGAATTTAAATACCTCCCAAGAGCGAGGTTTTCTGGCGTGCTGAGGGAACCTTTTCTGGGGTTTCACCATCCTTACAGCACAGAATCTTTTCCTGGTGTCTAAGGTGAATCTACCAACACACAGTTTGAACCACTGATTCTTGTGCAATTCTCCATGCATCTGCTATCTCTCCTGTAGCCACCTTCAACTTATTTAAAGTCTGCCAGCAAAGTTTATTGCCATATTCTTTACTTTTGCTACCCCTGTTGATTCAAATCTCCCTCGCAGGAGACATTTTCCAGACCTCGGATCATTTCCACTTTCTTTCTCCAGTTGTCAGGACACTTAAAATTTCAAACTGTGCATTCCTTCATGGTCATCTTCTGTATTTACCCTCTGCGACCTTCATAGTCATATTCTTTATCCCAGCCTCTAGGTCTTCTGTAGCAATATTAAGCAAGTTGTGGACACTCCACCTTGAGAGTGAAATCAGTGGTTAACAATCTTTGAGCATAGTTTTGCAAATAATTTCTACCATCTTATTGCAGTTGAGTGTGCTTCCCTACCTCAGTTGTGAGTGTATCATGTGAGGCAGTGGCGATCACCACCGACTGCTTCTCATCTGCCCGGCGAGGCTTGTCATCTTGCTGCAGAATTTTAACAAAGTGACACAACTTCGTTCTGACAAATCTGCATGGCTTGTAACTCATTTTCATGCTTTAATGGAGATGCTTACAGGTATTGGTTCCAATATTTTTTTCAGTAAAACGTTGCCCTGGGGCAGGGCAAGACTGTGGGGAGCTGGAGGCTGGCCCTGCTGCAGGGGGCTGTGGAGGGACAGTCAGAGCTGGTGGTGCCCTCACAGCCCTGACAGTTCATTTACTTTGTTTCAGAACAATGAACATCTCATGGTTTAGCCGAGTTGGTCTCTTCTGACATTGCCCACCCTTTTTTCCTCGATAGGGCAGTCTGCACCGGTGTCATTAGTACTGCTTCTCATACAGCCACTCCTGTCTCTGAAACTAGCCTTCCTGAAACCAATGTTTGTGTTTCGCAGTTCTTCCTCCTTCCTTTCTGAGGCATTATGAACCCCACTGCTGTTGCTGAAGTCGTCTTCCACTGTCATAACCTCAGCAAGGCTCCTCCTCGCTGGTGAGGCTCAGCCCTTGGAGACCCCCTCTGCTGCTTGCCTTTTCTGGCTCCCAAATTGAGACATCTCCTGCATCCAAAGGAGACCTAGGTGCTGAGTCCTCTCCTAGTCCTCTCTCAGTGGCTGTCTGGCTTCCTGAAAACCCCTGTTATCTTCAGATTGCCTGCTTGGCTTGGTTTTGCTGGTTACTGATCCAGCTGTCATCATTCCTGGTTTTGCTGCTTGTAGCAGATTTCCTCCGTGAAAGTAGACGTGCTTGTCCCTTCTGCCACCAGGCAGAGCCTTCTTAGAGCAAGTCAGCCTGGCTTTCAGGGCAAGGGCTTCAACGTGTTTCTTTTAAGTCTTTCTCTTATCTATTTTCACAGGACAAGCCTTTTGTATTAGTAGGCTAATTGATGCCACTTTGAGACAGAGACAGCAATGTGAGGTGATCCAATACAGGAACTGCTGTTTACTCTTTTCCCTCCAAGCAGCTGCTTGGATGTCAGCGGAAAAGACTGACTATGCCCTGGCAGTGCCATCACTGAGGCTTTATACTCAGCTATTGCCAGGGGCCAGACCCTTCTTCACCATCTCCTCACTTCCATAGCATTCCCCCAGCCAGTCCCCTTCCTCTCTGCACACCTCCTCCCTGCAGAGCAGCCCTCCTCCTCCTTCACCGCTTCTCCAGCAGCTGCTCTGCAACCCACCCTCACCTAGCACAGAGATGGAGGCAGGCCGGGCCATGGCCAAGCTGAGCGCACCCGAAGCCAGGCTGTCCATCAGGGAAGACAGTGTCAGGGAAACCTAGTCTGATGCTCTCACAAAATTGACTTTTGTTAACCCTTTGTGAGTAAGGAAAAAATAAGTTACCTTGTATTGTCCTTGCAAATAGCAAAACAAGATTTGGTCCATACTACCAAGGAGTCAGCCAGATCCAGTCCTAACTATGTGAATTATTCCAGCAACTCTCTCACACCAAGTAAACCATTATTTTGGGTGTTTATTAAAATTCTCACTATTTTTATTTATTCTTCAGATGTCTTGCACTAGTTTACAAGTGTCTTAAGATGACCTGCTGTCCTTTTCCTTGTTCCTTCCAGTATGCTATTAAAATAAATATACACCTTAACAGTTTTATACACGTCTGGCTCATTTATAATCTTACTTCCTAGCAGGCTTACTGCACCTATTTCTTATCCTGTGTTAAAGCTCTTCCCACTAGATTAGCAAGATGATATATAAAATTGTCCACTTTTGTGTGTGGCTGTGCATGGTGCAGACTCTTACCTTTGCTCCTCAGCTTTCAGAACACTATCCCACTGCTGACAAAACCCCAAAGCCTGCTGCCAACACCAGATATGGAAGTGTGTACTTCTCTCTAGGATGCCTCCATCCCTGCCAGTGCCTTGACTGCAGAGACTGGCAGGAACAATGTTTATGCCCCCACATCTGTGTCCTGCTCCCGCCAGAGCCTCAGAGTCACTTTGACTCTGCTTTGGGCCTTTCCCAACCAACACCACCATGCATGTGCACAAGGATGTGCAGCATGGCTACTGATGTGGTGGCCAGCTAAGCCTCAGTAACTGCTCAGCAACACCTCTGCTACCTCCTTCTGGGACGTCACAGCAGTCTCCAGCTGGTGCTTACACCCATTCCTCTGGGAACCCACCTATCACTAGAGGGTGGTAGGACCCATCCAGCACCATTGCCCTTATTTATCTTCTGGGAATGCTCATCATCACATCATGACCCTCAAAACATGTGTTTTCTTCCTTTGTTTATAACTGGGTCTGGATACTCACTGTCTTGCTCTCTGCAGTGTACATGTGCTCGGTTTCAGAGGGAGACAACTGTGGATGAACCTGGAAGTCGCTTGGCCTCCTCTGCTGAAATGGTGAAAGAGGCATTTTGCTGTGATGGCCAATAGCCACAGCTTCCTAAGAAACTTCTGCTTTTCTAAATAAATCCCATTTTTTTCAGCTGGTAGCTGAAAAGTTTCACATTGCTTCATGTGATTTTGAAAGCGTCATCTTTAAAAAAAAAAAAGAATTGTAAATGTAAACTTTAGCTCATTCAGATTTTGAAAAATAGCTATAAGAATCAGAGGAGATACAGGCACTTAGATAAATCTCATTCATCTTTCTAAAGAGAAAGGATAAAACATGAAACTGAAAAAAAACACCTAAAATGTGAAAAAAGAGGTAACAGTATATTTTGGATTTTAATATTTGCAATTTTTTATGTGCACTGTTGAGTACAATATAGATTTATTGAATCATTAGGGTTTTTGACAAGTCTTCTATTTTAGGTCATTTTGTAATGCAGCAAGTCACCCATGAGCAGCTAAATATGGTGGTAAACAGCCTTATGCCTAATAAATCTAAGATAATATAAAAACTCACAGTGCTCTGTTACAGCAGGAGATTAGGCCTGTGCTCCAAAGGTACCACACCCTGCCCAGCCACCCGGGGCTCAGCCCTGCTTCCCAGCTCACAGTCACGCTGGGTTCTGTCATTCGGTCATGATTTATTTACCCAGACTGTTAAGTTGTCCTGGCATTTCCACAAGAACTTGTAATGGATATGTAGCTGGCAGAGGGCATGTGCACACAGCGCAACACAGTGCAGACTCAGAGATACCTATCTGGCTGGGAGTGAGCCAGCACACCTATGTGGAACAGCGGAACACGCTGCAAAAATACAAACCTGAAATCCCCACCCATGTTCAAGCACATAAGGGAATTAGCTCAGCTCGGCACTACACATGCATGGCTTATGTCCCTCAACCTAGCAGGATCAGGACCAGCAGAGAGGTCTTTGTGCTGACCTCTCCTGTGCAAGGCCGGCGCTCCCCGCAGAGGTGGCTGTGCTGCCTTCTCATGGTGGCAACACAAGCTCTTCTCTCAGCCTCTTCTTTGAAGCAAATGCAGAAATAGCATCTGCTCTTTCCTCCTCCTTCTTACTAAGCACTGTCTACAACCAAGATGACCTGTGTCAGAATATACTTGTAATATTATTTATGTCTTGAATTGTTGACATACCTTGTCAAATAATGGATTTACATCCTGCCTAGCTGATGTATGAAGTCCTGGACCTGATTTATAAGTCATGCCACTTTGTATGCCATTGCATTCATTTAAGGGTCATTGAACTGATTTATGGCTTGAGCTTTTGAATTATAAATCACACTTGTATTCTACATTTCCTGTAACTTACCTGCAATCCAGCACTTTCTGCTTTGGCTATAATCTTTGCTTTACTAACTTGTCTATACAAATAGAAAAAAGGTGCTGTGCTTAATGAGCTGTAGCTCTAGGGTATGCTTCGCCATCTAAGGGGCACCTTTAGCACCACCTGTCTCATCATCCCAGACAAAACTGTTCCAGCCCTTGCTCTTGTATAACCACTCCACACAATCCCATGAACCATTCTGCAGCCCTGCAAAGGTCATTGCCCAACTCAGGCAAGTACTTCTGAGGCTGGGCTGGGCTGAACCACTGTTTCCCTAGGTCCGTGCTTGTGCCTGACAAACCCACATGGGACAAACAGCCAGCATCCATTCTTACAGGTTCAGTACACCTGAACTGAGCCTGGGGTACCTTTCTCCAGGATGAGCTGATTCTCTTTCTGTGCATTCTTGCTATGCTGGGGAAAACTCAAGTGCTACATCACTGTCTTCACCATCCCCATGTAAAAAATCTGGACCTTTTCACCCCCAAGCAGCATTTGTCTATCAGCTTTTATCCCACAAAATCATGCAGTATGGCCATCAGCATTATTACCACAAGCCGTGCTCTGCAGCCCTACATACAGGGCAGTGAAGCATACAGCAGAGGAATGCCCTCGCAGGGGCTGAGTTCCCCCTTGAGGACAAAGGGCATCTCAGCATCCTTTTCTTGGCCTTCTGCTCTGCTGCTATCTGTGCCTACCCACTGCTATCTCCAAAACTTCATCTCACTGTGGAAGCAGGGAGCTGAGGCCACTCCAGGTTTGGGGTTACACAACAAAGAGGTTGTAAAACCAGGAGAGCATGGGCTGGCAGGGCAGCTTGGGCTCAGTACAGAGAGACACTCCAGTTGAGCAGGGGAAGTTCAGTCTCACAGGGGAAGGCTACCAAGCCCTGCTGGGCACAGAGAAAGAGTACAAACATAACACACAACACCTGAAGCCCAGAAAGATGGCAAGACATGGGGGGCATCAGACAGTTAGTACTGCCTATATTGCAGAGTTCAAACATTAAAAGTGTGTGAGTTACCACTTGAATATTTTGGTTGTTACTTCCACTTATAAGTACCCCATGCTCTTAACACAGACGGAATAGGTAATAATCTTAAAGATAAAATAAAAGGAATGCTTACATCCAGTTCAGGTACCATTACCTTCCCTAAATTTTCTTTTTAAAACAGATGTAAAGTTCAGCATGTTACTGGAGGTGAAGACCTCTCTTCCCATTTGATAGTACAGTATCTCCTGGGAGCTAGGATGCGAAACCCAAGCATGCATTTGTATCTTGTATATTAACTATATGTGAGCTGTCTTCTGCTGTACCCTGAGTTTCTGTAGCGGTCATATATTTCCTTTCAGGAGAAATGGCTTGTGCCACTCATTTGTGGCTTTGTCAATTATATTTCAGAAAAAGTTGGAAGAATTTAACACCAGCAGATAGAAAAGCAGGTTCAGCTACAACAGCTCATGTTCAAAGAAATGAAAAGGAAACATCTCTCATCAGTTTCAGTAACAGCTGGGCATTTCTTTATACAAACCAACAAAGTTGTTCACACGAATGAGAACTGCCAAAGTCCTGTGGTAGGCACCCACTCCTTTTGCTCCCTCCTATACTCAGCTTAGCATACAGCCCTCAGCTGTCCTCTTATGTAAGTTAAGTTTTGTGACCATGCACTGGAGGCTGAGCGAGAACAGTAGGCAAAGTCACAGAAAAGCATTTGAAGAAGAACATAAATTCAGTTTGGTATTTGAATCCTGTGACTAAACCAGACATGGGAGCACTGACCGAAAAATAAGAAGTGCCAGAACTTCTCCTCCCAAGAACAAAATGATTGCTGAGAGGTCATTATTGTCACCACTTTGTGACTGACATTTCCACTCTCGCAGAGTGTTTCTGTGGATGATTAACCCATGTGCTGAGTATCGCAAGTTTGGGAGTAGGCAGCTTGCGTGTGACACAAGACAGCCTTCTACACGCCCTCGTGATACCCATTAGAAAAATAAGCAAATTGTTTAAGAGCATTGCCAGGAGCAAAGGAAAGGTGGCAGAAGTCAAGTCAGTGTCCTTTGTGTTACAATAAAATTTCCAGTCAATATTTTCCACCCTCAGCCAACTCTGCAGAGAGCTGAGGAGACAGTCTTACTGTCGTGTTGTCAACATCGTCCCCTTAACACACATGTAGGTGCCCTATACTTGTGGCCACTGCTCTGAAAAGAGTGCAATAGCAAACAGTTTGATATCAAAGGCAATGGAAGGCTGTGTTTACAACAGACCAATGATTCTGGCAATTAAAAGTTATGACTTACTTTGGTGTATACCTCAGCCCTGTTGGTACCAAGTCGCTTATGCTGCATGCTACACAGGAAAGATGTACCATGTACCGTGTCTCTCTTAACCCATTCACTACTCCAGGACCATACTGAAGCTCTTCAGTAGGAACCAACTGGTGCATTGGCAAATGGTCAGAAGATGCAAGGGATTTCAATACACATAAAAACTGTAACGTATAGCGTGTTTCTAAAAGGGAGGCCTTACCCTAGGCGAGCAATTAGCATGGAGGGGATTTCCAAAAGAGAGAAAGTAGATAAGACAGAAGCAGCACAGACTTGGGTAATTCCCCAGACCGTAGCAGACACAATATTTTATAGTTCTCTTTTTCTGCAATGGTGTTTGGGGGTTGGTGTTCTGTTGAAGAGCCTTCTGGTAGGTATTTCTGAACAGCTGAATGGTTTGAATTAGAAAGAAATTAAAAGAAATCTTCCTTCTATTCCTTTCTCAGCTAATGTTTCAGACTCCTTTTATTTAGGTGCAGATGACAGTACTTGTAGATGACGAAGAGTACTGACCTGAGAGCAAAAGTCATGAGAAGCTTGTGACTTACCGGAGCAGAGATCTAAGACTTTTAAGGGAAAATATTCTGCCAGAAGAAACATATTCTTTAATGATTGCACTGACAAATTTTATTCTCCATTTGGGAAAGCACTGTTTTAGAAATCACAGCTTTAGAAGTTCCAACTAGATATGTGAATTGTTACATACTCATGGCTAGCCGTGTTTCTCTTCTGTGCAGGTGTCACATTTTCCCTCGGAAGCTAGTGAATCTGGCCTGGTCTTTGCTAAGATTAAGGGAATATGCTGAAATGGTGTTATACAGTCTATCCTTTTTACTTTTTTTTAAACTAATAACTAGTTCAGGCGTGTATGATGTGTGGTGGCTAGCTTTGACAAAGTCCGTAAGGAACTAGAAATAAGCATGTTTTGCCTGCTTTCATCTCTGATTACATTCACCTCTTGAAGAGGCGTTGTTCCCTAGGAACCATACATTCGTATGGATCTAAGATTTCTGAAAGAAAGCATTATCCAACATGCTATTTAGTCACCACCAGTCCTGAGCTGGTATTTATGGTTAAATACATCAAGCTGCAATCAGGTTTGCACACCCATTTTTCTACTTTGGGCAGCTGCCTGCAAGAACTCTTGTTGTGCCACCCTGGCACAGGGGCAAAATAGAATTTTTAGGTCATTTTCTTTGTCTCTAAAAATTCATTAGAGGAAACATAGTGAACAGGTGTTTGAAAACCAATAAATTACAGCCATAAATACTTTCAAAATAAACATTTAAAGTGACTCATTGCATTACATCCGTTCAGGGCTACTTGCAGCTGCTATGACCTACAGGCTGAAGGTCAGCTTTCTTCCTCATATCCGTGACACAGAGAAGAGGCGAATTGGGTCATCTCCGTGTTTTGACGCAATTTTTTTTCTGCTATGTAGCCATGCCCCTGAAATAAAACTGCCGGGGGTGTTCTGCTGGAGATATTTAATTGTCATTATCCAGAGATGATGACCACTTAGATCACTGAATGTCATTGCGTGGAGTAAGTGTTGGTCCTAGAACAGACAAATGGGCACACACACCAATAATACCCATAGCTTGTTTCTTTGGCAAGCCAGGTTAGCATCTTTGTTTGGTGTAAGCACTGGGCAGCACTCAAAAAGGAAAATCAGGGCCCATCTGTTGACTAATAAAAATGAAAATATATTTAAAGAGCAGCTTTAGTCAGCTACAGCTATCACTTTTGTGCAGTGGACAAGGCAGTGGTCCTGTGGGGAAAAAAAGTGTAATTGTAAGTTGTGTCATAAATCATTGCGTTAGGTTACCAAATTCAGCCTGCGTTTCAATACAAATAAATAAAACTGCAAACCTTAGACACAGCACTTCTTAACATACTTAAGAGGAATGTTCTTCTATTTTTCTCTAGAATTTTGTTTCATTTGTGGCAGACTTTTTATGTTCAGGTGAGAGCTATTAGGCCAAAGAAGTGGCCTTCCATTGCCTTATAACATTTTGTTTACCTCTATTAATATACAAACTGTTAAACATCACTGTACCCACTAGTCATATTTTTGTTACCATGATAATTTTGACATTATAAGGCAATGGTGACTGAACACCAAACAGTTCCAAGGGAGAATCTGTGTCAGTGTACCTATCATGGTGCAATCTTTAGTTACAGCTACAGTTGTATCACTCAAAAAGGATTGGGAAATTTGGCTTTCTATGCACGAGTAACTAATTTTCAGAATTTCTCATTTTTCAGCATTCTGGAGGTGATGCTTTTTGAAACCCAAAATTCTTTTGTAGTTCTAATGATTCCAGAACTGTCATTAACAAGTGCAAATTTTACAGAATAAGTGTTTAATGCACAATATACTATAAGAAAAAAATCTTCATTCTTACATGTGCTCAACACCAAAATACGAGATAATAGCACAACATGAAAGATTTGACTGGCTGTGCATTGCTGGGCCAAGAAAAGCTGAAAAGTGTCCGGTGTTCGCAAGCATCGGTTTGTTTGGCTATCACAGCTGCCATTCTTGTGTTTTGTCAGACTGCTGTGGACTTATTCCCATCAGAAGCCCTATTTCAATAAGAAAAAAAAAATGCTTATTGATATAACAACATGGTTTAAGAATTGATACTTAATTCTCAAAGCTGCACACAAAATGTGTGTGTGACATGTTCATGGTGATATTTCATCCTCTTGGGTGAATCCAGCAGGACGCAAACTGTTGGCAGTTATGCTTGCACCAAACTCCAAGCTTGCTTTTGAGTTAGTTTGCTTGCCAAAGCTGGAATATCTCACTTAAAACATTCTTCATCATTGCTGGCTGGCAAGATCTTCCTTTGCAGCAAACAGTAGCTGTCCCTGCCTACTGGTTGAGTGTGAGGTGATAAGAAAACAAAATCAAGCACTAATATTTGCCTTAGAAGTTGCACCATTAACCCCAGTGACACTTCTGCTTCCTGAGAAGGCATCTGAGCATCTGAACCTCAAACATCCTGCAGACAGCACTGCCAGTCCGGGTCTTTTTATTTTCAGGCAAAAAGATGGGCAAGCACTTAGCTTTTCCTTTTTCCAAGTGTAAATCCTTTCCTCTACAGATCCCAAATTGTTTTCATTCATCAGTTTTACCCAGATGGGCAGTCTTGCTTTGCAGTTTCACCTGCCGCTTTCTGAGGTTGTTTGCCATGTTCAGTAGTGATGATGGGACCGAATCAACCAGAGCCTGGAGGTGGAACGGCTCCACATATCTCTGAAGCGAGCAAACCAGGAGATACCATCTGCCTCCAGCTTTTAAAACAGGATTTATTAGAACTCGGCATAAAATACTGGTGCAAAGTAACTTGTCAGGTAGAGAAATCTTATTAACTGAATGATGTAAATTCTGAGATACAAGTATTCAAACAGATCTCTTGCTCCTTGAAGCCTTGTAGGGCAGGTCCCTCCCTCAGGGCTGCTGCCTGCCTCACCCTGCCCCTCTCTCCTCCTGCTCAGCCTCACTGCCCTCTGGGCAGCAGCAGTCTCCCCTCCCTGTTTAACAGAACATTCATAGGAAACACAGGCTGCCCCAAACTGCCCCAGACTGCAACCAACAAGCCAAACAATCAATGCTATGAACAGCAAGGTATTCCTCATCTCTCAGTGACAGCTTACTATTAGCTGGCATTTTAGAAGCAAGATCTGTCTTCTCTGCACTGTAAATGTTCCCAAGGTTGTACTTATGGAAGACTGAAAGCAGCATTTCCAGCCTTGAACTTCCTCACCAGCAGGGTCTTGCTTCAGCAAAGATTCATCTGCAGCAGTGAAAGTTCAAGGTGTCAGAAGGAGGCCAAGGAGCCTTGCTGGTACAGACAGCCTGCAGAGCCTTTGCCAAAATCCTGATTAAGCACATCTTCACGTGACTGCTCAGTGCTGCATGCATTTTTTTCCAATCAGCTCAAAGTACTGCTTGGTTTTGCACCAAGCATTGCACCAAGATGCTTTCCTTACTTCTTAGTAGACCACTAAAGGACATGTTCAGCACACTAGATTCTTTCATATATCAGGTTGCTTATCTGTAGATATCTCCTGTTCAGCTTCCAATTTCTTGCTTGGTGCAAGACTTAGATAAGCCTTTACACTCATCATTATTGCTGTTAAAAGGTTAAGTTTTAGCTCATATCAGCCCCACTGACTGCTTGCCATCTGGCTTAACGTGACTACTGACATCGGGGCTTTAAACCCACAATGTGTCTGCAGCCTGTAACCCAGTGTTTAAGCTGACATATTGGTCTTTTAACAACCAAGATCATTGGGAGGAAATTTCACTGTTATTTAGTATGTGTGCACATTTATAATGATAAGTTCTGCTTTAACAAGCAACAAATAATCCAAAGTCTCTTACGTACATGTCAGAACAGTTGTGGCAGAGACTCTCCATACCAAAGAATACGGCAAGAGTGGTGAATTATCCCAGAGACAAATAAACCAGATTTACTATATGTGATTATGTGGAGCTTCTCCTACATGACTCCCATGTCATATACTGTACAGGTCAGAAGTGCAAGAGAGCTGAAATGAAAGCTAAACAGCAACTGTAAATTGGGCATTTTCTGACTTGTGCACAGCAAGCCAGAACCATTCTTTAATCATTTTGGCATGTGAATTTATTGATTTAGCCTGACATTCTGCATTTCCCTGGGGAAAACAAGCTAGGAAAAATTCTTTTTGCACCACTTCATATCTCTGCCAAGTCTGAGTGGAATTTGGTAAGACAAAAAGGAATCACCGAAGTTCATGACTTGAGCAGTGCAGAAGTTCTCAGCATATATCTGTACTCTGCATGAGTTGATAGTCTTATAACTACAAGAATGAAAGTGGTGCTCGGGAATTTGATGTGTGGCAGGAGACTGAGGTGACGAGGCATGCGTGTTTTTGTGCAGTGGCACCCAGCTGCCTAGCTAGGTCTGTCTGTGAAGGGAGTGGCTTTTTAATAAGCTTTTTGATTAGCAAAAACCTGAGTGACGATGTATCTAGTTGCTATGTGGAAGTGTCCTTTCAGTGATTCAGGATTGTCAGGGTGCAGGAAGCTACATCAAAGCCTTACTCATTCCTGGGTGGGGATGAGTAGGGATGAATAGGGAGAAAGGGTAAGTGTGAACCAAGTGTTGACAAAGGAGAACACACACCAGAGGCATTACCTCACTCCAAGTGTCCATCTAGTCTCTCCAGACATGATGGCGAGAAAGGCAGGCTGATAAGGCAACCTCAGAAGACAGCTTTCACTCTCCATCCTTGTCTCCTCCTTCAGGGGCCAAGAGGATCAAAATATAGGTCAGGCTCCTCCAAAGCTTAGTACAGAGGACTGGCCCCAAACCTATAAGATTTTTAAGCATGAAGTACTGCTTTCTGTACTTGACCTGGCCACTTAAGCTGATGACCATGATAGTCCTGATTTCTTTAGATGACCCTATGACCTCAGGTGTTATTTCATGGGTTTAATACAAAGGCAGAAACTGAAAATGAGCCAGGCACCTGAAATCATAAGAAGTTGCTGACATGCTATCATGGTTGCATCCTTATACCAGATGGTGGAAAGTATGTCAGAAATATGCTGGGACATGTTTATGAGGTTGTACAGGAGCCTGTCAAAGTGAGATACAGGTGATTAAGTGAGATGGTGCTGTAGGATCATTCTTAAAAATTTTCTACCTCCATGTATCTGTTTTCTGTATGGTGCAGAAATAGTTCAGTGAATTATTCTTTTAAGCACACCTGGGTTTGCGACCAGATGGTCCTGTGCGGTTTGCTACAGATGAGGATGCTACTATTCTAGCATGTGTGCAGCATGAACCATTGAGGAACCGGAGCCCTGGAGTAAACCAAGGAGCAAAACATGCCAGTATAAGGAGCAGTTTGCTGTTTGGGGAACAACAGTGTGTTGCCTCCCACAAAGCACAATTAGTGGGAGCAAAGCTTCACTGATATAATTGAGTTGTGGGTCAGGATCATAAAAGATAATGAGTAAAACTGGTGACAACAGTAAAAACACCCCAGTCTACACAAACAGATTTTGTCTCCACTACTCAGCCACGAGGCTGCAGAGTCTGCTTTATTTGAAAATAGGAGGCAGCTTAAGACTAAGACTCCACTTGAAACACCTTGTTTTCTCTTTAAGGGTATGAAGGATCAGATGTAGCTTTCAAATACAAGCCCTTCCTGGGGTGGGGAAGAGTAGGTCACATGTCAGTCACAAAACTGTTATTTCTGGGTCTGGAGAAATAACCTTGCCAAAGTAAAACAAGTCTAATAAGATAGAAAGGAAAGAAAGAGAGAAAAATAGAGCAAAGAGGTGGTGTATGCGGTGTTGTAAAAGGACAGGGGAAATGTGTGTGTCTGAAAAGGACTTGCAAAGTGACTTGACAGAAAGATCATTTTCCTAGAAAAAGTGCATACCATACAGAATTTATTTGGGTAAATGAAGTGTCTTTTGTGAAAAAGACATCTTTATAACAATAATACACTTTGGAATATCATATTTATATTACTATGTCGGATAATCATGTGTCTTTGTTTTTTATTTTATATAGTTAAGTAGGGGAGACTGAACTGGGAACTGATGATCTATTCAGTGTCTGAAAGCCCATCAAGCAACACAGAAATCCCAAGTAGAAATTTTATAATTATTTTCTCCCAAAACATCTGAAGAAAGGTGTTTGATAAGGCTTAGGGCATATATAGGAGTGCATTTTCAAACAATTGTTTCTGGGAAGTTGTTTGGAGATCTGGGAAGCTTGGTTGCAGACACATAACAGCTATTCATGTTGTTAATGCAGAGAATATTGCAGATTCATGAGGAAACCCTGGAGCAAAACAGTTAATAATATCGTGTAAACATTTTCCATACAGAGGTCACATATGACTGACACACAGCACTACCAATTTGATAAGACACTTCTGTAGACTAAAACAGCATAAGCCAGGCTGTCACTCATTTGAGCCTTAGCCTCAAGGCTTATTTAAGATACAGAAATGAAAACAAAGTGTGTTTTACTGATACTCTCCTCTTTCTCTTCCACTGGTGCTGGAAGGACTAGTAGGAGTTCAGTACATGTTGGAGGAAATTGTGGTACCTATTGGTGAATGACACTGCTATTTGTACTCTGTGCCCTACATGACCCAATCAATTCTCTCTTGCAATAAACACCGCCGCCTGACTAAAGAATTTAACCTGAGAAAAACTGAACCCAAAACAAATGTCATTTGACCTAGATTGGATTTTTTGTTTGTTTGTTCATTAAAACTGTTCATAAGGTTCCCTTTCCTAAGGCAAGCCAAAGGCAATAGGAGGAGAAATACATAACTAAACATAATCCTTGATCATCTTATATTGAAACATCAGTGCTCAGCTACTGACATACATCTTAATTATCCCGCTCTACTCAAATACTCAAAATAACAATTCCAACTGGGAATTCATAAATATCAAACCTTACTAAAAAACCTACCTTCTATGTTTATCTCTATTTTATTACTCTATTTTATATCAGGCACTCTCAGCTCAGGATCTAGACTACTCCTGTCTCTTCATGCCCCTTTGTAAAGTAGACCTGTTCCTAGAGGATAAGTGAGTGGTGCTATGGCAGTTAGCTATCTGGGTCAAGAGTTTCCTTGCTGTTTCTGTTACAATCAGTTTCTCAGGATGCTTTTCCTCATTCAATGTTATGTCTAAGAACAAAATATTACTGAACTTGAGCTAGACAGAGACTAAAACAAGGATATTTTTCAGTCCTTGCTAATGTAGGTATCTAGAAAGGTTCAGGAATACTCCCCTTGACTAACCTACCTTGGTGAAGGAAACCACAGAGCTGGCTGACTGATATGTGAGCAAAATAAATGCTTTGTCTACTTAATCCAGCAGTTTGTGGGACCATGAGCCCAAAAAAGAAACCCAGATATGTTCTAAAAGGCCAGAAGCGTGCCAAAACTTTCCCAGGGAGAATGAAGCATGCCATGAAAACTATCAGAAAATTACAGTTGCAGCTGGGTAGTGCACAGGACCCTACTCCCCTGAATGTAATTTTGGAATAAAGACAGTTCTTCCAGCCATGCAAAAGGCTTGGACAAGAGCTTTATGCACTGACACCACTGAGAAGGGAGCAATGCCTACACCAGAAAAAAAGACTGTAAACTTTATAAGGTTGCTGTAAGTTGAGTCAACTCCCTCTCCAGGTGAACCCTTAGCAATATTTGTGTCATCCTCTGCCAGCAGAAGGTATCCCATCATGGTTCTGAAAGAAATATGCTGAACCTCTGGCAATTAGTGAAAATATTAGATTACATTGATGCAGATGGCTTAGTCCTTGCACAGAGAAGGTATGTGCCATAACTGATATGCACAATGATTTTTGCTGCTTTACTGCAAAATTGTGGAGAAAGTCTCATTGTATTATCCATCACGAGACTGTTCATTCAAAAGAGAGTGTTTTATTTTGTGTTTCAATCTATGCTAATTGCCTCATCACCTGTTGCAATAAACATTCAAGACTTCCATAATTTATTTAATGAAAATTAAGAGCAAAGGGCAAGAGGGCTCCATTGTAGGGCTCACTGATTCTCAGAGAAAACATCATTAAAAAGCCTTGAGAACTAGAAAACTGGTGTTAAGGTGTTGTGAAAAAGAGGGGTACATTTGTTGATGATTGCCAGTTACTGAAAGACAAAGGCTAGCTAGACAACCTTTCTTTACAGGAAGCACACACAGTATTTTGGTGTTATGGTAGTTCTGATGATCTAAGGACATAAGCATGGCAAGATCTGTAATCATCAACCCTTATTAGACCAACTCATATTTGGAAAAAATGTTAGATGTTTGGGCACAGAGGCTTTTGTGTACATGAAAGCTTGTCTTCATTTTCCACCACATGATAATGCTGGGGATATAGAATCATAGAATCATAGAATCATCAAAGTTGGAAAAGACCCTTAAGATCATTGAGTCCAACCGCTCACAACAATGCAGTTTCTTCAATTTTAGGCTCTTTGGGATCTATCTCTGGCAAAAAAAGGACTGACCCTGGTTGTTAGTTCAGTTTGATCTTGGAGGTAAATCAGAACGAGTGGCATGAGTCCACTTTGGATGAGGACTAGACACCATTGTGAAGATCTGTCATGAAAATGAATTAGCCTTCACTTTAATCTGTGGCATGCATGATGAAATTGTATTTGTGTTGTATATACAACAATTCTCAGTGGGGACTTTCTTATAAAAAGATAGAATCCCATGGTCACAAATTTTATATCTTGGTGACTCCCTGTAGGGCCAGCAAACCTGATTTCAGGGAATGATGACTTCATGACAAAAAGTACATAGAGGAATTCCTTTAGACTGTCATCACAACACAGTGATTGTGCCCAGTTTCAATCTGCATGGAATTTCATTATATTTTTATTAGTACTAGTGTTAAGCATAGCTATAAAGGAGCTCTGCCCCTGAAGATTTTAAGAAAAAATCACTACAGAAACCATTATTCATATTACACTCATTGTAAAATGGCTATATGATGGTTGCCCAAATATAATTATTAATAAGGACTCATCGATAACAAGAGGTTTCCCAATAAAGTCTCTCAGGGATCATCTGTCAGGATAATATCCCTCAATGTTTCCATGTCAGCTCTGAAGGGAAATACAGGAGGATTATGGCTGTGCAGGAAGCCCAAAGATCAATCAGCAGCAAAAGGGAATGGTCACTCACACAGCAGGGACCATTACTCAGTCAGATGGTGGAACAAGGGCAGGGAGAAAAGAGTTATGTGAATGTTTTTGCTGGCTCCAGGTTTGTATGTACCCTTTAGCAGTGATCACATGTCTGTTTGGTTTGAGGTCTCACAAGCAGAAGACAGGGAGAGGCATTGTCTTCTTGCTGCAGCAATCTCTGTCGCGGTCAGCCTGGAGGAGTGGGGTAGGCAAAAAGGAAAAGGGTGGCAGCTCCAAGAGTGGCACTGGATGCACACAGAAAGGGCAGGCTTAATGAAAAAGGACAGCCACAGGCACTTTGAGGTCTACCTTCTCCAGCATGGACTTATCCTTGGGCCACAGTCACTTCAGAGGTATACCTGCTGTGGCACAGACATAACCATGGCCACAGACGCTTCGAGATATACCTGCTCTGGTGTGGACTTATCCTTGCCCACAGATGCCTCAGGATGTCCTGCTCCCACGTGGACTCATCCACAGGTCACAGTCCCTTCAACGTGAGTTAACGCTGGAGTTCCAGCCTGTCCAGTACAGCAGCACAGAAACAGCAGCGATGCCCTGGCCATCTGCCAGCCCAGGCACATGGCCATTGCTGTTATCAAAATGCTCCCCAGCACAGCAGAGTAAGGTGATGGCAGTACAGCAAGCAGTGAAAGCAAAAAAGCCTCTAATGAGCACTAGGCTAATATACAGTAGGCAAGCAAGCCCCGTGGCAAGCACAGAATCTAGCCGATTAATAGCTAAACAGCAATAACAGCTATAAATTTGATCCTGCGCATTCCAATCATATCTGTTGTTATCTCAAACTCTCCAAGCCCCATGTTGGGCACCAAAAAAGGACTGTTGTTGTTTAGCCCCAGTCAGCAACCAAGCACCACACAGCCACTCGCTCACTCCCTAACCCAGTGGGATGGGGGAGAGAGTCAGAAGAGTAAAAGTGAGAAAGCTCGTGGGTTGAGATAAAGACAGTTTAACAGGTAAAGCAAAAGCCATACTCACAAGCAAAGTAAAACAAGGAATTAATTAATTCCTCCCCATGGGCAGGCAGGTGTTCAGCCATCTCCAGGAAAGCAGGGCTCCATCACGCATAACGGTTACTTGGGAAGACAAACGCCATCACTCTGAACATCCCCCCCTTCCTCCTTCTTCCCCCAGTTTTATATACTGAGCATGACGTCATGTGGTATGGGTTATCCCTTTGGTGAGTTGGGGTCAGCTGTCCCAGCTGTGTCCCCTCCCGGCTTCTTGTGCACCCGGCAGAGCATGGGGAGCTGAAAAAGTCCTTGAGTAGTGTAGGCACTACCTAGCAACAACTAAAAGATCTCTGCGTTATCAACACTGTTTCCAGCACAAATCCAAAACACAGCCCCGTACTAGCTACTACAAAGAAAATGAACTATCTCCCAGCCAAAAGCAGGATTTTGTGTTGTATTTTGGAAAAAAAGATTGAACAATTGAATGTTTGAAGTTGACTTTTACTCATGCAAAGAATGAAGTTCTGCAATAGTTTTTCAGAAAAAGAAACCTGTAATCAAATAGAAGCTCAAATTTAAAAGAAACAACTAATAGTCTAAGGCAGTAATGAAAGTAGATGCAGTATAATTTTTGTCCGTTGTTGTTAATCAGCAAAGATCTCCACTTCACACAAAGTCACTTGGAAGCAGGGAGTGGGGCTCTGAGGAGCAATTAAAGTGAAGTATGCTTCACTAACAGTAATTAACAGCATGCAAGCTATAATACACTGCTGCAATGAAAAGGATTAAGCAGGATGAAGGAACTCATTACATTACTTTGAGAAAGATTCCACTTTCTTTTAATGCTGATGTAAATCTGCAGTAGCGTCAATTGCTTTAATATAGTCACTCATGTTAGACAATAGCAGAGAACAAAATTTATCAGAATTCACATCTCATGGACATTAACCTGAACGCTCATTTTCAAAACCGCTGATATCAAAATAAGCAGTAACTGCCTGCATACAAGAAGTTTTTGTGCATGCAATTATTCCATAACATTTTTTTCCAATGTATAAGTAAAAGCTACAATCCACAGAAAGAAGGTTTCTTCTAGTCACTTATTTACATTTTTTATTAAACATCTCCCAATGCTAGATAATTATTTATTGCTGAGAAAACACAATGCCCATATCCAATGGAAATATGTTTGCTAACAGACCACATGGAAAGAATAAACATTTAATTATGCCATTTTGAAACTCCAAGAGGATCAGCTAAGCTGTAATTTGTCATGTTATTCTGGTTTTGAATACTTCACAGTAAACTCTGATTATATAAATTAATGTCAGCTATCATGTTAAAGGCATTTTAGCTTTGGAGTAATACGGGACAGAAAAAGATTTTCTTTCTAGAAACTGAGGGGTGGGAGTTTTTCTATGGAACCAATACTGCTTTGCAAAACCCCACCAGTTTTCAAAACACTGTAGGTGACTCTACTGTGAACTAGTTTTTTTGCCAAAAGACTAAAGCATTTCCATCTTCATTCAGCCATTTAGAAATTATCCTAGGAAATTTTTTATAGGAGATTGAAATGGAAATGATAGAACTGTTTGCTAAGGAACATGTAACCTATTATTGATTTTACTCCCCTTAGTTTGAATAATACTTTCCTTTATCTAAAATGCGTGAGCACATTCTGTGAAATTCTACCATTCTGTGAAATTTACATCTGTGGTTCTTTTTGGCACAAAACTCCATTAAAGCTTCTCTCTGAAAAGGAGCTGATTTCTGCCCACATTGTTTACAGTCTTCTCTTCCTTCTTCAAATATTACATCTGTACCACAATCAATTTCAAATTATTAAGTTATAGTCTTTAGTATTCTTGATGGATTGTTAGGTAACCCTGCTCAAAAGTGGCACACAAAACCAAAAACCAAATAGACTTGATAGGTAAATGTGTTGTGATACATTTATGCAAATATGCTGGTAGAAAAATGTACTCAGTTACCGACTTTCATTAGGCTTTTTGAAGTCTGTAATCACGGCTGACATATGTAAAGTCAAAGAAAGCTTTAGAGAAGACTACCATTTAGGCTATATATACTAGTTTTCTGGAATTGTTGTAACATAGCTGGAATAATTACTGATCTAACAAATTTCTGAAGTTTCACATTCAGCGCTTGCAAGCCTTGACTTCACTATAACGCAGATCTGATTTTTGACAAAAGGAAATCTCCTAGTTATTTTGTGTACTCCCCTTGATTCCCCAGCCCGCACCTGACCCAAAAAAGAAGATGCATGACGGTCGTTTGTGGAAAGAAGACTGATGTTTCTGTGTGTCCTGTATTCTTACTCCAACTTCCTGTATTTGCAGATTCTGGTTCATACATATTGCGTTCATATGGAGGATTATTTGGGTTACACTACCAAAACAATGAAAAAATAATACAATTCAACAGAAAAAAACCCAAAACCAACACCAAAAGCTAAAACACAAACACATCAGCTTGGTCCTGAAGTTCTTAATAAAACATTATATACCTTGGCTGAATGGCTCAGTTCAGGGCTCTGAATGCATAAAGACAGTCAGAGAGCAGTGGGTGCAAAACAGACGAGAGATGCAACTACAACACGTGTGGATGTACTGGACCTCGAAGAAAAGGCAAGTTGTTCATATTGGTGCTGACAAAGACCAGGGAGATCCATTATTTGGGGGGAACAGATCTCAAACTGAAGTGAGAGCAGAAAACATTTCCAAATAAATTCATCCAATGTGTAGTAAAAAAATCCAAAGGACAACCTTTCCTTTTAAAGAAAGAAATGTAGTGAAAGCATTGCACAGTCATTTGCAGGGCGTTGTTTGGAGAAGGCTCAAAGGTTTAAAAAAATATTCAAAAACTGCAAAAAATGCCTCTAAGAGTAAGAGAGAGCCTTCAAGACCGCAGTCTCTTTAACCTGTCAAGGAGAACACTGAGAGGAGAAATTATTAGACACTATAATTATCTCCATGAGGGAAAAATACTAATACAGGTATTCAGTAGCTTTTCAAAGTGGCAGTGAAAAGTGCAAGAACTGAAGGCTGAAAGCTAAAGCCTGACATATTCACATTATTAAACACAGAATATTTTAATGTAGAGGGTAGTTTACCTCTGAAACATGGTAATAGAGGAAACAGCAGATTATCCATCTCTCATGGTCTTCAAATTAACTATCCTGCACTAAAACATGAAGGAACTATGGCATCTAAATGAAGCAATTATAAAGAAAATGTTAACAGGTACAAAACAGGCTGCTTCTTGTAATCTCACTCTGGTAAATGACCAGACTATTTCAGGTGAAAATCAAACACGCATAAACAGAGAACTGGCTTGAAGCAGATTCCTTAAAAGGGAAATTTTTCAAGGCTGTAGACAAATTAAATTAAGTCTTAATTATAAGCAGTAGTTCCAGCCTATTCTTTTCAAACAACACTTCAGTTTTGCTGGTCTTCTGTACAGAAGGTCAGGCAGAAACAATTTCCACAGCCCAGAGTACTAAGCAAAATTATTGACAGCATCTAGTCATTGCTAAACTGATTGCTCTCAAATATACACACATTTACTGTAGCCTTATAGCTGTATTCATACATATTTCTAATGGTCTTGATTAAAATTTCAAATAAAAAATAATATTTTAGATCCAGCAAGAAATATTTTATTCTTCATGAGGACACCAACCTTTTTAAAAATGCAAGGTAATATTAAGACAATTATCTAGTGTATTGCTTAAACCAGAAACAATCTGAAATATAATGCAATTATAGTGATTGAGTAGGTATTTTTATAGCAAAAATACATCAGGTTTTGAGAGCTTCCAAGTTTGTGAAAACTTGTTTTTTTAAAATTTTTTCATCAGTGTAGTACTAGGGGTGAAGTGCAATGTAGCCTTCAACTATAAAATACAGAGATAGTTCTGTACCAAAGCCAAACGTACCCAGGTGCATATAGTAATGCGCACTCATACACATGGATCAGATGCAAGTAACAGTTTGGCTTCATGTTTGCAAATTACATTTTTTTCTTCCCCTCCCCTAAAATTCAACTGTTGTAATGTAAGTCTTATTAGATTTTCTACTTATTATTAACCTGGAGGCCCTCCACCCTCCTCCCTACTCTCTTTCTTATTCGTTTTTATACTTCTGACCCGATGCAATCTGCCTGCAGGGGCAAATACAGTTATCTCCTTTGAAATTAAAATTGTAACTCATTTGGTACAGTTTACACAAGGCCTCAGCTTTGACACATGCAATTACTATGAACATAGGAGGAACATGATTGCTGAGAGCCACCAGAAATAGAGTTTAATCAGAAAACATGGAGTTGTTCCAACAGATTTATAATTTCACCACTTGCTATTCTTTTATGTTCCTGAGTGTTCGGATAATTAGGTACACTGGTTTTTTTGCTTCCCAAGAGGCCAGGGAAAGCAAAATTCCTACTTTTACATCAACGAGATGAAATTATAATACAAACAATCCATAACTTTTCTGTTGTAATGACAAATTCATACAACATTAATTTTAGTACTTACAAAATGTTACAAATAATTTGTTCTGTAGTACTGGTGTGTATCTCATAATGTAGACTTACGTGAATTAATTACCCATTCAGATGGACTGCCCAGTCTGCTAGCTTTTACTCACATAAGAACCCCTAAGTAGCTCACCTTGCCTTTCTTAAAAGCTAGCTTTTTAAATTAGGTCTTTAAAAAAGTAAGGTTCACATTTTGTACCACTGTTAGGTGGTGTATCGGCTCAGATCTGAAAAGAAATGGAGATGTTACAAAGCCAGATTCATAGCCGTGCCTGATCTCTGTACCTCAAGCTCCTCTCTGAAAAAGGAATTTTAAATGTATTTCATCAAGTTCAGTGAAACACAGAGTTGAATCAACAAGGAGACATCACTCACTGTAATTAGAAAGGAAGGTGCAGACTTCAACTATATGCTGCCTTGCATGATGACATTACATTCTTCTGAGGATAGGGGTGTTCCTGACTCAACTGCTTTTCCAAATAAAAGCATCTGAACAGTAAATATAAATGAACAGACATGTGCAACATTGCAGGGTTTTGCAGTCTTTTTACTGAGGTCTGAACGCATTCATTTTAATTATATGCTAATATCAGGTTTCCAGGCTGATGGATGGGCCTCTGGGAGGACTGTGGGTCAAATAAGGAGTAAGGTTACAGAAAATACTCTGGGTAAAGAAAATGCATGGCTGATAATGTGCTCTGTAGTACAAATGTGGTCCTGGAGCTCTGGCTGCTTTTTCAAGAGGCCACCTGCTTTCTGTTTCTCCTTTTATGTTAGCCATTAATTTCGCTGCCACAAGCACAATTCTTACTTACAAGGTTGGAGGCTCAGACAGGAGCAGCTGCTGTTTCAAATGGCACTACTCCATTCCCAAGACAGCCAACTCAGCTGCAACAACATCAGTGACCTGGATACACCAAATTCACCAAAAGATAGATTTTCCCATCCTTAACATACTCTTTTCTGCTGAGTACATAACAGCAAGGTGAATCCATAAGGCTGGGAGGAAACAAATTGCAAGTATGGTAAAGTCATGGAAGAAAGAGTCTGGAATAGCAACAAGGAGAAGCCAAGGACAAACAAACAAACAAACAAACAAAATTTTAAAAAAACAACAAACCCCCCACATTGCATAAATATTAGTGCTGCAGTTGTCAATCTATCTCAAGCAAACTGCTTGGTCTACAAGCTTTTCTATTTTAGTAAAAACCTAACTTAGGCAAATGTAGTATTTACCAAATTTATAAAGAGATGGCAAAATAGAGACATGTAGTACCATCATGTTTGTTTAAGTCTGGGATGGTTGAGTCCAGCTCCAAAAGTAGATTTATTTTATTAGGCTCCAAGAAGGCACCCTTTGCTATTAGGATACACTGCCATCCTGGCAGCCTGCACACCCCCAACCCGCTCCTCAGGACCCCACGCTCGGTGGGCTCTGGGGTAGGAAGGTGAAGCACCTGCAGAGTCATCTCAGGTCTTAGAGAGTTTATGAGCTGAGCCACAGTCCTAGGCAAACTGCTTTTTTTTTCTCAAGCCCATTTGGTTTCATCTCAGCCCATTCTGAGAAAGTCCAGCCCAGGAATCCCTGCACCACATTTCCAGAACTGGAATTACAGGTAATGCAGCTCAAAAGAGCTGAATGCTATTGCAGGTGCAGCTCTTGAATTGCATTGATGCTGGTACAAGGATACAAGAAGGCAGGAGCCTGCAGCCAGGAGCAGGGCCAGAGAAGAGGTGGGGGAGAGAAAAAGACTACGCGTAGCAGCCCCAAGCAGTCTGCCTTATGTCACCGTGGAAACACCCCCTGAATCAGCTGAAATTTCCTCATGCACCAGGGAGAGGTAGAGCCTGGGAGCAGTGCTCCAGTAACATATGGGGACAGCAAGGGCTCACTCTGAGTGATTTTGCAATATCCTGAATGGAGAAGAGACTGACTGTTCCCTGTCTCATCCAGTACAAGCAGAAAAAGCCATCAAATTAATTTAGTAGCAGCCACGTTCAAAACAAACAAAAGGAAGTGGTTCACCACACAGCAGATATGAGAGCTGAGAAACTCCTCGCCCAAGAGGCTGTGTCTGCAAGAAGTCTGTTGGAGCTGAAATGGAGGCTGCAGGAGTGCTTAAAAGATCCTGAGTGTTGTAAAAGAGACCACAGGAGACTCAAGAAATACTCTCAGTCAGGGAAGTTTTAAAAGGGAAGTGTTTTATAGATTTGCTTTTATTGTTCCTAAGCCATCTGTTTCTGGACACTGCTGGAGACAGGATAATGGACTAGTTGGCCCATGATCTGTACCAGTCCAGCCACTCCTCTCCTCTTAAGACTGATAAATCCTACCAGCTTCCTGAGAGCCACTGGGAGATTTCCAGGGCTGCAGCTAAACTGCTGTGTTCAACAGCCATGTTAGGTCTATCCTCCAAAAATATGCCTCATCCCATTTTTAACCTGTTTCTGATCTCCACAGCATCCTGCAACAATGAATTCTAAACTTTGTTTATAAATTGTGTAAAAGGCACTTCATCTTTGTTACTTTAAATATGCCACTTGGCACCTTCATTGAAAGCGCTCTACTTGCCACATTATGAGAAAAGAGTGAAAAAAGTAGGGGATGTTTATCGTATTCTTTCTCATACATTCATACAGCTCTTTTCTAGCCTGAAGCAGTTCGTTTACTTATTTATAACTCAGTGCAAAATTATTCTCATAGAATGTTAGAAAATACATATCTTAGGAGATAGCTCTGAGAGTTTAATGTCAAACTCTACTACAGCTAAAGCATAGGAATTTAAAGGATAAACATTTATTTCTAGAGACTATTTCCAATTCCTGTATGGTCTTCTGCCGTGCTGATTCTTCACTGAGTACAGACTCTACATTTGTACCAGACTCCTCTGCACCCCTCTGTCCTAGTTCAGACATTTAGAGGCAGATAAATTGAGTCTAAGGGAATTGGTTAGGACTGTAATACAAATGTGAAAACACCAAATGTTAAGTATAGCAGCGGGGAATCCACAGCACTTAAAAAGAAAGGACTGTGTAAAGGGGTATGCTGCATTTTTACGATGGCCATGGATATTGATCGTAACGGTGGCTAGATAGGAATAAGGATAGAATAAAAACGCTTTTGTAATTAATTTGATTTGTGATGCTAGACTTAAACTACTCTCCTGTGTTTGTAAATAGAGATAAAAGGAAATTTATATATTCATAGTGCAAAGACAAAATCTGCTACCCGCTGGAAACCTCTTGATTTGCTGGACCACCATAGGTTTCCACTAGATGGTGCTCCTAGCTTTAGAAAAGCCATAAACCGCTTACCCGGCTGCAATTTAAGGGAACAAGTTATTTCATGGACTGGTGAAACAACAAACGTGAAGCAGTTTCTTGCAGATCTCAATCCACCCTCCCAGATCCCCAGGCTGCAGTAATTTTGTTCTTTCTTTTATGTCTCCTGAAAACTCACAAGCATAACACTTTCAATCTCATTCTCCTTTTCGTGCAACGTCTCCTCCTGGTAACCCTCAGCTCCTGCCCATGCCCCTGGCTAAGAGCTGGCGGCATGCCTTGGCCAAGCTGCATGAGAGCCCACCGGCCTCAGCCAACAGGCAAAAGCCCACTGGGCCCATGCTCCAGCCTTCCCACAGCAGAGATTGGCCTTATTGCCTCATGCTTTTCTTCAGCGGCAGAATTTCACAGAAGTCTGTAAGATGCTTCTAAGACATCTTCTGCAAAGCAGGATCATGAAGAAACATCATCACTCAAACAGGCACTTTAGGAAAAAGTATGTATATACATATATTGTGCAGCTTCTTTACCCGGTCATCTTCATTCTTTCTGCAATTCTTTTTACCTCCTCCACTAGTGCCATAAGGTGTTACCATCTTCATTTTTGACAGGTAAACAAAAAACCCCATACCTTCCCTAGATAATGTTCCACACAGACACTCTCTTCTGCTATTCCATTGGCAGACATTGTGTAGATTGAACCCCCCAAAAGGGCATTAATTTCTGTGAATTATTGGGTAACCCCTGCTGATTCCTTCCCCTACTCCTTTCCATCTGAGCAGCTCTTTCATCAGTCAACATGGTACCAGCAGCCTACGTAAGGATGATGTTGAAATACTGGAGGCATTTCAGAGATGAGCTGCAAAAATGACTGAAGACAACAAAAAGTATCTCCCAGTAAGAGATTCAAAGGTTTCGAATCTGTCCACTTTAAAAGTTCTGAAGTACCATCAAGCCCCAAGATGGGAAAAGAAAGGTAAGAATTAGTGCAGAACAAAAAGATATAGACAGTTAAGTCCAACACATTATCTGTGTGCAGCAGAGTTGGTTCATGTGTATTTGGGGATACCTCACGCCTACTGGGTACATGAAGAATAACTGCAGCCAGTTTCTGGGAACATTGCACTTGCCTGGCCAATGAAGAGCAAACAGGGATTGCAAACAGACTAGGGGGTAACTGGAAGCACCAGACTTACTGCATGTTGTGTACAGCCACCATTCACGTATGCCACAATCTTACTGAGGCCTTCCAGACATGCAGAAGCCTGGTCAGAGCTGATATACAACTCAGGCTGTGGAATTATCTCAGGGGCAGATGGCAGAGATTTGTGAGGTGGAAGAAGCGAAAACTGAGCAGGCACATCTATATGAAGCCTTCTTAAAGAGCCTTTTTTTGCAAGAACTACCTGTCTTTGGCTCAAAACAGCTACCATGGTTGGTGGAACAGGTCAATACCTGGCAGCACCAGCAAAACTTTTTCCTTAGAAGTCTGCTGCTATGGTTCTCTAAAGTGAGATTTCTCTTTAGGATGTAAGATCTTCCTCTGGCATCTGGAAGACCAGTATTTAAAATTACTGTAACCAGAGCACTGTTGATAAATCATCATTGTGATGGTAGTACACACTGCCACCAGGAAGGATTGGTACCCAGCATTGCAGTGCATCTGCAAATACCACATACTCATGTGGGCTGCTGGTGATATTCATGTACCCAATATACTGAGTTTATTCACAGAAAGAATACTTCTCTGTTGTTTGTCAGAGTTACAGAGAAATCTGTAGTTACAGAAAGACTGGTTTATCACTCTTAATAGGGAAAGGCAGTTTATTTTCTTCTCTAGGTTGCAAATCCCTTTAATAATTACTTTGCTAGAAGAGACGAATGGCTGAATTTGCCCCCAGGCTGACTGGCAGTGAAATTTGCACAGGCAGACAAATGAAGAACTCTGCGGTTGAGGCTGGCAGATCCATTTAGCCTACTGTGGGTGAGCAAGATGTATAGAAGAAAGGGACAGACAGAGCTGCTAGAAGTTTGAACTGCAGATGTTACTTCTGTGAAATGCTGCAACTGAAGGGGGCAGCCCACTTTGCCCTACCACTTTGAGCCTTGACTTTATGCTACAGAGCGTACACCTGTGCTCCTAGTAAAGCCATGTCCTTGAAGGGATGCATCATGGACAGCGAGTGCTCAGAACAACACCCAAAATACAGAACACAAAGGTGTTGAAGCTACAGTTGCCATGGTGTATTTGTGGTTGCAGCGATGGTAGCCAAACACCTTTATTGCAGCAAATGGTGGAGGTCTTAAGCTCATCTCTCTTCACCAGAGATTTGAGATGGCATTGGTTTCTATTCCACAGCAGAAGCCCTTGGGCTGACCCCATTACCTACAATGCCATCAGGCTCTCTGACGTGTCTTCTTCCGCCAGACATGTTATCTAGTGGATTGACTCACACTGGTCTGAGAAACCTGTGATAAAATATGGTGCAAGGTTATCATGCTTTCCTGTACTTGAAGGCCCTCTCAAGGGCCAGGCAGAACTTCCCATGCTCACAGATACATGACTACTAGGTCAATGTAGATAGGTTTGCAGCCCCTTCAGTGACTGCTGTCACCTAAACAGAATTGCTTGCTACTTTAAGTCTGTCAAAGAGAGGACAGATATGCACTGCTGCTACACTTTCTGGCATCTCCTCCTTTCAGGAGTTTCCACATGCAGATGTAGAATTCAACTCCTTCATTCATTGCTGCAGAATGACCCTGCCCCAACTTAAATGGTAGTGTGTGAAAACTGTTGAGATTTACCCGTCTGGGCTACCTATATGTAAGGACTCTGCCTGGAAATCACACGGGAACAAGGATATCAAGAATTTTGGAACTCATTGAACCTGCTACAGTAAAAAACAAATTCCATCCATCCTACCAACAAATACGTGTGTGTGAAAAAATTCAGCCTCCAAAGAAAAAGCTTGAAACCAAAAGCTGCACACACCATGACTTATGATTAAATGTGGCAGAATGTAAAGACTGGCTAAAAAAATATACCAATAAAACAAATGCGTATTGTACAATTTGTCAACACATCTTTGCCACAAAATACATTGAAGTTGATTTTATTTGGGTTCTTTTCTATGAGGAAAGAGCACTAAGCAGCAGTCCCGAGTGAAGAAGAGCAATGTGCCAGTGTAACAGGGGGATTCACAGAAGAACACAAAACATTGTGGGTTAATTGACCTGTATCATTTGCAGAGAGATATAAAACTAGAGTTTTTGTATGTGGTCTGTGGCAAAAAATTACCTGCTGTAACCAGTTCCTATATGGTAAATGACATGAGACCAAGAACGGAAAGTATGGTGTATGCATCTGTGTGCACGAATATAAATAAATTATTATAATCATATATTCTATTTTTGTAAATATGATGCAGTTGCAAAGCTTCTGCTGAACTGGGAGGCTACAAAGCTATATTTCTTGCAAGTCAGAGAATAAGCTGATGACTAGTAATTTGACATTCATCACACAGGAGAGAGCCAAGCAAAGAGGGTGTTCCTCGCACGCTGAGGATTCTGGCATGGTTCATTTTTGGAAAAGCAGTATAGAAGATCCTCTTCATCATGTCAGACATCAGAAGTCAGCAAGTCAATGGCACAAAAGAGGCAAAGTTATAGGAGTGAAGTTTTCCCATGCTTTCTGAGGAATCCCAATGAACTGTTAAAAAGGAGGAGAAAAAATGGTTACAGCATAGCAGCAGTTCATCAGAAGAAAAAGCTGTCTTCTGAGAAACCTCCTTTTAAATCGTTGTTGTTCCCTGACTTCACAAACACTTCATGTGACAACAACAGTCTCACTGATGCTACAGATGTGGAACTTCAGATTTTTAGGCCAGCTGAACCCTGAAATATATTTCAGCTTGTCTACCTGTCACACTTTGCTTTTCCTCTCTGATGGTTACTGCGACCATTGCCTGAGTCCCTGGATGCTGGTTGATCTCCGGTGCACTTCATTAATTTAACTTCCTAGCCAAAGAGGTAAAGTCCACCGCTCCTGGAGCAATGGCAGAACACCACACGACCACCTAAGTTGATTTCTGTAACTGCTGCCCCAAATCCCAGACAGGAACTTTTGCATTAATTTCCATTTCTATTATGAAAAACATCAAATTCTTCACTAAAAATGTCTACTAGGGGAGATGTAAGCATCTGAAAGGAAGCCTGTGAATGTTTAATTATTTTCTTTTCACGATCCCCTCCCCAAATCACCTCTTCTCCAATTTAATTTGAATCTGGAAGCTTTTAGCTTCTACTTACAGTCATTGAATCTTGTTATGATACTGTTTTCTGCAGGGTTAGAGTCATCTACCTCTAGAAATCTTCTTAAGTGCATGTAATTATGGATCCTACAGAGTACATCAAACTCCAAATTTCTCACCAGCTGGTTTTTTTTCCAGACCATGGAATATTCTTTTGTGTTCTGCTGAAACCTCACTTAAACCGTAGTGTCATTTATGAAGGGAGGATGTGATACTCTGGTAGCAATCTCACTCAGCCACTAGCAAAGGACTGCCGGGGCAGACACATGCTCAACCCAAACAGGAGAGCCATGTAATTGCATGCTTATGACATGAGTGGGAGCCTGAAAGTTGTGTTGGGAGGATCAGCTAATTCTGGGCTGATGATCCCCTTCCCCTCTTAATAAATTCATCATCTCCAGATACTGTTTCCCTTTTCTCTGGCTCACTGTGATGTGAGCCAGAGAACTACAGCACGTGAATGAAAGGATTCAGATAGGGCTGCTCCACTGAGGGGCTACAACTACCACACAGGCATGCAACTACCGCTGCTCCCCTGGTGCAGCATGTGAGTAGCTCTGTATCGCTAGCAACGTGCAGGGGCAATAATCTCCCCTGCTCCCTTAGCAAATCCTCTGCTGGCTGATCTGTGATTGCTGGTGTTTGTGGGTGGATTTGTATGAAGTCACTCTGATGAGCTTAAACAGCATGTAAGACATTTTGTTTAACAGGGGCTGTTCAGTGGACCATCAGTATGACTGTTCTTCTCTGCCACTGAGTAGATTTTCTAAGATCTATCCATCCTTGCCAAAGCCTTGGGAAAACAATCTGATCCAGCCAGCCACAGCACACTATGAATGAAGCACAAGTCACTAGCGGGGAGTTCCTGCTAGCTAACAACTGGATACCTAGTACCATCTTTTTCCGCCTTACACAACTGACAAAAAAATTCAGTTACCTCTTGGTAAGAGCCAATGAGAAAGTGTTAAAATCTGAGTATAAAATTAGTATAGAAAAGGGCTACACAATTTATAACTGAATCATTCCAAGTAATTATTGCTACTTGATAGGGTTTTAAACTTTCATATTAAATTAATGCTTATTGTTTGTCATCGTGGCTCACTGTTGTAGATTTCCATTAAAATGTTACTAACTCAAAATGTATTCAAAGAATTGTCTTTGTATTGGCCATATGATCTTGAATTTAAGAAAAGATGTAGAAAAGTTGGGTACAATCAGTCACACTAATTAACCACTCCAGTGCCTAGAAATTATTCAGGGCATGAAGAACAGCTAAATGATACTGAGCTCATACAAGAGCCTATCTAAATTTAACTGCTGTACCATGTTAATGAGATATAAAATGCCCTGTGCCCACAAACAGATGGTGTTAGCCCACATTAATAAACTCACTGGAGATCTTAATATGCTTGGATTTAGATCGGTTATTCCACTGGATGACACAGCTGATGACGCATCCTGAAGCACCGTATCTGTATCTGGCAGTTCTACCGGCTACGTTGTCTGCTCTCCCTGCATCTTGTCCTGCCTCTGGGTTATCCTGACTGGCAGATATACAGGTTCCGCCCTTTGTGGTTCTTATTTGTGGAAGCCAAAAGCAATTGGAATAAACCACTTGCTGTTGCACAGCCATATTTTACATTTTCACACAATCCCTGGGTTTTACTGACCTCAGGGAAGACCTGTGGATCCCTCTGTATTTGGAGAGCAATCAACTTATCCCTGCTCTCCCAACCAAGACACACACACACACTTAATCTCCCTCTTTCCTCAGCAGAGTGGGGAGGGGTACACGGGTAAGAAAGATGTGGCTGCCTGCTCCTGCCATGCTGTCTCATTGGAGGGCTGCAGCTGCCAGGGAGCTGGCATGGGCAGGGGCATGAGCTGGGCATAAAGCCACTGGCATCACTGTGAGTTCCATATGGTCTCTTTTTCACTACAGGCTGTGATTTTGCCTCCCTATAATCTGCCTCCCAAGGCAACAGATTGAATCTGGACGTTCTTGCCCAGGGATCTTTTGGCAGCTCATCCTATTTGCACTTCCAAAAGCATAAAATGTTTGTATGTTATGTTTTGCATATTTAACCAGTGTTACTAGCTTACAGTCAATAAGTATTTAAAACATATTAAATAGTAGACTTTACTACTTCACAAAAATTAAATGAAGAATTTCATGTGATTGTAAAGTTGTATTGGATGTGATCGGATCAAGGTATTAATTTCATGAAGGCTGCTTCTGGTGAATTCACTTATATGAAATTGATCCACCTTATCAGCAATCTCCATGATTATTTTGTATATGAATAACGCACAAAGCTTCCTAAAATAAATGTTTTGGATACCGCTTTACTCATCTTCTGAATAATGTTAATTTAGTGCTCTTTAAATAAAGGTTACCTAATACAAAACTCTGTAAATATGTACAGTAACTTAGAAATGAGAAATCATTGTAAGTGTGTGGAAGACAACACGTGCAAACTGAAAGTTCAACTACATTGGAATTATTCAAAAGGTATTTTCATAAGCTATTGTAATATTTGCACAAAGATACAAGTGTGAAGTCTACAGAAAGCTTAAGATGTTCTTATCTACCTTATAAAATGCGTCCTGGAAGATGGAAAATGTTGACTCAGTAGTTAGTATTCCAACTTGCAGAAATTACCATGACAGTCATATCAAGCCTTAGCTGCTGTATACCTGGGCATGGGCTTTAAATATGCGCAAAGATTAATTCTTCTGAGCCCAAGTACATCTGTAGAATTTAATGAGCATGCATATTCTACTTGCAAACAACAGATGTACCTGAAAAGTTACAGAAAAGAATTCAAGGGTTTCTTTCTCTACTTTCCAAGATTATCTTACATGAGGGAGAGACCATTGCATTTCCTTAGGATTGCTCTTTCCTGTTGGGACTAGAAACAAAGTGGTTTTAGCTAAGACATTCAGAGAAAGAAGGGGAAGGTGTGTGAGGATGAAGAAGAAACAAACACAGATATAGAGGGCTACAAGCGTAGTAAAGCACTGAAAACATTTGCTACTTAAATTTGCAGCTAGTCCCCTTTATCTGTGCTCTGGTATCGTATTCATACACCCTGTGTGTGTGGCCGTTTACAAGGATGTGGTTTTTCAAGTAAGAACTGAGAGGAGTTGAGTCTAGATCTGAACTATATCCGAGAACCAAAACATTTTAAGTTCAGTGAGATACTACCAGAACTGCCATGCCCTCTTTCTTCTGGGTTTCAGTCTACGAACAAGGGAGAAATAAAATACACACGACGAATTGGAATACACTTGATCAACTGGTCAGGTGTGAGGCAGATCTCAGATCCCAGAGCAATTTGTTCCACAGACTTGGATCAGCCTTTGAAAGAGTTGAGCAAGGCTCCAGCTGCCCAAATTTTCTTTTCATCAGCCAGGGAAGGATGGAATCAACATGCACTGCTCCTTAAGCTCACTCACCCTCACTGCTGAGGTTCTTACGCTGCTGAGTATTTCCAGTGGTGTGCAGGGGCAGGGTTTGTGAACAAGCGTGGACTGCTCAGCACCTGGCAAAGACTCTGTGACACCTAACACATGTGCCGTCTCCTAGTCCAGTACAGAGAGACCGTCATCAGATGGGCACTGATGAGTTTGTTCGCAATTGCCGAAGCCAAGGTCATGTGTGAATTATAACACTGGGAATCCTGAGGTGAAAAGTACATACTAAGTGAACAATTATTTCTTGAAAACCCTGAATTATGTTTCCTAATAATTCCTGAATGAGAGGTCTCTTCTTTTTTTTTTTTTTTTTTTTTTTTTTTTTTTTTTTTTTTTTTTTTTTTTTTTTTTTTTTTGTCACAAGGGCCTCCTTTTTCTTCGGGCTGACACACCCAAGATAATACAGCACTATCAAAACAACAAACTGTTGTTCTTCCCACAGACCTGCCACTAACGTAGGCATTCCGTTCCTGATTCAGGAAAGTCAGATGGATCTGCATTTCCTCATAAATCGGAAGAAACTGTGAGCACATTTTGATTGCAAAATCTGTACTACCATTAGTAATTCAGCATGAACTTATTTTTCTCTTCACAGAATACATTTTTTCAAATATTTTTAAAACCTTTCCTGGTTTAAACACTGAATAGATTTGCAATGGAAGTCATGAGAGAAAAATAAGAAAAATTTTAAAAATAATGAAAAAAAATAAAAAAAATCCCTATGGAACATGTGAAATCATATGTAGAAAAGTTGTTTTAAGGGTGGAGGTGTACTTGAATTGTGCTTGAATATGTATCAGCTGTTTCTACCAAATGGCCATCAAGGTCAAGGACCATCATAAAAATCAAAGCAAGGACTTTTCCTAGGCAATGAGATCTGGGTTTTTTTCTAAATCAAGTTCAGGGCTGTGGTCAATATATTTGCTTTTTATGAGCATTTGTTTGATTTATTTTAGAGAAAATCACTTCAGTTTAGCTGTTAAATATTGAATACTCCTTTTCCTACTTCAAGGCTCACAGAAGCGTATTTCATAATTAATATTTGTATGCTTTTTATATGTAAGTCCTCTTATTTGTACAGCTCTTGATAAATCATACAAATGAATGACAGAAAGGACCAATTACAGCTTTTGCGCACCAGGGTGAAATGGCACTTTTATGTTTGTGCAATCTTACTTTAATGGTTTCAGGTTCTACGGTTTCCCTGAGGAGATTATTTGAGAGCTTGCTGCAATTTATTCTCATGATAGTCAGCTTCAACATTTCCTTTTCCAATTGTATCATAATACACTTACATCCAACATAATGTATCACACATTTTCTCCTCTTGTGAAGCAAGGTAGATTCCATAAATCCTGCAATAAATTTGTCACCTATTCTTGTGTCCTTATAAGTCCTTATTAGATGAGCTACGTAGCATATGCCAGCCTTGACAGCAACATCATAGTTACAGCTTTTTCGTGATTTGCTCAAAAAAGTAGCAATGAAACCCCAATACTGTAAATGTACTAGAGTCAATCTCCAAATTAATTCACAAAATTGATACTTGTTTTTAAATAATTATATTGTGCTATATATTATAAAATATTGCCCTTTTTTTACACACGCTCACAGAGTCTTACCCCCATGATCTCAGGGTCATCCAATATTGCAGGAGCAAGTTTCATCTTGTGTCTCTGAAAAGATACAAAAAAACTTTCCAGTTCACTGCTCAGAAAGCAGTAGCAGTAGAAGTGTGGCTTATTCTGCCCTGCCGTCTGGTCTGGTTCCTTCCCCCACTCTGTCTATCACATGCCAAACTGGTTTGCTTGCAGCCTCCCAGCTTGCCTTTCCCATTCAAGCCCTGCCATGGGATTGCCCCTGTTCCAGGGCTCATGCTCAGCTCCTTCACCAGGTGAATGTTCTGTCAAAAGAAACAGGGCTGAGATCCACCTTTTTACAAACACATTCCTGCAAATTGAGGAAAGCTAGGCTGTACATTTTAACTTATCAGTCTTAAGTTATGCTGATCACTGCAGAATTTTAAGGAAAACAAATGAGAACCAAAATCCAGGGAAGCACCTCTTAACCTCCTAATGGTTCATGTATGTTCATATAGGTGCTAAAACAACTTAGAAGGTGGCCATCAAATTACAACCGATGGAACATTATACCTACCCAACAAATGAGTTCTATAAAACTACAAAGTCTCCCAGAAACTCTTTCAGGTGGTACAGATGTGGTAATTAGAAAATAATAGGCTAAACCCATGAAAGCAGTAATAAAAAGTTAGAATACTGCTTGTGTACTCAGTAATACAGAACAGGTGTTCTAATAGCCAAGGTTTAAGAGCTAAAGGAACAGGCAGGTGTCTAATACTCCACTAGATTTCACAGCTGTGGGAGATGCTACAAATACAAAAAACTCTGATGTGACTAATAATAACATTAGATCATTTTTGGAAGCTGGCTTTAGAAAACTAATAAACACAACTAGCAGAACTAAAGAAGCCTGCTTGCATCTCACAGCTGAACCTGTTCCAATACCCTCATTGAAGGTATATACTGGACGGGGAATGATGGGGCTGCGTGTTGGGTATCTGGTGGCCACCACCTCCTGCCTGCTGCCCTGACAGGACAGCTTCTACCAGCTGGCAAGGCAGGCAGGTCCCTGGCGGGACCTGCAACGAACCCCTCCCCAGGCATGCCGTGTACAGGCCCTGTTAGAGGGAGTCTCTGCTTCATTCTTCAATAAAACTGTCATTTATCATTGAAATCAGCCCTGTATGGCTGAACTAATCACTGGCTTGAAGTCACTGGACAGGGAGGAAAGGAGAGGGCTGCCATATTGTTTGGAATGCAGCTAAAATACTTCAGAGCGTTTAAGGTTGAAAGGGATCATTGGATCACATACACTGACCATGGGCCGGTAAGTCTTATCACTAGTCCCAAACTGAACCAAGGAGCTTGTTTATGATTAAAACAGTCACATTTGTGCTAGGTTATCTCAGATCCTGACCTAGAAGATTCTTCTCCTACATTTTCTGTGTTTTTTCTACCACATTAAAAATCTTTAGCATGCTGTACTTTTTCCTTGTGAAGGCATTTGAACGCTGCAGTAAAGCCATCTCTTGCAGATCTTTTTGACAAGTAATATTGATGTAGCTTTTTAAATGTATTGTTGTAAGAGATTTCCTCCAGTCCTGTAGTATTTTGGCAGGTCTTTTCGGCACCTCCCGATCTTTAATGTTAGAGCTACACACCTTGTTCTAGTATCAGCCTCATTAGTAGACACAGTAACTGATTGCCTGTACAGTAACCCTGGTAGCACATCCAACAGTCATACCCGCCACATTGCACTGGGACCTTATCTGTAGTAGCTTGCTTCAAGTTGTTTTTAGACGATCTTTTCCAAGACACAAGCTCTTGTCCCAGAGGCCTGGCTTGTATTCTTGGAAAACATATACAGGCTTGGCTGTAAAAGCCTGCTCAAAAGCACTAGTTTCACTAAGCACTCCAAATGACATTGCAGTTGCTCTCACAGAAATTTACCAAGTTACCATTTAGCACATCCATGGATTTTATTAACAGTGAGTTTATTTTGGATCTTTGGTAAAAATCTTGAAAGACGCTGAGCCTGCAGAACCTTGCAGACCCCAATATCATGAATACTAACCTCTGAAAATTTTTCTGATCTTTCAAAAGTCAAAACCTATTTGTTTAATACATTAACCATTTAATATCCTCAGCCATTACAAGTATATATGGTACTATCCATAAGACTCACAGAGATCATTTTGCATTTCTAAGGCAAATGATTAGGAATGGTGGAGTCATGATGTTTTTGCAGTTATTTTTACCAATTCGCCTTTAAATCTCACTGAATAAGGCTATCAGTATTGTCTTGTAAGACCTATGAGATGATTGATATTGAGGATATCTTTCCATATTTCATTAACAGTTTACTTTTCTTTATCAAACTGTTTACATATTTCTTTATCAAATGGTTTACATATCTTTTTCTACTGTTTTGCCTGTGGTTGATGTTAAACAGCCAAGAAGCACACAGGTCATTCTGACTGATCTTTCGAAAACAGGCAGAACACAAGTGGTTTTTTATTTCTCAAAAACTTCTTTTATATTTAAAGATTTATTAAATCCCAAACTTAGATACTTCCTTAGCCAACCCTGTCAAGATCCCAGGGTGCAAATTAACCAGACTCTTCATTTTAAAAAGTCTAGGCTTTCTCGGGACAGAAGATTCCCCACAGCCTTGGCAAACACCCTCCAGGTGCTGCGAGTACATCTCCCTTCTTCCAGGTGGGGCGGAGGTGTGCGTTCAGCGTTCTCGATCGCCCGAGTGGTTACTGCTAAAGCACCCGAGCACCCTCCGCCTCAGCGACATTCCCCTCGTCCCCTTCGGTTTTGAGTTTATTTTTTAAAGCTCCCAACAGCCCCGCCGCTCCGGGGTGCGGGCGAGGCGTCCGTTCTGGGGCGCACCTCAGCGGCGGCAGCTCCTCGCCCGCCTGGTGCCTCCAAGCCGCCTCCTCCCCGCTGCCATCCGTGCCACGGCGTTAGGGCGGCCGCGCAGCCCGGTTCCCTGCGGTGCCCCCCCGGCATCCCCAGCAGCGGGGGGCGCCCCGCCTCACCTCACCCCGCGAGCGGGGCGGGCGGGGCCGCTCTCCCATCATGCCCCGAGGGGAACAATTGCCCTGGAGCGGGGGGAGTGGGTGGGTGCACCAGTGCGCGCGTGGCGGCCGCGGCACGCGGTGGCGGTGAGAGGGAGGGTGCGCGCACGCCACCCCCCCAAACCGCCCCCCCCCCCCCCCGACGCGGAAACCGGCGCCCAGCCGAGCCGCTGTAGCCGGCGCGCAGGGCGCATGCGCGGGCCAGCGGGAGGGCGGGGGCCGGCGTCTAGTGGCGAGGGAGCTAGTCGCCGGTGCCCGCTCGTCCGCCCGCCGCTAGCCGGGGACTAGCGGTCGCTGCGCAGTGTCTGCGCCCTCTCCCGCGCTGGGCCGCGCGTAGTCCTGCTCCGCCATGAAGTTGAGCAGCCGCGGTCGGGGATGCTGCGTGGCCGGCAGCCGAGAGCGCGGGCCGCCGCCGCGGAGCCCCTTCGTGCACCAGCTCCGCCTCAGCCCCCTGGAGAAAGCCAAGGTAGGGGCGTGTGGGGCCCGGACTCCCCCCTCCGCCCTTCCCGCCGCCGCCGCCGCCTCCTTCCGCGCGTCCCCCGCGGCGCACCGGCTGGCGGGCCGCGTCCTGCGGCGGGCGGGGGCACCCTGTCGCCGGCCCTTTGTGAGCTGCGGGGGGCGGCGGCACCGGGGGAAACCCGTCTGTCCGGCCGTGTGTGTGGGGAGGGCTGCGGCGGGGGGGTGCGGTCTTCGGCGCGGCCGTGAGGCGAGGGGTCGGTAACGGCGCGGGAGCTCGCGGGGCCAGCGGCGGCTGGCGGGGCGTGTTCTCGAACTTCTATACCGCTGCTTTCTTTAAAAAAAACAATGGTTTTGTGTTGTGGTTTTTTTTTTTAATTTATTTTTTTATATAAGGGGCGGGGGAACAATCCTTTGGAGGCACTCTGTTCCAGCGGCAAGTTAAGGTATGCCTGGGCCGAGGCATCCCGTGCATCTGAAGTTTGGCCCCTGGGTAAATAATCCCTGCGGCATAATTTATGCATTGTACAGGTAGCATGATATGACAATAATTGGTATTAAAATGCAAATCTGCAGTTGCATGCCTTTGTTTTTTTTCCCCCGCCTCCGTGCCACTGCCTCACTTCACACGGTGAGCATTAGGTGGTTGGATATGCAGAGTGCACGGCCCTTGTCTTAGGCTTTTGGTACGATCTGGGTCATTTCCCAGACGAAGAAGTACCATCGAAGGCTCACTTAATAAGGGGCTGGCCATTTCTGTTATTTTAATCATGGTAATACTTCACTTCCCTAAAGCTGTTGTTTTGGGGGCCTAACAGCCTACAGTACCTATCAACGTGGAAACTAAGATCTGTTAACATTGAACCTCTTGGATCGTGGGGCTCTAGATCGAACTTTAACTTACGTCCTGAGCGAAGTTCATCGTTGTGTTGTCCTGTCGCTGTCCAGATACTTAACACAAGACATGTATGGCCTGATTTACAAAACATTGGAATGTGCTTCATATTAAGTATCTGGCAGCCAAGGAATTCATAGTAGACTCCAGTGGAAAAGATTTTTTACTTTTTTAAATAAAGTTTCCCAGAATGACACAGTTAAATACTGAATTCAGTGGTTGTTTGAATGGGGGAAGGGAGAAAAGGTTTGTGTCATTTGCCTCATTCAGTTTATATCCACAGCTTCCTCAATAAATCACATAGTTGTAATGTAGAAGCCTTTTAGGGAGCGAAGAGAAATAAAGATAGCATGTGTTCATATGGACTAAGATTGTATATAACAATAACAATGTTTTGGTTTTGTAGTGTTAGTGTGTCTCTTTAATGTCGCTTCTACTTGGTTATCTGTAAGGAATTTTAAAAATACTGTTGGGAGGGCAGAGTACCAGTTTCATGGTTTTTGCAATATTGAGTCTCATATGAGCTACTGGCATTGCTGCTCTGTTATTAGTCCTAACAGACCTTTAGCCACTTCACCAGTGAAGCGACTGGTCCGTAGAACGTACCTGCCTTCTGTGTGGGCTGCCCTGTACATCTGTATGAGACGTGGGCTTTGCCAGTGGATTTCAAGGATTTATTTTCAATGAAAACTGCAAGATGTGTTTAAAGCTCTGTAGGT
The DNA here is from genome assembly GCF_949628215.1 of Phalacrocorax aristotelis. Classification (NCBI taxonomy): domain Eukaryota; kingdom Metazoa; phylum Chordata; class Aves; order Suliformes; family Phalacrocoracidae; genus Phalacrocorax; species Phalacrocorax aristotelis. The sequence continues at coordinate 97,756,804 of NC_134277.1, read as the reverse complement.
TTTTTACAGTGTGCAGACCAAAGGAATAGCCTCACTAAAGAGTGTGGCTCAGTCTTGCTTTTTAAGTGAGCAATCTTTTATTGATGTGCAGCAGCACAGTTCTTTAACACAGCCTTTCTCACCATCGTATTCCTGTAGTTTTATGTGAGGAAAAAGCACACAAGCTGACATAGAGAACTGTGATAGATTTTCTTCTTTGCCTTAGTCATGCTCTCCTAACCTCCTCACTTATTAAAAGAAAAGTTGTGCTTGAGATAGAGGCTGTTAAAGAAGAGCTGTGCAACTGTTTCACTTACTAGAAAAGCTGCTCTCCCAGAAAGAGAGACTTCTTTCTGGAGACTGCTTTACAGTCAATTACAGCAGCATGCGTTCTCTTCCATACGATCCTGGCCTGTTACTGAGTGTTCAGGATGATGTATTACAGCTGAACTGACTTCTTGTTCAGCTGTAGGTGCATCTTGTGTCACAGGTTTTTCTGTCTGCCCTGTGAATCTAACAGGTGAGTTCTGGGATTGCAAAGCCTGTCATGGGGTCTGGTTGGTCTTCACCAATGTGAAGAAGTTGGTGAGCTGCTTTGTCTGCCAGTCTGTTGCTGATGGTTTGTCAGATAGCCCTGTTATCTTTGCTGTCACCTCATCTTTCCCTCATGCTGCACTCTGCAAGAGGTTAGATTAGCTTTTTGCTCATTAATACAACTCAAAGTAAATGCATTTTAGAACATTTCAGCCTGAGACTGTGGGAGTGGAAAAAAGTAGAAAGTAAGAGGGCAGAACAGCCACAAAGAGGGAGGAACAAAAGCAGAAAGAAATCCATTTGAGTGCCAAGGAACTGTTCGCATAATCTTTTATTGGCTTTATAAAAACTGGGAGATAACAGGGGTGTAAAAGCAGTAAGGCTGTTTGAGAACTGAGTCTCATGCTTCCTGTAGAAATTACGGTTATTTCACTCTGATCTGAGGGTGACAGTGGGGGTTGTCCTTGAAACTCCCTGTTTTATTTCAATACTACAATAAAAAGATCCGTTCTGGAAGAAAGGCAGACATGATTTCATTAACCATGAATTTTCTTCATCCTAATATTCTCTGGGCACCTATCACATAAGTCAAAGCTCTTGATTCTAGTTGCCTCTGCAGAACAGGCAGAAACATTACTGGAGCTGTCACAAAGCATTCGTAGCTTTGTTTCCCTGCTGCTTAAAAACACAATATGATGCCGTTTTTCTTGCTTCCAGTGTTTCTGGCCCTTTTATTGCACCAGCGCTGGTGTTCCTCTGGTGCCTTGGTGAGCTGATTTGGTTCATTAAACCAACCGGTTATTGTGTTTTTCTGTATTCTGATTATTTTCTTTTGCTGGGATTGCTTTCCTTCACTCTGATGAGCTGTATTGGCTCATTGCAAGCTCAGATAAGTGCTAGAGCTGACTCAAGGGGAAAGTGAATGAGACCACCCTCTTTAGCAGCAATGATCTGTTAGATTGGCTTAGTTGCACATGAAAATTTCTACTCCTGTATTTATCTCCATGATTCTGTCAATCAGGGAACTTGTGGAGTGAGAAAGTGGGTAGTAACAGAATTGCTGAGGGATGAATTCTTGGCTCTTTCAGTGCCATCTTCAGTGAATTGAGGCTGTAGGGATGATAACAGGAAGTGGAAGTGTGGGGCAAGATGTAGTCTCTATCCGATATGTTTAAGAGAAAAATGAAAACCTCTACCATGTTAAATGTGCAGTTCATTATTTTTTTGTTCAGTATGTGACCATTACTTTGTAATAAGTCATGGAAATTTTGTTGTGAATAAACTGGTTTTTAATTATGTTTTTACTGTATTGCTAATTTCAAAGATGAATTTTTTCAGCTCTGTGCGTGAGAGGTGTTGATACTGACTTTCAAGACAGCAAATGGGGCCATACAGAAGGAAGAACAAGGGTATTCTTCGATTCTGCACAGTGCTTAGATACGTAGGACCTGGTATTTTGGAGAACTTTAAGGGCTTTAGTTCATATTTTATGCCTTCATTATGAGTTCATACCCAAATCTGAATGCAGAGTCTCTAAATGAGGAGAACATATGATACGTGTTTAGTTTAAGTGACTTGCCTTTCACCAGATTGAAGCCCTTCTGACAGAACAGTAGAGCACGGTTTCCCAGGGCAGCTTTCCGTTACAAGCTATAAGACCAGCTTCTCCCTTCCTGCTGTATATGGTGTGAAAGAGTCACAGACTTCGACCTCTGAAAAACTAAGTAGGCTCCTGTAGAGCAGCAAATATTAAGTGAGCTGTAGTCAAACCCCTTTTGAGAAAATCAGTCATGAGCTGAACCTCCCAAGGTATAGCTCCAGATGGATCTTTAGAGGTTTTTAAATGTATCTCAAAACACACGTGTTTACATATGACTTATTACCAGTTAGAATTCTTAATCTTAATAGAAAACATGTCTGGATTAATGTCTTAAATATGTAGAAGTATGATCACCAAAATAAGATACCTGTACAAGGTCAGACCGGGAGTGTCTCTCCTGCATTCTGATCCCTGACAGTGGCCAGTGGGAACAGGATCTTCTCCCTTTTACTGTCTGACAGTGACACTACTACTGTACGTAGGTTTTACAGGATAGAAGCTTTCTTACCCAGTAAGGTGTCTGAACATAGAAGTAGACTGAACTACTTTTCAAATGTTAGTGTCTTTGTTGATACATAACCTTCTTCAGGGGCCAAACATACTACTTCATCCTCCTACCAGGTTTCTTCTGTGGGCAGCTGCTGCGCTACAACCTGTTTCAAAAAGAGGCTGATGTCGCATCCAGACGCCATATACCTGTGTACTTGGAGCTGATTCCTGCTGGCCATTTCCACCACTGCTGTCTCTGGACCAAGAGGCCTTTTCTAAACGCTTATGCCATCTTTCACAACCTTGTGGATGCAACTACCGCTTCCATTCTGTGATGTGGCTCTGAAGTGATCTTGATACAAAGGATTGCTACGGAGATGCAAAAGACTAAATAGGTCACTGCCAGTCACCTGCAATTCAGATTTGCCCTGGTACAGGAGGAGACTTTGAGGAGTGGAAGAGGGTGTGAATCCCAGAGGACTCTGTCCTCGCCTGCATTTTGTTTCCTTTTTTCTTGACAGCTGGTCCTTTTGATCTTATGAGCCTAGAAGGCAGCTGCTCTCTTTTCCAGTTTGCAGATGAATGCTCCCCTATTTGCTATCAGACGTGGTGGTCTTCTCCATGGATGCAGAGTTGCATGAGTTGGTATGACTTCAGTGCTCATCTGACCATTGCCAATTTAGGAAGTTGAACTGGTTTGTCTGGGTAACTAGCCTAAGAAAAATATTCCTTTTTCTTCTAATTCTGCGGCTGAAGCTGTCCACCCAGGACTGGTAGAATCCTATTCTGGGGAGTGAGACCATGGTTGCTATAAGATCATGGTGCCAGTCTGAACCATCACTATAAAATCTGGCATTGCAGTGGGCTGGTAGCTTAGGGTTTGAAACTGGTAGCTTAGGGTTTTCTCCTGCTGTGTGTTCCCTGCCTCTACCCTGGATCTACAGATCTGTGCAGCTACAGGGTGAGTTGGTTATTGAGCTGTTTTGGGAAGTAAGAGGAAGCAGGAACTGATCAATGGAAAACTGAGCTGCATGATGACTAGATCTGCATCAGGGAAGAGAAGAAAAATATGAATAATGCTTTCCGCAGCAGCCTGGAGATGCATCAGATTAAGCACAACATGAGACAGCACCTTATGCCTTGTTACTCATCCTTGCCCAGCCACTGTGATGCTGCAAAGTACTTTTCTACCTCTTCTGGTACACCTGTGAATATGTAGCGTATTTCTTTTTGAATTCTCTTTCTTTACACGGCCCTTCTGTTTCATAGTGTTGTCTTCTGCTAGCCTCCATTGTACAGCTTGAGGAGCATTAGTGCTACTTCAGTTAGCCTCACACAGTCTTCGGTTCCCTCTCTCTCCCTTAGACAGTCATCTGATGCTATACCCTCCTCTACTTCAGGAGCTTTTTTATTTTCTTCCTGTCATTTGAGTGAGAAAGATAGGACTCTTGGCTCCTGGAACTGTTTCCTGGAGCAAGTGGATCATTGCACAGATAGTTGCAAAGTTGTGTTTTCTGGAGAACAGTTAGGAACAGCTCCAAACAGCTCAGGAAGGGCCCTACTTTTGGGAGAATTCTTCAAAATACCATGGGAGAACTTCCAACATGACATGTTTTTCACCAAGGTTGAAGGCAGAGGGCTGACTGGCTGAGAATGGGCTCTCTGAGAACTAGAGTGTTTGGAGGAGGTACAGAAGCAACTAGGTTCACTGTGGCTTCTCAGGGAGGTTAACTTCTTGAAAACCTCTGCTTTCCAAGGGGTTGTGCCTGTTAGCACAGGTCTGGAACATAAACTTGTATGTGTGTTTGGATGTTTGTTCAGAGGTGTCTCTGCATAGTGTTCCCCACTGTAGTTCCTCACAGCTTCTGGTTTCAAGAACATAGAGCAGAGGGACTGGTGCCTGCCCAGTCCTGAAAGAGTTTTCCAAGCTGGGCCCTGCATTGCCATGTGAATGCACCCTGCTGAAGAAGTACACATCACTGGCTAGGAGCTGCTGTGATGGACTGACATCTCTGTAGTGCAGTGAGGTTTACAACACACCCATGCTAAATATTTACTTAATATGAGGCTGCAGAAAGGGAAAAGAGCATGCAGGTGTAGTCCCTGACAAACATGTGGCTTTTGCTTTACCTATTAAATTGTCTTTATTTCAACCCATGAGTTTCCTCATTTTTCTGATTCTGTCCCCCATATCACTGGGGAGGAGTGAGCAAGCAGCTCTGTGGTGCTTAGTTGCCAGCTGGGGTTAAACCATGACAGCATACCCCACAAATTATTTGTTTGGAATTGAAGTGTATAATGCTGTTTTTAACATGAAATATTTTTAAGTTAAGACTTTAGATCAGTTTCTAGGAATCACTGACTCTTTTAGTCTGAGATTGTGTTAGAATAATGTATGTGTTCTGAATTTTGCAGATTGCCTTCATGACCCTGACTCTGTTCCCTATCCGACTCTTTTTTGCTGCTTTTATGATGCTGCTGGCCTGGCCTTTTGCATTTATTGCTTCAATGGGATCTGACGAGCAAGAGCTTGAAAAGCCCCTCTCCTGGTGGCGAAAGTGAGTCACTGATGTGGTGAAATACTGAGAGAATAACTATTTAGTTCAGCAGTTTGGAATAGAGAAGATTGGAAATACCCGATATCTGTGCCAAAGACCTGCTTTTCTCTTCAAAAGAAAAATATAAAAATTATTTAAACACTTTCCTCAGATGGGAAAGTAAAAGTACCTCAACTGTTTGATTTACCAGGTGACCCAATAATTACAGGGAGAAAAACTGGTAATTTCTGGCCTCTTATCTTTATTGAGGATGTAGTGTGAAGCTTCATTGTGACATCCTTCAATTTCAATTATTCCCGTAATGTCAACTTGTTATGAAGATCGACAGTATGGAATGTGCCCAGATTGCATATTCTAAATTGTTTTAAACTGCTTCTCCCCATTGTTTGCTACCCTGTGATGAATTGACAAAAACTCTCTTGATTCTCTGAGGGCTTGCACTGTGCTTTGGTGCTTATTAATAAGTGTGTGCTTGCTTGATATTGGAATGCTAATTAAAGTAGAATGTAAGATAGTGTTCACTCACCCATGAAAACTGCCGTTTGAGAAGCAAGGGAGGAGTATATCACCTCTTTTGTAGAGAACTTCAAAATCACAAGCTGGCACAAGCATGAGAAAAGCTGATTGTATTATGCATCACAGGAGGGAAGGAAGTTGAGAACCAGGGGCATATCACCTTATATTTAATTTGGGATGATATCAGTATAATGACTAAAGGAATAATGGACTGCCTTCAATCTTGTATACAGTTATTTTGAAGCTTTTTAGATTGTTCCTCCCCCATTTCATCCACTTGTCGGTGTCACCCTGCTCTCCAGCCTCCAGTCCCTGTGGGTGTAACAATTTGTGGTGTTTGGTTTTTGCACTCAGTTGGTTCAAAGGAAAAGTTTCTGTTTTCATGACTGTCAGGCAGGTTAAAAAACAAGCAAACAAAACCCCACAACCTGCCCCCACCGCAAACACTTTAGGAGGAGATGAGGAAAAGGGAAAAAAATAAATGTTTCCAAAGCTCCCAGATGTGTTCTGTAGGCATCCCTGTGTTTGAGTATCTCTACCCTACAATTCTCCACTCTTTTGTGTAGGTAAATTTGAACACAAGAATCAGAGTTGTTGCATTCTAGCAATATCCTAATAGCATTTTTCAGGACTCGGTTTACTAGAGCTTTTTTGGTATTACTAGAAAGTGGTATTAGACATGGTATAGAAGAAACTCAACAGCTATAGTTTGAATCAACATTAATTTAGTGATAAAATAAATGCCAATTTTATTGTGATGCAAAACCGTTAATATTCAGGCATGAAGTGAAATTGAATGTCATCTTACCTTGAAAGTGGTCTTAAATCTGCTGAGAAAGAGAAAGGTCTATGCAGCGTTCCCCTTCTGTTTAAGCAGCGTATCGTATCTGTGCTTTTATCATGCTTACAAAGTTTTTATGTAATGTTTTTTCTTTTCATTATTTTAAGGTATTCCTGTGGCAGTGTAACTGTTTTTCTGAACTCTTTACAGGATAGTGGATATTTTGCTGAAAGCAATAATGAGAATGATGTGGCTTGCTGGTGGATTCCACTGGATAAATGTAAAAGGCAGACGGGCATTGCCGGCAGAAGCAGCAATATTAACTGTGGCTCCCCATTCTTCCTACTTTGATGCCATTCCAGTAACGATGACCTTCGCCTCCATTGTGATGAAAGCAGAAAGCAAAGATATTCCTGTTTGGGGAAGTAAGTTGGTAGATACTTAATTTTTCAAGAACAAGTAAAAGTGGTTACTTAGGAAGTTCAGTGGTTGTATATGAGAAGGCCTGAAACACAAAGAAAATTTTGCTATAATATATGGTGAGGTTTGGCTTTTTTTTACTGGCCAATAGAAAAAATAGGGGAGGGGTGTATTCCCCCCTCTTCTCCAAAGTAGAATCATTGTACAAAGTCAAAACAATCCTACAGAACTCATGGTTAAATTTGCAGTGAAATAACAGCATTTTAAGACCTGACAAATATAAAAGCAAGTTATGATGGGGCTATAAAGAAAGTATGCCAAGACTTCCTTCTTAGTGCGAGTTGGGGTGCCATCTCAGAAATGTGTGTTGGGAATGTTGTCTGCTCTGAATGGTACCCTTGAGGGAGTGCTGCTAATTCTTCACGCATCAGGAAGTTTGTTTCAGGCAGGGTGTGAAATGAGTGAGAGCAGATTGTTGTGCACTCAGATGTAGTCACAAGAAATGCAGATGCCCAAGTCAGTAGTGTTTGAATACTATCTTTGGAATTACCAATGTAGATTCCCACAAAGGCTTGAGACCTGTGATTTTTGGTGCAGCTGTGCCAAAAAAAAAAAGTGTAAGCTTTTAGGCTTGTATATTTCTAACCAAAGTCTGTGTAGAAGCATTTTGGAGAAACCCACTGCGTTGTGTCTAGGGATCAGCAACATTCAAAGATTCTTCCTGTGTCTCATTGTGTAGATTTTAAGGGAAGAAAAAAAAGGAAAAAGATTTTACTTTCACCTTGGGTAGTGACTCTTTGATTTAAAAGTCTAAACAGAAGCTTTGAGTTCCTTCACAACTAAGTGGAATCAGGCGGATGGTGTTGGCATCCTCCTAAAATTTCATTAGAGAATATGGTTTTAAGGACATGTTCAAAATGAGAAGCTGAGACATGGCCACAAATGGTGAGTGGTTACATTTGAAAGCTTCATACAGGGAATCTCTTGGTATAAATGGATCTCTGTATCAAGTAAAGCTCAGGCCAGAACTGTAGCTGTATCTAGATTTCATTGAATATCTGACTAATAGTGTTTGGTAAAAGTTTGTGGCAGTGAAAAATCTGGGTAAAAATGAATAGATGCTTTGAACAAAAAGGGTGTAGGCACGTGTTTTTAAAAACAAATGTATACAAACAAGCATAATGTGAAAACAGAAAGAAATTTAACTCCCTTGTCCAATACTGAAGGAAGATATTGTTGTGAGATGGTATGTTGACACTCCTGTCCAGTATAGGGATATCCAGGCCACCTTGGGTTTTAGGAGCAGTCCAGCCATGGAAGCAGCAGCAGATTTATCTTCTTTCTCAGCTGACTCAATTGACTGTTTAATAATTGCTAGCTCAGCAAAAGGAAGTAGTCCATGTGGAGCTCTCCATTACTTGCACCTGGACTGTTTGGAGGACCCAAACTAGATTAGATGACTCTAGGCCATGTTGTGTTACTGAAGTGGGATGAAATGTTAGAATGGCATTTGGCAAAATGCCATAATGGCTGCTTAACCATTACACGTAATAGATTCAGTGGTGACTGGTGGGAAAACCTGTGGAAAGCCTGTAGGGATAAGGAGGTTGTAGTTACACTGAATGTAGTGCAAATAATGCATATTGAGTAGTTCAAACTATTTCCTATATCTGATTTCATTTTAAGGTAACTTTTAAAGGGTTCAATTGGAAGTCTAGACTTAATGCAAAAAATTTCAAAAACTATTCACTTGATTTTGTTCATGTGTGAGCACAGTGAGTTACAGAAAAACAGAAAACCCAGAAAACTACATAGTGATTTAATGGAATATTAGTGGAATGCTCAGTGCAGTCAAGTAAATGAGTGTTTGTCCTGTATAGCTGCATTTGCTTTATGTCACGCAGCCACAAAAATTTTGTAGTCCATGATGAAGTGTTCAGAAAAATGCCATGGAAATGAGGCATGGCAAGGGTCATAACTGGGATTCAGTGCTCAAAAAAACTTTTTTGAGGAATACTTTTAGATGAACAACATTATTACAGCAGTTTGTGTTATTAAAATAAATGGTCCTTAAAAGATTAATTTGGCATAAAATTTAGTGAAAACTTTCCAGGGGAGAGAAGGGCTTTTTTTGGTTGGGTTTTTTGGTGGTGTGGTTTTTTTACTGCTTGAAAGATGTTTTCTGTGAAACAGATGCTACTGACCATCCTCCCTCCATTTTTCTAGTGTTTTAATTCCAATGTTGTTTACACTTGTCTACATGCACACACAGAAAAATGTATTTCATGTTATTGGACAACTGGTATTTCTCTTATGCTATCTGTGTAAAGGTGGTCATGTTTTCCTTGAATTGTGTGGTAAATTGTCAACACTGTGGACGTTCATCTAGAATTTATCCCAGAGAGGTCAGAATTATTTTTTATGTTGTTCAGTTTTGTAAGTCTTGCAAACTCATTGTATCATGACCAGTGAAGTTTTGGAGCCAGCCACTGGTAATCCTAAATTTCCTATCTCTTAATTGAGGCTTGTTAATGGTCATTCAGAATCTTCTGGGAAGTTTTGAAAAAAGTACATTCATTTAACTCTGTGAGCAGACTTTTCAGCATGTAAAAAATGAAGCAGCAGAGGAAACTGGAAGATAATTTCCAAGGGTGAGGACTTTGGGTGAACAGTACATCATCTACTTCATCTTCATGGGGGTTGAACTAGATGACCTTTAAAGGTGCCTTCTAACCCAAACTATATCCAAATATGATAAAATAAGTGGGTTTCTTATGTAATGACAGTGTTTATCAGGACGCTGTGCCTTGTGTACCTGAGGGATCAGGTGCTTTAGCAGGCACAAAAAGATCTGATTGATAACTGGTTACCAAGATTGGTTCTGAAAATATTTTAATAGGCTTCTGAAGCTGCTGCCTGTGTTACTGTACCCTTAGTTTGCCAGTCATGGAACATTAAGCTTTTGATCCACTTTTAAGTCCAGACGATTAATAGGCTGTTCTTTATGGGATTAGAAGTATTCCACAAGTGTTTGTTGTATATGAGTCTTTTATTGCTTTTTAATGTGAAGACAGCTCTCCTGGACCACAGAGTCTAATTTCAGACTTAAGTCTTGTCAGTCCTTTGGACAATTCCCTTCTTTTTAGGAAAACAAAGAAAAGAAAAGAAAAACCAAATTTAAAAAATGCTCTTTTGCTCTGACAGAGGAATTATGCTCTCTTCAGTTGGTGGCGGTAGTGAAGAGAATTACCCACCCGCCACACATGCTACATTAACAAACTCTGGGGATGAACTACTTGCCCAAATATAAATGAGATTTCAACTATGATAAAAAATCAGTATCTGGTAAGTAGAGAAAGCCAGAACAGGTGGAGCACGCTACCACGGTGCTGAAGGAGGGCATCTCTTTCTGCACAGCGGCTTCGCAGGGTTTTGGTAGGTTGAGGTGTGAAGTTCATTGGACCACTTCAATGTAAAGTGTGCAGCCCAGGGAAGATGACATCTATGAGTCTGTTGCACCTTATGTTGGCTGAAGAAGTTAGATCAATTGATGCATCAGCACAGGTACTTAAATTTTCCTGTTTTGTCTATTGGACCCCACTTCAAGTCAGGACAAGCTCTTTGCATAAATTCTGGATAGTTACACTTGACTGCCTTATTTTTGGCTGGTAAAGCAACCTGGATAAAAGTTCTTTTTCATTGCTGAAGTGGTCAGTGCTACTGCAGAAATGTTTCAGTAGGATCAAAAAGGGATTTGTCAGCAAATATGATTCCATGGCAGTTTTGTTGGACAACTTTGAAAAATCTGTGGTCTGAGCTTATAAATTAGTTATAAGCTAATTTAAACTTCAAGCAACTTCTCAACATCTGTAACCTCACCCTCTGAAAAAGAGGAAGTTGTGGTACCTGTGAAATGAGTGGGGGAATAAGTTAGCTTAGGTTTATAAAGGGGGAAGAAGTCATTTGTACTTGGCAGAATACAGAATAGCTATAGAAAAAGGGAGAATCATAGTGTGCTGTAAAATCTATCAATTCTGTTGTGGGGTGTTTCTCCACATCTAGTAAATTTTTCAGTTTTTTTTCAAGTACATCTTCTGAAAGTGCTTTATAGGCCTTCCTTGAGCATCATGACTAAAAGAAAATAAGTAATTCAGCGGGAAGTATTTATGATGTGGTAACTGAGTATGTTTTCATTTTGGAACTTAAAAGATGACAAATTACATACTCATCAGCTCTGTGAAAAGTTGTGCAACCTAATCATCCAGCCCTTCACCCCAGTTGTTTGTTGGTTTTTTGTTTTGTTTTGGTTCCCATCACCACCTTCCAAAGCACACAAGGAAGTGTAGACCCATAGTTCTTCAGTGAGGATCTTGCATTTAGATACACCTGATATTCATCAAAACTGTCCTTAAACCCCTTTTGGAAAAACCTGCTGTAAGGTGAAGTTGTCACAGATTTATTCTCTTTATACACTGTAAATCAGCAGCTTACAACACTGTTAAGGTCACCAGCTTGAATGCCAACACGCTGTGCTATGTTGGCGTTGTAGCCTGCCTTGAGTACACAAATGAGCTCCCCAGTTCTGAGGAGCATCTTGAAGTTATTGCCAGGCTTATCCATTTCATCCTCTGTTTAAAAACTTCTGTTTCAAAATGCAGTCTTTCATTCAGGCTGTGGGCACCCAGATGATCCCGCAATATTTCAGTCCTCACATGAGCTCTCTTGGAGAGACTTACACAGGTGACAGTGCAACTATTTTATTATAAGTATACCTTAATTGTTTGGGTTGGAATGCTTGACTTGTTGGATTTTCTTTTTTTTTTCCCCACCATAAATTCAGTAACAATTAGGTCTCATTTAAACTGCTGCTGGAATGCCTAAACCATCATCACCTTTTTTAAGCATTCTAGTTAATATTGTTTATGGAAGTTACAAACTACAATGTATAGGAAACCTGCAAACCAACATAACTGCCTTCCTGATATACTTTTTAGACTGACAGCAGAAAGCTACAACATACAGCCATGCCCTCATACAGGTGCTGCAGGTGTGAGAGCAAACAGCAATCTTTGTGATATGAAAAGGTTCTTTGTCCCTCAATAAGTCCCTGGAGGAAATAGATCACATTTTGAAAGATCAACTCAAATACCATGGAATTTAATTCAGTTAAAGCTAAAGTGAACAGTGATTATTTACCTCCCGCTACTGACCTCTCCTTGTCTTACAGACCGCCTATCTCTTTGGAAACAGGGAGAACTTTCCCATTAACACTGCACTTATACTAGGAATACTTGGTATCTCTTCTGTCAGGGGATCTATATGCTAAATATTTAGTCAAGTTCAGAGAAGTTGTTCTTGACACGTATTTAGCTTTGGTTTTTGGTTCCAGCGTGGGTCAAAAAAGTATGTATTTCTGTGTTTTGTTGCTTTAATAAGATCAACACTTTGCCACTAATTTTGTAAATCTTGTGTAGAGTACCATGGCTACAGTAACACTGTTGCTATAAGAACAATATAACTCCAAGTGGAAAAGGTCCTAATTTTGGTTGATTTCAGTTTTGTGCATTGATACAACTTTGTGTATTTGTTGTGTGTGAGTTTGATTTTGGTTTTTTTTTCCTTCTCCATTTTAAGGTCTCTATGTCCACATACACAGGAAGCCATTTTATTCTGGAACTTTAATGCTTTTTTTTCCCTGTAACCTTCAGAAGACTTCTGAGCCCCTTGCAGATTTCTTTTCTTCTCTTCTTTGCATAAAAGAACAATTTTATATTAAATATTCCTTCAATATTTTCAATACTTTCAATTTCTATTCAATACTTTTCATATTAAATATTACTTAGAAAAGGTGTGAGTTCAAAACTTTGTGAGCATGTTCATTTGAGTAAGGCAACTCTTAAAAACTAATCCCAAGATAGCACTTTTCGATCCTTAACCTTCATATTTTTGGAAGCCCTAAATACAGAATGCACAAGAGGGCAACTGCTATTGGGAAAATTGTCTATTTTTTCCATAGTAGGAAAAATCAAGGAGTAAATACTGTAAATGGATATCCCAGTGCCAGGCAACCTGTATTACACAGCCTACCTCCGTGCTAAATGCAAAGAGTCAGTGTGTACTGGCTCTGTAGGCTGCCATCTCAGTGTCAGAGGAATGTACGTGATGGGATTTTGTGTTGTATCGGGGGAGAGGCCAACTGAAAGCTTCAGGTTCAGCATTCTTTATCCTTGCAGCAGATCCATCACTCTGCTGTTTCTACAGTGGTGAAAATGTAACTGCCTACTCAAAAATGTGTGTATGGATACATTTTAGAAGGACAGTATTTAGTGCCACATTGCCATTCCGTTGCTTTTTGTGTTCTCTGATGCCTTGTAGGCCAGTGGTGATGCTACCAGTATAGCTTTATCTATTCTCTGGTTGTAACTGTCAAGCATAATTTAAATGGTTTGTTACAATACTTTCTTCTATTGCATGTTAAATAGCACTTAATGTCTTGATTTGAAACAAGGTTTCCTCACCCATATTTGCCTGGAAATAGAGAGATGATATACCTTTTTTCTTTTTCCTGTTATCCTAAGAAGTTCACTGACACCAATTTTGTGTGTTCAGCTCATCAGAGAAACCTTTTTTGCTTATCCATCAGCTGGTGCTTGAAATGATTGCATCGGAGCTGTGGTTCTGAAATCAGTTGGAGCTGCCACCCTGCAATTAAGGCAATAGTGAATTTTTGCAGGCTCTCTTAAAAAAGGCTGATCCGTGCTAGAGCAGCTTTCCGTTGGGTAGCCTCTCTGCGGCATTCCGGCTGCCCTGCAAGGCAGAGGTTTTGACAAATTACTGGCAGTGCTGTTTAAACTGCAGGGACCTACCTAAGAAGGTGGAGTACAGCATGTGTCACCTGCCTTCAGGACCACTTGTGATGAGCTGAAATTGAGGATGAGAGTGACAACATCAAGTAGGACTGACACTGCTAGAGGAAAAAGTTGGAATTATGACACTGACAAGGTCAATTTTGTGAATTGAGGCATGGTCTACCAGCGCCCACTAGAATTCATGATTTAAAGGTGGTTTTAATGGAGTGAGAGGAGATGGGCAAGCACTTCTTTCATCATCTCTTGAATACTTGACCTGTTGTTTTTACTGTGTGGTTACAATCAGCCTTGGACAGTTAAACTCATGAGCAGAGAGGGTTAAGATTATGTTCTGTTTATTAAGCATATTGCACAGTTCTGCTTGTTTCCTTTAGTTACTCAGTATGCCGGCTGTCTGAAGCATTTTCATGCATGCTGCTTTTTGTTCCTGCCATGACTTTGCTCTAGCCCTGTCTATTCCTTGCCTCATATATACTACCTTACAGTACTGTCTGCAGTACCTGTGTTTTGACTTGACTTTGACTGCAGTCTCATCATGCCCACCTATTTGGTATGTTTCTCAGCTTCTCTTTACAGACCTTGGCCCTGATCCTGACTGCTTCTTTCAGAGATTGACTTGGTACAGCCTTTAAATTTTCAGATTCCTATTTACTGAATGTGAAAATATGTGATGAGAGTAAAGGTCTGTGTAGCCTTGTGCTCTGTTTTCAAAAGTGGTTATGAAAAGACTATGAGGAAAGGCAAGTACAGAGCTAGTCTTCCCCTTGGTATGTACTTGCAGCTCCTTGCTGATGACTGAAAGTTTCAATTTCACTTAATTTGTTGAACTTAGCCACTAAGGGCCCAGTAGTTGGTGTCTTACAGGCTCTTAAGTTGCTGTTTAATGTTAAAACAAGAATTCTGTCAGGTTTTTAATCTGATCCCTAAGGAAGTAAGACACAATACGATCACCCTGTCTCCCCATTAGGCTAAGATTTTGTGTGATAGGTTGAAATGGTGACAGATCAGATAAGAGCCTCAGAGCTCTGGAATGACTTGTTCATTCCTTGGCCTGAAGTAACCTGAATTCCATTGTTTGGGCCTAATGTAAAAGAAA